>NC_138314.1:41862500-41900000 GCF_965601325.2 Salmo salar
TAACCAATAGTGCATAAAGGTATTAGGTGAACAATAGGTAAGTAAAGAAATAAAACAACAGTAAAAAGACAGGCTATATACAGTAGCGAGGCTATAAAAGTAGCGAGGTTACATACCGACACCGGTTAGTCAGGCTGATTGAGGTAGTATGTACATGTAGATATGGTTAAAGTGACTATGCATATATGATGAACAGAGAGTAGCAGTAGCATAAAAGAGGGGTTGGCGGGTGGTGGGTGGGACACAATGCAGATAGCCCGGTTAGCCAATGTGCGGGAGCACTGGTTGGTCGGCCTAATTGAGGTAGTATGTACAGTGAGGGAAGAAAGTATTTGATCCCCTGCTGATTTTCTACGTTTGCCCACTTACAAAGAAATGATCAGTCTATAATTTTAATAGTAGGTTTATTTGAACAGTGAGAGACAGAATAACAACAAAAAAATCCAGAAAAACGCATGTCAAAAATGTTATAAAATGATTTGCATTTTAATGAGGGAAATAAGTATTTGACCCCTCTGCAAAACATGACTTAGTACTTGGTGGCAAAACCCTTGTTGGCAATCACAGAGGTCAGACGTTTCTTGTAGTTGGCCACCAGGTTTGCACAAATCTCAGGAGGGATTTTGTCCCACTCCTCTTTGCAGATCTTCTCCAAGTCATTAAGGTTTCGAGGCTGACGTTTGGCAACTCGAACGTTCAGCTCCCTCCACAGATTTTCTATGGGATTAAGGTCTGGAGACTGGCTAGGCCACTCCAGGACCTTAATGTGCTTCTTCTTGAGCCACTCCTTTGTTGCCTTGGCCGTGTGTTTTGGGTCATTGTCATGCTGGAATACCAACCCATTTTCAATGCCCTGGCTGAGGGAAGGAGGTTCTCACCCAAGATTTGACTGTACATGGCCCCGTCCATCGTCCCTTTGATGCGGTGAAGTTGTCCTGTCCCCTTAGCAGAAAAACACCCCCAAAGCATAATGTTTCCACCTCCATGTTTGACGGTGGAGATGGTGTTCTTGGGGTCATAGGCAGCATTCCTCCTCCTCCAAACACGGCGAGTTGAGTTGATGTCAAAGACCTCCATTTTGGTCTCATCTGACCACAACACTTTCACCAGTTGTCCTCTGAGTCATTCAGATGTTCATTGGCAAACTTCAGATGGGCATGTATATGTATTCTTGAGCAGGGGGACCTTGCGGGCGCTGCAGGATTTCAGTCCTTCGTGGCGTAGTGTGTTACCAATTGTTTTCTTGGTCACTATGTTCCCAGCTGCCTTGAGATCATTGACAAGATCCTCCCGTGTAGTTCTGGGCTGATTCCTCACCGTTCTCATGATCATTGAAACTCCACGAGGTGAGATCTTGCATGGAGCCCCAGGCCGAGGGATATTGACAGTTCTTTTGTGTTTCTTCCATTTGCGAATAATGACACCAAATGTTGTCACCCTCTCACCAAGCTGCTTGGCGATGGTCTTGTAGCCCATTCCAGCCTTGTGTAGGTCTACAATCTTGTCCCTGACATCCTTGGAGAGCTCTTTGGTCTTGGCCATGGTGGAGAGTTTGTAATCTGATTGATTGATTGCTTCTGTGGACAGGTGTCTTTTTTACAGGTAACAAGCTGCGGTTAGGAGCACTCCCTTTAAGAGTGTGCTCCTAATCTCAGCTCGTTACCTGTATAAAAGACACCTGGGAGCCAGAAATCTTTCTGATTGAGAGGGGGTCAAATACTTATTTCCCTCATTAAAATGCAAATCAATTTATAACATTTCTGACATGCGTTTTTCTGGATATTTTTGTTGTTATTCTGTCTCTCACTGTTCAAATAAACCTACCATTAAAATTATAGACTGATCCTTTCTTTGTCAGTGGGCAAACGTACAAAATCAGCAGGGGATCAAATACTTTTTTCCCCCACTGTGCATGAATGTATAGTTAAAGTTACTATGCATATGTGATGAACAGAGAGTAGCAGCAGAGTAAAAAGAGGGTTTGGGGGGAGGGGCACACAATGCAAATAGTCCGGGTAGCCATTAGATTACCTGTTCAGGAGTCTTATGGCCTTTTTGTCCTAGACTTGGCACTCTGGTACCGCTTGCCATGCGGTAGTAGAGAGAACAGTCTATGACTGGGGTGGCTGGGGTCTTTGATAATTTTTAGGGCCTTCCTCTGACACCGCCTGGTGTAGAGGTCCTGGATGGCAGGCAGCTTAGCCCCAGTGATGTACTGGGCCGTACGCACTACCCTCTGTAGTGCCTTGTGGTCAGAGGCCGAGCAATTGCCGTACCAGGCAGTGATGCAACCAGTCAGGATGCTCTCGATGTTGCCGATATCCGGATATCCGGAGCTTCGTAAAATAGACAACGGCACAAGGCACTGGGGAGGATGTCGACTTCTCTCAGACATTTTTGAAAGGGGAAAATCAATTATTCCAGGGAGGCTCCTCTTCAGACAGACAACTCTCCCAACAAATCACACGTTTGGGTAGACGGGGCTTTAAATGCGGGTGGGAATTATGCTCAGGATTAGCTAGGGCAGCAAGCGGGTACGGCAGTGACTTTACCGACGTGCTTTCCATTTTCGACTTGTCCTCTCTGTCCCAACTGACGACGCAACTTGTGCAGATGTATTAAGCTGCAAACCGTCTGTCTAGAGTGACGTATTGCTCATGTTTTGTTTGTGTGTGTTTGGATGTATACACTGTGTACCTTCTCTGTGCGTAATGTGTACAAACGAGTGAATTGAAGTGTCCAAGTAGTAGCCTGTGTTCCAGAGATGGAGCGATGCCTACAGCTGTGTGTGTGTGTGTTGTGGGGTGGCAGGTAGCCTAGTGGTTAGAGCGTTGGGCCAATAATCGTAAGGTTGCAGGATCTAATCCCCACGCTGACAAGGTAAAAATCTGTTGTTCTGCTCCTGACTTGCCTAGCTAAATGTGTGTGTAAATTTTTAATCAAGTTATATTTGTATCATGCTTTGTTAACAACAAGTGTGGACTAACAGTGAAATGCTTACTTATGGGCCCTTCCCAACAATACAGAGAGAAAGATAATAGAAAAGTAAAACAGGTAATAATAAATACACAATGAGCTGGTAACTTATACACAGAATACTGAGTCAATGGTAGCTTGGCTCCTTACACAGGGTACCAGTACTGAGTCAATATGCAGGGGTACGAGGTAATTGAGGTAGATATGTACATATAAAGTGACAGATAGTAAACAGTAGAAACTGTGTATGTGATCAGTCTGGGTATCTATTTGGTTAAATTTAGCAGTCTTATGGCTTGGGGGTAGAAGCTGTTCAGGGTCCTGTTGGTTCCAGACTTGGTGCATCGGTTCTGCTTGCCATGCGGTAACAGAGAGAACTGTTTGTGACTTGTGGCTGGAGTCTGAGAATTTTTAGGGCCTTCCTCTGACATCGCCTGGTATAGAGGTCCTGGATGGCAGGAAGCTCGGCCCCAGGGATGTACTGGACAATACGCACTCGCTCTGTAGCGCCTTGCGGTCAGATGCCAAGCAGTTGCCATACCAAGCGGTGATGCAGCCTGTCAAGATGCTCTCAATGGTGCAGCTGTAAAACATGTTTCAGGATATGAGGGGAAATCTCTTCGGCCTCCTGATGGGGAAGAGACGTTGTCTTCATGACTGTCTTGGTGTGTTTGGACCATGATAGATGTGGACACCGAGAAACTTGAAGCTCTCGACCCGCTCCTCTACAGCCCTGTCGATGTGAATGGGGACGTGCTCTGCCCTCCATTTCCTGGAGTCCATGATCAGCTCTTTTGTCTTGCTGATGTTGAGAGCGAGGTTGTTGTCCTGGCACCACACTGCCAGGTGTCATGCGGCCACGCAATCATGGGTGAACAGGGAGTACAGGAGGGGACTAAGCACGCAACCCCGAAGGGCCCCCGTGTTGAGGGTCAGTGTGGCGTCCCTGTGTTGAGGACCACCTGGGGGCGTCCCGTCAGGAAGTCCAGAATCCAGTTGCAGAGGGAGGTGTTCAGTCCCACGGTCCTTAGTTTAGTGATGAGCTTGGAGAATTTAATGGCTACAGATGTGAGTGCTACGGGGCAATAATCATTTAGACAGGCTACCTTGGCGTTCTTGGGCACAGGGACTATGGTGGTCTGCTGGAAACATGTAGGTGTTACAGACTGGGTCAGGGAGAGGTTGAAAATATCAGTGAAGACACTTGCCAGCTGGTCAGTGCATGCTCTTAGTACACTTCCTAATAATCCGTATGCTCTGCGGCCTTGTGAATATTAATTTGTTAACCTGTTTAAAGGTCTTACTCACATCGGCTACAGAGAGTGTGATCCCACGGTCGACTGGAACAGCTGGTGCTTTCACGCATGGTTTAGTATTGCTTGTCTCGAAGCGAGCATAGAAGGCATTTATTTCATCTGGTAGGCTTGCATCACTGGGCAGCTTGTGGCTGGGTTTCCCTTTGTAATCCATTATAGTTTGCAAGCCCTGCCACATCCGACGACTGTCAGAACCGGTGTCGTAGGATTCAATCTTAGTCATGTATTGAAGCTTTGCCTGTTTGATGGTTTGTTGGAGGGCGTAGCAGGATTTCTTATAAGTGTCCGGGTTAGTGTCCCACTCCTTGGAAATGGCAGCTTTAGCCTTTAGCTCAGTGTGGCTGTTGCCTCTAATCCATGGCTTCTGGTTGGGATATGTACGTATGGTTTCTGTGGGGACGATGCATCTTGATGCACTTATTAATGAAGCCAGTGGCTGATGTGGTAAAGTCCTCAATGTTATCAGAGGAATTGCAGAACATATTCTAGTCTGTGCTAGCAAAACAGTTCTGTAGCGTAGCATCCACGTCATCTGACCACTTCCATATTGAGCTCTTCACTGGTACTTCCTGTTTCAGTTTTTGCTTGTAAACAGGAATCAGGAGGATAGAGTTTTGGTCAGATTTGCCAAATGGAGGGTGAGGGAGAGCTTTGTATGCGTCTCTGTATGTAGAGTAAAGGTGATCTAGAGTTTGTTTCACCTTCGTACTTGCACGGTGTGTGTGTGTGTGTGTGTGTGTGTGTGTGTGTGTGTGTGTGTGTGTGTGTGTGTGTGTGTGTGTGTGTGTGTGTGTGTGTGTGTGCGTGCATGCGTGTGTGTTTTTCAGAGCAGTAATGACTAGAACTCAATGCGGTGGAATGGGACTTGTATGTGCCGAGGGGGGTTTGACATGGTTAACCCCTTCACCCCCCCCCCCCCCCCCCCCTCAACCACAACGGCCCCAACCACCCCTGTCCCATACCAGATGGATGCACGCCTCGCCAGTGTAAGTCACTGTTGACGAGAGGGGAGTTTTATTTTTTTGAAATGCTCTTACACTCCAGTCTTCACAGAAACACATCTGCTGCTACCCCAGCAGGACCCCCTTCCACCTGCCCCAACACACACACACACACACACACACACACACACACACACACACACACACACACACACACACACACACACACACACACACGCATGCACGCACGCATGCACACACGCACACATGCGCGCACACACACTCAAACACGTGCACATACACACTTGCACACGCACACATACAGGAGGTGTGGAAGGGGGGTGGGGGGTCACAGAAGGAAGGATAAGTGGCCCCAACCTGTCCTGTCAGGATGTGAGGTGGTATTGTGTGATTATTAACATTGTAATGATGTTTCCTCTCTCTCTCTCTCTCTTTCTCTGTGTGTTGCAGAGTCAGAGTGTCGAGGTGGTGGAGACACCCAGCCAAGGTTCTCCTCCTCTCTGCCCACCTACTTTCCTGTCTCCTGCCAGCTGCAGGGCGCCGACTCCTCCTTTTTCCTCCGGGAGGCAGGACAGGAAGTGATGCGTAATGGCAGCCTGCAGACGCGCACCGAGCCCTTCTTCCTCCACCAACCAGAGGCGGGCGCCGTCCCCCTGCCATCCGTCAACTGTAGCTACGGCAACCTGACGGCTGAGGCCCCCGTGCCGCTAGAGCTGCTCCAGGGGTCCCCGCGCCTCCTTGGCCCCTCCCCCACCCACATCACCCTCAACTGGAAGGTGCGTGCCCATGTGGTGAGCCGCAGGGTGGGCTCAGCACGCCCCCTCGTCCAGGTGCTGTTCTACCTGGCTGGCCGCCGCTGGGACGAGGCAGCCCCCCTTCCGGAGCATCTGCCCTGTGTGCGGATTATAGCGGTGCGGGAGCCCAGCGAAGCCTCCCCATCGGCGGGCTGCAGGTTGAATGAGGTTGGGGGTGGCGTGGGGATCTGTGTGGCCCGCTTGGAGCTGCCTGCTGGCTGGTTCACCCCGTCACCAGGACGGAAGAGGCTCCCGGATACGGCCCTGACCGGAGTGGAGCTGTACTACTCTGTACAGCCCCTAGAGGGTGAGAGCGAGGAGTGCACAGCCAGCAAGGAGCAATGGAGAGGGCAGAGTGGAGCAGGGGGTGACATGCAGAGTGCTGGGCCCGTGGGTCTGGTGGTGGGGCCAGCGAGGCCCAGGGGGGAGAGGCTGAGACTGGATGACAATGTGGAAATCCTGGTGCCTCCCAGCCCTATCAGACTGGGACAGATGGTGGGCTTCGGGATCAGCATGAGTTCTGTCTCTAGTTTGGAGCAGTTCACTCTCAGGTTGGTCACAATACACACACACACACACACACACACACACACACACACACACACACACACACACACACACACACACTCACACTCACACATACACACACACACACACACACACACATTTATTCACTCACACACACCCTTCTGTGTGATGGCTGGGAGCTTATCTCTACGATTGTATTGCTTTGGCCTTCGGAATATGATGTTGACAAAGTTACAAATTGTACAGTTTCATCATTTTATAGATACCGCCCAAACACATCACACGAGGAAACATTCAGCATTACTTTAACATCAAAACCATGACCTCATATGGGTTTAAATGTGTTCAAAGGATTCTGAGCACAGTACGTACCAAAGGGAAATCAACTTTGACACCAGAAAAGTTATTTTGTGCAAATTAATCATAAAAGTGAAACAGAACATGCTGTGACTAAAGTTTATTCATGAAGGTTATTTTGATCGTAAGAGGTTCACCATTCTGAGCAAATGATTTCCCTGTGTAAGAGTGAGCTTGTACATGCTTTATTTCCGTTGTGTATTTTCAGAGGACATGTAGGTTAGTGGTAAGGGAGTGATTTAAAAAAGCATTGCATTTCACCTTGTCCTGCTGCCTTCTCTCTCTCTCTCCTGCTCCCTCTTTCCTTTCCTCTCTCTCTCTCTCTTTCTCTCTCTCTCTCTCTTTCTCCCCTCTCTCACTTTCTCTCGCTCTCTCTCTCTCTCTCTCTCACAGACACACACACACACACACACACACACACACACACACACACACACACACACACACACACACACACACACACACACACACACACACACACACACACACACACACACACACACACACACACACACACACACACACACACACACACACACACACACACACACACACATACACACACATTAATCCTGCTGCTGTTTCCCCTGTTCTGTCAACTAGTAGGAGTAATGGGGTTGGCTCCAGGGTTACGCACACACACATACACACGCACACTGTGTCACCTCCCCTTCATTTACACTGCCTGTCTCAGCCTGTCCTCCTCATCATTTACACCGCCTGTCTCAGCCTGTCCTCCCCTTCATTTACACCGCCTGTCTCAGCCTGTCATCCCCTTCATTAACACCGCCTGTCTTAGCCTGTCCTCCCTTTCATTTACACCGCCTGTCTCAGCCTGTCCTCCCCTTCATTTACACCGCCTGTCTCAGCCTGTCCTCCCCTTAATTTACACCGCCTGTCTCAGCCTGTCCTCCTCTTCATTTACATCGCCTGTCTCAGCCTGTCCTCCTCTTCATTTACATCGCCTGTCTCAGCCTGTCCTCCTCTTCATTTACATCGCCTGTCTCAGCCTGTCCTCCTCTTCATTTACACCGCCTGTCTCAGCCTGTCATCCCCTTCATTTACACCGCCTGTCTCAGCCTGTCATCCCCTTCATTTACACCGCCTGTCTCAGCCTGTCCTCCTCTTCATTTACACGCCTGCCCCCTCTACACGCCTGTCTCAGCCTGTCCTCCTCTTCATTTACACCGCCTGTCTCAGCCTGTCATCCCCTTCATTTACAGCGCCGCCGCCTGCTCCCCCTCAGCCTGTCATCCCCTTCATTTACACGCCGCCGCCTGCCCCCTCTCACCGCCTGCCAGCCGCTCCCCTCTTCACCGCCGCTCGCCTGTCACCCCACACCGCCGCCGCCTGCCCCTCCTCACCGCCGCCGCTGTCCTCCTCTTCATTTACACCGCCTGTCTCAGCCTGTCCTCCTCTTCATTTACACCGCCTGTCTCAGCCTGTCATCCCCTTCATTTACACCGCCTGTCTCAGCCTGTCATCCCCTTCATTTACATCGCCTGTCTCAGCCTGTCATCCTCTTCATTTACACCGCCTGTCTCAGCCTGTCATCCTCTTCATTTACATCGCCTGTCTTAGGGTAATACGTTATCATCAGACTTCAGCAAAAGTCAAGACAGCTGGCAGGTCAGCATTTCATTGTAATGTGTACACTGTGGATCCTGTGCATAACGAATACACTTTTATTTGATATGATGTATCATTTAGCTGAATCACAATGAATAAGGTGACATGGACAGGAAAGACCTGATCCTAGATCAGCAATTTATTCTGAGTGACCATGGACACTTTTACTGGGTTGACTGCACTGCTACAGAAAAGGAAAGTTTGTTTCTGGAAGTCTGGCGTCACTTACTTCCCATAAGCTGTAGAGGACATGGGCTATGGTGTGTGTTTGTGTGTGTGTGTGTGTGTGTGTGTGTGTGTGTGTGTGTGTGTGTGTGTGTGTGGTGTGTGTGTGTGTGTGTGTGTGTGTGTGTGTGTGTGTGTGTGTGTGTGTGTGTGTTTGTGTGATAATCAACCCGCTTATCGTCTCAGACACAGTTCCAGACTCTTGTTATCCAGACACACTGCACCACATGTCCTCTACCCCAACCATTTCTATCCCCAGAAAGCCTCCCTCCCTCCCTCCCCCCTCCCATCCCCTCCCTCCCTCCCTCCCTCCCTCCCTCCCCCTCCCTCCCTCCCTCCCTCCCTCCCCCCTCCCTCCCTCCCCTCCCTCCCTCCCTCCCTCCCTCCCCCTCCCCCCTCCCCCCCTCCCCTCCCTATAGTCAATTGCACAGTATACTGCCTATGATAAACTGGACAACAGTATACAGTATATGGTAATAATGCATTAACAGTTGAAAAGCCTGGCCTCGAGGGATCCCCCTTTGAGCCAATGACAAGTCTTTTGGACGTCAACAATCTAACAGTCTAAAAAATGTATTGCATATATGCTATCGCAAAAAATTATAATTTGGTTGTGTTAATGAAGATCTTATGAAACATTAGAATATGAAACAAAATGTATTTCAAATAACACAATATCATCATTAGTTAATGTAACTGTAGGCTATATCGTTAAGGGCCGGTAGTAAGGAACATTGTCAAACAAGAAAATACATTTCAAAAGAACAGAATGGCATATTTTGAATGTAAATATATTAGTGTGCTTTGTGTACACCTGGGCAGCACATGTAATGTGGTAATTCTGCCCAATATATATATGTTAAAATAGAGCTGAAGGGTTGTTTTTTAACAGCTGTTTGGTAAGGATAGAACCTGCTCTTTCTGAAACTCTTTCTGAAACTCTTTCTGAAACTCTTTCTGAAACTATATAGATGTTAAAATGTCTTACCGGCTTGTGATTCTATGGGATAATTACAAAAAGTCTCTTTTCGGGTTCCGTTTCCCTACCTCTGTGTCATTTCCAAGTTACGCTGTTCATCAGATTCTTCATATACATTTTAACAATTGATAATATTCTCACCCATCAGACTATTGTCAATGTAATGTTGTCTTTAGGCTAACTCTATTATGTGGGACATCAGTTTGGATGTGGTTTAGGTGTATACTACCGGTTAAAAGTTTTCACTCTTGGCATTCTCTCAAACAGCTTCACCTGGAATGGTTTTCCAACAGTCTTGAATGAGTTCCCACATACAGTGAGGGAAAAAACGATTTGATCCCCTTCTGATTTTGTACGTTTGCCCACTGACAAAGAAATGATCAGTCTATAATTTTAATGGTAGGTTTATTTGAACAGTGAGAGACAGAATAACAACAAAATAATCCAGAAAAACGCATGTCAAAAATGTTATAAAATGATTTGCATTTTAATGAGGGAAATAAGTATTTGACCCCTCTGCAAAACATGACTTAGTACTTGGTGGCAAAACCCTTGTTGGCAATCACAGAGGTCAGATGTTTCTTGTAGTTGGCCACCAGGTTTGCACAAATCTCAGGAGGGATTTTGTCCCACTCCTCTTTGCAGATCTTCTCCAAGTCATTAAGGTTTCAAGGCTGACGTTTGGCAACTCGAACCTTCAGCTCCCTCCACAGATGTTCTATGGGATTAAGGTCTGGAGACTGGCTAGGCCACTCCAGGACCTTAATGTGTTTCTTCTTGAGCCACTCCTTTGTTGCCTTGGCCGTGTGTTTTGGGTCATTGTCATGCTGGAATACCCATCCACGACCCATTTTCAATGCCCTGGCTGAGGGAAGGAGGTTCTCACCCAAGATTTGACGGTACATGGCCCCGTCCATCGTCCCTTTGATGCGGTGAAGTTGTCCTGTCCCCTTAGCAGAAAAACACCCCCAAAGCATAATGTTTCCACCTCCATGTTTGACGGTGGGGATGGTGTTCTTGGGGTCATAGGCAGCATTCCTCCTCCTCCAAACACGGAGAGTTGAGTTGATGCCAAAGAGCTCCATTTTGGTCTCATCTGACTACAACACTTTCACCCAGTTGTCCTCTGAATCATTCAGATGTTCATTGGCAAACTTCAGACGGGCATGTATATGTGCTTTCTTGAGAAGGGGGACCATGCGGGCGCTGCAGGATTTCAGTCCTTCACGGCGTAGTGTGTTACCAATTGTTTTCTTGGTGACTATGGTCCCAGCTGCCTTGACATCATTGACAAGATCCTCCCGTGTAGTTCTGGGCTGATTCCTCACCGTTCTCATGATCATTGCAACTCCACGAGGTGAGATCTTGCATGGAGCCCCAGTCCGAGGGAGATTGACAGTTCTTTTGTGTTTCTTCCATTTGCAATAATCGCACCAACTGTTGCCACCTTCTCACCAAGTTGCTTGGCGATGGTCTTGTAGCCCATTCCAGCTACAATCTTGTCCCTGACATCCTTGGAGAGCTCTTTGGTCTTGGCCATGGTGGAGAGTTTGGAATCTTATTGATAGATTGCTTCTGTGGACAGGTGGCTTTTATACGGGTAACAAACTGAGATTAGGAGCACTCCCTTTAAGAGTGTGCTCCTAATCTCAGCTCGTTACCTGTATAAAAGGCACCTGGGAGCCAGAAATCTTTCTGATTGAGAGGGGGTCAAATACTTATTTCCCTCATTAAAATGCAAATCAATTTATAACATTTAAAAAAAAAAATTGTTGTTATTCTGTCTCTCACTGTTCAAATAAACCTACCATTAAAATTATAGACTGATCATTTCTTTGTCAGTGGGCAAACGTACAAAATCAGCAGGGGATCAAATACTTTTTTCCCTCACTGTATGCTGAGCACTTGTTGGCTGCTTTTCCTTCACTCTGCGGTCTGACTCATCCCAAACCATCTCAATTTGGTTGAGATCGGGGATTGTGGAGGCCAGGTCCTCTGATGCAGCACTCCATCACTCTCCTTCTTGTTAAAATAGCCCTTACACATCCTAGAGGTGTGTTGGGTCATTGTCCTGTTGAAAAACAAATGATAGTCCCACTAAGCCCAAATCAGATGGGATGGTGTATCGCTGCAGAATGCTGTGGTAGCCATGTTGGTTAAGTGTGATTTGAATTCTAAATAAATCAGACAGTGTCACCAGCAAAGCACCCCCACAGCGTCACACCTCCTCCTCCATGCTTTATGGTGGGAAATACACATGCGGAGATCATCCATTCACCGACACCGTGTCTCACAAAGACACAACAGTTGGGACCAAAAACCTCCAATTTGGACTCTAGACCAAAGGACAAATTTCCACCGGTCTAATGTCCATTGCTCGTGTTTCTTGGCCCAAGCAAGTATTTTCTTTTTATTGGTGTCCTTTAGCAGTGGTTTCTTTGCCGCAATTAGACCATGAAGGCCTGATTCACACAGTCTCCTCTGAACAGTTGATGTTGAGATGTGTCTGTTACTTAAACTCTGTGAAACGTTTATTTGGGCAGCAATTTCTGAGGCTGGTAACTCTAGTGAACTTATCCTCTGCAGCAGAGGTAACTCTGGGTCTTCCATTCCTGTGGTGGTCCTCATGAGAGCCATTTTCATATTTTGCGACTGCACTTGAAGAAACTTTCAAAGTTCTTGAAATGTTCCGTATTGACTGACCTTCATGTCTTAATAATGATGGACTCTAGTTTCTCTTTGCTTATTTGAGCTGTTCTTGCCATAATATGGACTTGGTCTTTTACCCAATACGGCTGTCTTCTGTATACACCCCCTACCTTGTCAAAACACAACTGTTTGTCTCAAACGCATTAAGAAGGAAAGAAATTCCACAAATTAACTTTTAAGAAGGCACACCTGTTAATTTCAGGTGACTACCTCAAACAGCTGGTTGAGAGAATGCCAAGAGTGTGCAAAACTGTCATCAAGGCAAAGGGTGGCTATTTGAAGAATCTCAAATATAAAATATATTTTGATTTGTTTAACACTTTTTTGGTTAGTACATGATTCCATATGTGTTATTTCATAGTTTTTGATGTCTTCACTATTATTCTACAATGTAGAAAAAAGTACAAATGAAAAAAAAACCTAGAATGGGTAAGTGTTCTAAAACTTTTGACCGGTAGTGTAGTTTGGATGGGCCGTCATTGACCGGTAGTGTAGTTTGGATGGGCCATCATTGACCGGTAGTGTAGTTTGGATGGGCCTTCATTGACCGGTAGTGTAGTTTGGATGGCCCATCATTGACCGGTAGTGTAGTTTGGATGGCCCATCATTGACCGGTAGTGTAGTTTGGATGGGCCGTCATTAACCGGTAGTGTAGTTTGGATGGCCCATCATTGACCGGTAGTGTAGTTTGGATGGGCCGTCATTGACCGGTAGTGTAGTTTGGATGGGCCGTCATTGACCGGTAGTGTAGTTTGGATGGCCCATCATTGACCGGTAGTGTAGTTTGGATGGGCCATCATTGACCGGTAGTGTAGTTTGGATGGGCCGTCATTGACCGGTAGTGTAGTTTGGATGGGCCGTCATTGACCGGTAGTGTAGTTTGGATGGGCCGTCTGACCGGTAGTGTAGTTTGGATGGGCCTTCATTGACCGGTAGTGTAGTTTGGATGGCCCATCATTGACCGGTAGTGTAGTTTGGATGGGCCGTCATTGACCGGTAGTGTAGTTTGGATGGCCCATCATTGACCGGTAGTGTAGATTGGATGGCCCATCATTGACCGGTAGTGTAGTTTGGATGGCCCATCATTGACCGGTAGTGTAGTTTGGATGGGCCGTCATTGACCGGTAGTGTAGTTTGGATGGGCCGTCATTGACCGGTAGTGTAGTTTGGATGGGCCGTCATTGACCGGTAGTGTAGTTTGGATGGGCCTTCATTGACCGGTAGTGTAGTTTGGATGGGCCGTCTGACCGGTAGTGTAGTTTGGATGGGCCGTCATTGACCGGTAGTGTAGTTTGGATGGCCCGTCATTGACCGGTAGTGTAGTTTGGATGGGCCTTCATTGACCGGTAGTGTAGTTTGGATGGGCCGTCATTGACCGGTAGTGTAGTTTGGATGGGCCGTCATCAGCTGCGCAGTCTGACTGCCAGTCAGTGAGGAGCAGAGATCTAAGCTGTGTTAGTAGGTATATTCAAGTAAATGTGTGTGTGTCTCCAGTGTGTGTTTGTGTGTGTATTTGTGTGTTTGTTTGAGAGTCTATAGTCGGTGTGTGTGATCTGTGTGGAGAGGTGTGTGCAGTGTAAACAGGTGAAAGGACTAGGTCTCTACGCCGCTGTAAGAGATCTGCAGAGTCTATCTGATTTTCTGTAAATCCGGGTAATCCCACTACACACATATCCTTGTACGCCCCTACCCCCCCCCCTGATCCCCAGATGTTTTCATATCATCGATCTCTCGGCTCCTCTCCTCCAGCTTGCTTGAGAGTGTGTGTGTTTACCTGTGTGTGTTTACCTATGTGTGTGTGTGAGTGTGTCTGTTTACGTGTGTGTGTGTGTGTTTACCTGTGTGTGTGACTACGTTGTGAAGATGAAGGTGAATCTGAAATGAGGTAACTACGTTGTGAAGATGAAGGTGAATCTGAAATGAGGTAACTACATGTGAAGATGAAGGTGAATCTGTAGTGAGGTAACTACATTGTGAAGATGAAGGTGAATCTGTAGTGAGGTAACTACATGTGAAGATGAAGGTGAATCTGTAGTGAGGTAACTATGTTGTGAAGATGAAGGTGAATCTGTAGTGAGGTAACTACATGTGAAGATGAAGGTGAATCTGTAGTGAGGTAACTACGTTGTGAAGATGAAGGTGAATCTGTAGTGAGGTAACAACGTTGTGAAGATGAAGATGAATCTGTAGTGAAGTAACTACATGTGAAAATGAAGGTGAATCTGTGGTGCGGTAACTACATGTGAAGATGAAGGTGAATCTGAAATGAGGTAACTACGTTGTGAAGATGAAGGTGAATCTGAAATGAGGTAACTACGTTGTGAAGATGAAGGTGAATCTGAAATGAGGTAACTACATGTGAAGATGAAGGTATATCTGGAGTGAGGTAACTACGTTGTGAAGATGAAGGTGAATCTGAAATGAGGTAACTACATGTGAAGATGAAGGTGAATCTGTAGTGAGGTAACTACGTTGTGAAGATGAAGGTGAATCTGTAGTGCGGTAACTACATGTGAAGATGAAGGTGAATCTGAAATGAGGTAACTACGTTGTGAAAATGAAGGTGAATCTGAAATGAGGTAACTACGTTGTGAAGATGAAGGTGAATCTGATATGAGGTAACTACATGTGAAGATGAAGGTGAATCTGTAGTGAGGTAACTACGTTGTGAAGATGAAGGTGAATCTGAAATGAGGTAACTACATGTGAAGATGAAGGTGAATCTGTAGTGAGGTAACTACGTTGTGAAGATGAAGGTGAATCTGTAGTGAGGTAACTACGTTGTGAAGATGAAGGTGAATCTGTAGTGAGGTACACAGGAGTACACAGGAGACAGGACACACAAGAGACAGGCAACACAGGATACAGGACACACAGGAGACAGGAAACACAGGAGACAGGAAACACAGGAGACAGGATACACAGGACACACAGGATACACAGGAGACAGGAAACACAGGAGACAGGACACACAGGAGACAGGACACACAGGAGACAGGACACACAGGACACAGGAGACACAGGAGACAGGACACACAGGACACAGGAGACACAGGAGACAGGACACACAGGAGACAGGACACACAGGAGACAGGACACACAGGAGACAGGACACACAGGACACAGGAGACACAGGAGACACAGGAGACAGGACACACAGGAGACAGGACACACAGGAGTCACAGGATACACAGGAGACAGGAGATAGGACACAGGACACACAGGAGACACAGGAGACAGGAAACACAGGAGACAGGACACACAGGAGACACAGGAGACAGGACATGGCAGGTAGCCTAGTGGTTTGAGCGTTGGAAGGTTGCAAGATCGAATCCCTGAGCTGACACGGTAAAAATCTGTCGTTCTATCCCTGAACAAGGCAGTTAACCCACTGTTCTTAGGCCGTCATAACGATTTGTTCTTAACTGACTTGCCTAGTTAAATGAAGGTAAAATAAAAACACACAGGAGACAGCAGACACAAGAGGACAACAACAACGGAGGTAAACAAATCAATCAAAAAGGGCTGCTCTGTTTCCACTAGATTCTCTGCAATGTCCAATTATCTGCCAGTGAACGGTAACCATTATTCTGTTGCCATCAAAGCATTTCTCCTCTCCAGAGAGACGGATGAAAGCCATACTTAGGGTTTTTTCCATGAAAACCATTATATTAAAATCTTGGGTATGCACTAAAGACTGCAGCGATGTGAGTAGTTCTTAATCTTGTGCTCTTGTTTTCCTCATCCTGTTCTCCATGATCTAGTAGGCTACATCTCTCTCTTCCCCCATACGGTCCCAGTAGGCTACATCTCTCTCTTCCCCCATACGGTCCCAGTAGGCTACATCTCTCTTTCCCCATACGGTCCCAGTAGGCGACATCTCTCTTCCCCCATACGGTCCCAGTAGGCTACATCTCTCTCTTCCCCCATACGGTCCCAGTAGGCTACATCTCTCTCTTCCCCCATAGGGTCCCAGTAGGCTACATCTCTCTCTTTCCCCATACGGTCCCAGTAGCCTACATCTCTCTCTTTCCCCATACGGTCCCAGTAGGCTACATCTCTCTCTTTCCCCATACGGTCCCAGTAGGCTACATCTCTTTCCCTATACGGTCCCAGTAGGCTACATCTCTCTCTTTCCCCATACGGTTCCAGTAGGCTACATCTCTCTTTCCCCATAGGGTCCCAGTAGGCTACATCTCTCTCTTCCCCCATACAGTCCCAGTAGGCTACATCTCTCTTCCCCCATACGGTCCCAGTAGGCTACATCTCTCTCTTCCCCCATACGGTCCCAGTAGGCTACATCTCTCTCTTCCCCCATACAGTCCCAGTAGGCTACATCTCTCTTCCCCCATACGGTCCCAGTAGGCTACATCTCTCTCTTTCCCCATACGGTCCCAGTAGACTACATCTCTTTCCCCATACGGTCCCAGTAGGCTACATCTCTCTCTTTCCCCATATGGTCCCAGTAGGCTACATCTCTCTCTTTCCCCATACGGTCCCAGTAGGCTACATCTCTTTCCCTATACGGTCCCAGTAGGCTACATCTCTTTCCCCATACGGTCCCAGTAGGCTACATCTCTCTCTTTCCCCATACGGTCCCAGTAGGCTACATCTCTCTCTTTCCCCATATGGTCCCAGTAGGCTACATCTCTCTCTTTCCCCATACGGTCCCAGTAGGCTACATCTCTTTCCCTATACGGTCCCAGTAGGCTACATCTCTTTCCCCATACGGTCCCAGTAGGCTACATCTCTCTCTTTCCCCATACGGTCCCAGTAGGCTACATCTCTTTCCCTATACGGTCCCAGTAGACTACATCTCTCTCTTCCCCCATACAGTCCCAGTAGGCTACATCTCTCTCTTTCCCCATAGGGTCCCAGTAGGCTACATCTCTTTCCCCATACGGTCCCAGTAGGCTACATCTCTCTCTTTCCCCATAGGGTCCCAGTAGGCTACATCTCTCTCTTTCCCCATAGGGTCCCAGTAGGCTACATCTCTCTCTTCCCCCATACGGTCCCAGTAGGCTACAGCTCTCTTCCCCCATACGGTCCCAGTAGGCTACATCTCTCTCTTCCCCCATACGGTCCCAGTAGGCTACATCTCTCTCTTTCCCCATACGGTCCCAGTAGGCTACATCTCTCTCTTTCCCCATAGGGTTCCAGTAGGCTACATCTCTCTCTTTCCCCATAGGGTCCCAGTAGGCTACATCTCTCTCTTTCCCCATACGGTTCCAGTAGGCTACATCTCTCTCTTTCCCCATAGGGTCCCAGTAGGCTACATCTCTCTCTTTCCCCATAGGGTCCCAGTAGGCTACATCTCTCTCTTTCCCCATAGGGTCCCAGTAGCCTACATCTCTCTCTTCCCCCATACGGTCCCAGTAGGCTACATCTCTCTCTTCCCCAATACGGTCCCAGTGGGCTACATCTCTCTCTTCCCCCATACGGTCCCAGTAGGCTACATCTCTCTCTTTCCCCATAGGGTCCCAGTAGGCTACATCTCTCTCTTTCCCCATAGGGTCCCAGTAGGCTACATCTCTCTCTTCCCCCATACGGTCCCAGTAGGCTACATCTCTCTCTTCCCCCATACGGTCCCAGTAGGCTACATCTCTCTCTTTCCCCATACGGTCCCAGTAGGCTACATCTCTCTCTTCCCCCATAGGGTCCCAGTAGGCTACATCTCTCTCTTCCCCCATAGGATCCCAGTAGGCTACATCTCTCTCTTCCCCATAGGGTCCCAGTAGGCTACATCTCTCTCTTCCCCATAGGGTTCCAGTAGGCTACATCTCTCTTCCCCCATAGGGTCCCAGTAGGCTACATCTCTCTCTTTCCCCATAGGGTCCCAGTAGGCTACATCTCTCTCTTTCCCCATACGGTCCCAGTAGGCTACATCTCTCTCTTTCCCCATAGGGTCCCAGTAGACTACATCTCTCTATTCCCCATACGGTCCCAGTAGGCTACATCTCTCTCTTTCCCCATATGGTCCCAGTAGTCTACATTTCTCTCTTCCCCCATATGGTCCCAGTAGGCTACATCTCTCTTTCCCCCATACGGTCCCAGTAAGCTACATCTCTCTTTCCCCATAGGGTCCCAGTAGGCGACATCTCTCTTTCCCCATAGGGTCCCAGTAGACTACATCTCTCTTTCCCCATACAGTCCCAGTAGGCGACATCTCTCTTTCCCCATAGGGTCCCAGTAGACTACATCTCTCTTTCCCCATACAGTCCCAGTAGGCTACATCTCTCTCTTCCCCCATACGGTCCCAGTAGGCTAAATCTCTCTTTTCCCCCATACGGTCCCAGTAGGCTACATCTCTCTCTTCCCCCATACGGTCCCAGTAGGCTACATCTCTCTCTTTCCCCATACGGTCCCAGTAGGCTACATCTCTCTCTTCCCCCATAGGGTTCCAGTAGGCTACATCTCTCTTCCCCCATAGGGTCCCAGTAGGCTACATCTCTCTCTTTCCCCATAGGGTCCCAGTAGGCTACATCTCTCTCTTTCCCCATAGGGTCCCAGTAGGCTACATCTCTCTCTTCCCCCATACGGTCCCAGTAGGCTACATCTCTCTTCCCCCATACGGTCCCAGTAGGCTACATCTCTCTCTTCCCCCATACGGTCCCAGTAGGCTACATCTCTCTCTTTCCCCATACGGTTCCAGTAGGCTACATCTCTCTCTTTCCCCATAGGGTCCCAGTAGGCTACATCTCTCTCTTTCCCCATACGGTTCCAGTAGGCTACATCTCTCTCTTTCCCCATAGGGTCCCAGTAGGCTACATCTCTCTCTTTCCCCATAGGGTCCCAGTAGGCTACATCTCTCTCTTTCCCCATAGGGTCCCAGTAGCCTACATCTCTCTCTTCCCCCATACGGTCCCAGTAGGCTACATCTCTCTCTTCCCCCATACGGTCCCAGTAGGCTACATCTCTCTCTTCCCCCATACGGTCCCAGTAGGCTACATCTCTCTCTTTCCCCATAGGGTCCCAGTAGGCTACATCTCTCTCTTTCCCCATACGGTCCCAGTAGGCTACATCTCTCTCTTCCCCCATACGGTCCCAGTAGGCTACATCTCTCTCTTTCCCCATACGGTCCCAGTAGGCTACATCTCTCTCTTCCCCATACGGTCCCAGTAGGCTACATCTCTCTCTTTCCCCATATGGTCCCAGTAGGCTACATTTCTCTCTTCCCCCATATGGTCCCAGTAGGCTACATCTCTCTTTCCCCATACGGTCCCAGTAGGCTACATCTCTCTCTTCCCCCATAGGGTCCCAGTAGGCTACATCTCTCTCTTCCCCCATACGGTCCCAGTAAGCTACATCTCTCTTTCCCCATAGGGTCCCAGTAGGCGACATCTCTCTTTCCCCATAGGGTCCCAGTAGGCTACATCTCTCTCTTCCCCCATAGGGTTCCAGTAGGCTACATCTCTCTTCCCCCATAGGGTCCCAGTAGGCTACATCTCTCTCTTTCCCCATAGGGTCCCAGTAGGCTACATCTCTCTCTTTCCCCATAGGGTCCCAGTAGGCTACATCTCTCTCTTCCCCCATACGGTCCCAGTAGGCTACATCTCTCTTCCCCCATACGGTCCCAGTAGGCTACATCTCTCTCTTCCCCCATACGGTCCCAGTAGGCTACATCTCTCTCTTCCCCTATACGGTCCCAGTAGGCTACATCTCTCTCTTTCCCCATACGGTCCCAGTAGGCTACATCTCTCTCTTCCCCCATAGGGTCCCAGTAGGCTACATCTCTCTCTTCCCCCATAGGGTCCCAGTAGGCTACATCTCTCTCTTCCCCATAGGGTCCCAGTAGGCTACATCTCTCTCTTCCCCATAGGGTTCCAGTAGGCTACATCTCTCTTCCCCCATAGGGTCCCAGTAGGCTACATCTCTCTCTTTCCCCATAGGGTCCCAGTAGGCTACATCTCTCTCTTTCCCCATACGGTCCCAGTAGGCTACATCTCTCTCTTTCCCCATAGGGTCCCAGTAGGCTACATCTCTCTTTCCCCATACGGTCCCAGTAGGCTACATCTCTCTCTTCCCCCATACGGTCCCAGTAGGCTACATCTCTCTCTTTCCCCATACGGTCCCAGTAGGCTACATCTCTCTCTTCCCCATACGGTCCCAGTAGGCTACATCTCTCTCTTTCCCCATATGGTCCCAGTAGGCTACATTTCTCTCTTCCCCCATATGGTCCCAGTAGGCTACATCTCTCTCTTTCCCCATACGGTCCCAGTAGGCTACATCTCTCTCTTCCCCCATAGGGTCCCAGTAGGCTACATCTCTCTCTTCCCCCATACGGTCCCAGTAAGCTACATCTCTCTTTCCCCATAGGGTCCCAGTAGGCGACATCTCTCTTTCCCCATAGGGTCCCAGTAGGCTACATCTCTCTTTCCCCATACGGTCCCAGTAGGCTACATCTCTCTCTTCCCCCATACGGTCCCAGTAGGCTAAATCTCTCTCTTCCCCCATACGGTCCCAGTAGGCTACATCTCTCTCTTCCCCCATACGGTCCCAGTAGGCTACATCTCTCTCTTTCCCCATACGGTCCCAGTAGGCTACATCTCTCTCTTCCCCCATAGGGTCCCAGTAGGCTACATCTCTCTCTTCCCCCATAGGGTACCAGTAGGCTACATCTCTCTCTTCCCCATAGGGTCCCAGTAGGCTACATCTCTCTCTTCCCCCATAGGGTTCCAGTAGGCTACATCTCTCTTCCCCCATAGGGTCCCAGTAGGCTACATCTCTCTCTTTCCCCATAGGGTCCCAGTAGGCTACATCTCTCTCTTTCCCCATACGGTCCCAGTAGGCTACATCTCTCTCTTTCCCCATAGGGTCCCAGTAGGCTACATCTCTCTCTTTCCCCATACGGTCCCAGTAGGCTACATCTCTCTCTTCCCCCATACGGTCCCAGTAGGCTACATCTCTCTCTTTCCCCATACGGTCCCAGTAGACTACATCTCTCTCTTCCCCATACGGTCCCAGTAGGCTACATCTCTCTCTTTCCCCATATGGTCCCAGTAGGCTACATTTCTCTCTTTCCCCATATGGTCCCAGTAGGCTACATCTCTCTCTTCCCCCATACGGTCCCAGTAGGCTACATCTCTCTTCCCCCATAGGGTCCCAGTAGGCTACATTTCTCTCTTCCCCCATAGGGTCCCAGTAGGCTACATCTCTCTTCCCCCATACAGTCCCAGTAGGCTACATCTCTCTCTTCCCCCATACGGTCCCAGTAGGCTACATCTCTCTTCCCCCATAGGGTCCCAGTAGGCTACATCTCTCTTTCCCCATAGGGTCCCAGTAGGCTACATCTCTCTCTTCCCCGTAGGGTCCCAGTAGGCTACATCTCTCTCTTTCCCCATACGGTCCCAGTAGGCTACATCTCTCTCTTTCCCCATACGGTCCCAGTAGGCTACATCTCTCTCTTCCCCCATACGGTCCCAGTAGGCTACATCTCTCTCTTTCCCCATACGGTCCCAGTAGGCTACATCTCTCTCTTTCCCCATACGGTCCCAGTAGGCTACATCTCTCTTTCCCCATACGGTCCCAGTAGGCTATATCTCTCTCTTCCCCATACGGTCCCAGTAGGCTACATCTCTCTCTTTTCCCATATGGTCCCAGTAGGCTATATCTCTCTCTTTCCCCATAGGGTCCCAGTAGGCTACATCTCTTGTCAACGACAGAAGGTAAAATACGTTTATAAATGTTTCTGTCTCATGAAAAAGTCCATATCCTAGTGAAGCGGACATTTTTTAAAGCTAACCATATTGCAGCTGTATATTTTTATTACTCATCAAATAGTCATAATAATAATAATAAATACCTTTCCCCCTGACCTCCCCAAATGAAACAGTAGCTAGGTTTCCATCCAGTTGGCGGAAGTTTTTCATGCAAATATTCTAAAATCTTCATAAAAACAATATGCGCATATTCCCACCAGAGGGGTGTGTCCATCCCAAAAAAAGCTGTGCTTGATGATGTAGTGCACATAAATATTTTTGTGGTTGCAGTGACTTCCCACGCTCCGTATATTTAAAAAAATCAAATGGGTTTCCAACGCATTTCCAACTCTACCGATGGTTTGTCACAAAACAAACCGTTGCGAAGATAAAGTGGACAGCGTAGGTTATCTGATGAGATATGGACAAAAGCTAGATCATTTTGTATTTGATAATTGCCAGCTAAGCACTGATCATCATATCACAAGGATCATTGAAATGAAGGCCTACCCTCCTGGATATTTAGTGAAAAATGTGCATGAAGCGTCGTCTGGGCCGAGGTAGGCCGTCATTGTAAATAATAATTTGTTCTTAACTGACTTGCTAGTTAAATTCTGGATAAATAAAATAAAAAATACATTTGCATGAAGCTCATCATTGTGCACTTCACCACCATAAGTTATGAAATAAGTTCTACAGTTAATCATCATTTTTTCCATCTCTCTATAAACTCCACGTGGTGGTAGACCAACAAAACATATCGTCATGTGACTCCAAGTTTACTGCGACGTGATGGTTTTTATATCAATATTTGTGCATTAAAAGATTTTCCACCACAATTGTCGAATAATCTATTTCACTGACCCCCCAAAAATATCCCACCTTGTCTAGCGTAATTTGTTTTGTGTTGTTTCCATAAGGCCTGTTGTGAGTTTTTTTTGATGCGTCAGGTAATTTGTCTGCATGAAATGGTTGGAAGGAAACCACATTTTGTCTTCCCTGTGTGTTCCCTGTGTGTTCCCTGTGTTTTCCCTGTGTGTTCCCTGTGCGTTCCCTGTGCGTTCCCTGTGCGTTCCCTGTGCGTTCCCTGTGCGTTCCCTGTACGTTCCCTGTGCGTTCCCTGTGTGTTCCCTGTGTGTTCCCTGTGTGTTCCCTGTGTGTTCCCTGTGTGTTCCCTGTGTTTTCCCTGTGTGTTCCCTGTGTGTTCCCTGTGTTTTCCCTGTGTTTTCCCTGTGTGTTCCCTGTGTGTTCCCTGTGTGTTCCCTGTGTTTTCCCTGTGTGTTCCCTGTGTGTTCCCTGTGGGTTCCCTGTGCGTTCCCTGTGGGTTCCGTGTGTGTACCCTGTGTGTTCCGTGTGTGTTCCGTGTGGGTTCCGTGTGGGTTCCCTGTGGGTTCCCTGTGGGTTCCCTGTGCGTTCCGTGTGGGTTCCCTGTGTGTTCCGTGTGGGTTCCGTGTGGGTTCCCTGTGTGTTCCCTGTGGGTTCCCTGTGTTTTCCCTGTGTGTTCCCTGTGCGTTCCGTGTGGGTTCCCTGTGGGTTCCCTGTGGGTTCCGTGTGGGTTCCCTGTGGGTTCCCAGTGCGTTCCCTGTGGGTTCCCTGTGTGTTCCGTGTGGGTTCCCTGTGCGTTCCCTGTGGGTTCCCTGTATGTTCCGTGTGGGTTCCCTGTGGGTTCCCTGTGCGTTCCCTGTGGGTTCCCTGTGGGTTCCCTGTGTGTTCCGTGTGGGTTCCCTGTGGGTTCCGTGTGGGTTCCCTGTGGGTTCCGTGTGGGTTCCCTGTGAAAATATCCTTTATATTTTATTCAGCTTTGTTCAATTGTATTCTTCATACTATAAAATAATGCTACAGAATTCCAAGCAAATCTAAATGAACTAGTGTAGCCCACAGCCATATGGCATAGCCACATCAGGACCTAACATAAGGACAACTCATGTATGCTATCCCCTTCTTCTGAAATAGACTACATTTTCTTCATAGCATGCTTCTTTAGACTTGTCTAAAATAAAAAATGTATTTATTATGATGGTGTAGACCATATTACATGGATTTATTAGACTTTTTAAAATATAGATGTTCCCGAAAGTCTGCGTCAGTAAACTATGCGTGGAAGCCGTCATTGTAAATAAGAATTTGTTCTTAACTGACTTGCCTGTTAAATAAAGGTTAAATAAATAAATAAAAAATGTGTTTATGTTAATGAATGGTAAATTACCGTGAGACCTGCAGTTATTTGCTTGACAATCACCGGCTGACAGAAAGTCTTACCACAGCCCTAGTCTGGTCACGTGGTAACTCCTGACCCCATGACCCCTGATGAGAATGAACCCCTCAGTGTTAACAAGGCTGCCTGGTTACAGTCCCCCTGCAGTCCGTCCATAAGCTCATTAGCACAACACTAACACATGGCTCTCCAAAGGGGGAATTCAGGCGTCATCAGGCGTCACCTCGCCACCACTCCACACTGTGCAGCGGTCCAAGTAGGTGAAAATGTCACCCGTCCCTGGCCCTCGTCCCGCTCTCGCGTCGCGTGTCTTGGTGACCGTGTCGGTGGCGGCGGCGGTCAGCTCCACTCGTCTGTAGTGGTGCCAGCTCTGTGAGCCGCGAGGCGAGGTGAGCCGTGCGGCGTAGAGTCGAGCTGGCAGATCTGATTATTATTATTACTGCCAGGATAATTAAGTCAGCGGGCCCTCTGAAAGAGCAGGTTTACTGTCGACTTGACTTCTAGTCCCTGTCGGCTTCTCTCTCTCTCTCTCTTCTCACTCCCCTGACATCCTTTCGTTCTGTGATTGTCTGACTGACTGCTTTCCTCGCTCTCTCTCTCTCTCTCTCTCTCTCTCTCTCTCGCTCTCTCTCTTGCTCTCGCTCTCTCTCTCTCTCTCTCTCTCTCTCGCTCTCTCGCTCTCTCGCTCTCTCTCTCTCTCTCTCTCTCTCTCTCTCTCTCTCGCTCTCTCTCTCTCTCTCTCTCTCTCTCTCTCTCTCTCTCTCTCTCTCTCTCTCGCTCTCTCTCTCTCTCGCTCTCTCTCTCTCGCTCTCTCTCTCTCTCGCTCTCTTGCTCTCGCACTGACTGACACTAACTCTCTCTCTCTCTCTGCTCTTGTCTGTGGCATGGAACTTGCTGCTTCCCGCTATGCCTTATGAATATTCATCAAAGGGCGTTATTTGCATTATTTGCCCCTGAAAACAGGAGAGTACACAAAGGTGACAGCTGTCAACCTCAGGGAGGAAACATATTGGAAGTCTGTGTGTGTGTGTGTGTGTGTGTGTGTGTGTGTGTGTGTGTGTGTGTGTGTGTGTGTGTGTGTGTGTGTGTGTGTGTGTGTGTGTGTGTGCTTGAGAACAAAAGGGAGAAAGCGAGAGAAAGCAGTTTTGTTTATTTAGAATGATTGACATGATCACTGAACTGTAGTTAGTGTGTTTGTGTTTGGATGGCAACTGATTTGATGGAGTTGTTATTGTTGTGGTACTGTACTCTGTGTGTTGGTGAGGATTTGTGTGTGTGTGTGTGTGTGTGTGTGTGTGTGTGTGCGTGCGTGTGTGTGTGTGCGTGCGTGCGTGCGTTGTGTGTGTGTGTGTGTGTGTGTGTGTGTGTGTGTGTGTGTGTGTGTGTGTGTGTGTGTGTGTGTGTGTGTGTGTGTGTGTGTCTGGCAGACTTTGTGTCTGTGAATGTTAGTGAGGGTTATTTGATATGTAAATGTGAAGAAGGTATTATGCGTGGTTATTGTCTCTGCCACTCCATTGGAATCGCTCCTTCTTTACAAAGGCAGACATACAGACTGCAATGCAAACAATGTGCACCTCATGTAAATGCTTTGCTTTCACTGCCTTCCACGTTTCTTGACCTGGCATTGTTAACTACAGAGTTTGTAGCCTTGGTTCCTAATAGACATTGTTTACCTCAGCTTCTCCTTGTGTGACCAGTTGTTTGGCTCTCTTCTCTCAGGTACATGGCCACAGATGTTGGCAGCCATTGTGTAGAGAGGGCTACTGACTGTGTCCCTGCCACCCCACCACCCTGCCTCCCTGCCACCCTGCCACACTGCCTCCCTGCCACACTACTCCCTGCCTCCCTGCCACCCTGCCACACTGCCTCCCTGCCACCCTGCCTCCCTGCCACACTGCCTCCCTGTCTCCCTGCCACCCTGCCTCCCTGCCACCCTGCCTCCCTGCCACCCTGCCTCCCTGCCACCCTACCACCCTGCCTCCCTGCCACCCTGCCTCAAAGCCATCCTCCACCCAGCCACCCTGCCTCCATGCCACCCTGCCTCAAAGCCATCCTCCACCCAGCCTCCCTGCCTCCCTGCCACCCCTGCCTTCCCTCCAACCTGCCTTGCTGCCTCCCCACCATCCTCCACCCTGCTTCAGAGCCATCCTCCACCCTGCCTCCCTGCCTCCCTGCCTTCCTGCCAATGTTCCCTCAAAAAAGAATTGCCATTGAGCAAATTTCCGGTCTGCTGAGCGCGTTCTGTGCAACTTCCAGTGCGTGTTTACTGTGAACACTGAGGCTGTAACCGCTTTAAGTTACAGTTTTACTGTGAACACTGAGTCTGTAACCGCTTTAAGTTACAGTTTTACTGTGAACACTGAGGCTGTAACCGCTTTAAGTTACAGTTATAACTGTGAACACTGAGGCTGTAACCGCTTTAAGTTACAGTTATACTGTGAACACTGAGGCTGTAACCGCTTTAAGTTACAGTTATACTGTGAACACTAAGGCTGTAACCGCTTTAAGTTACAGTTATACTGTGAACACTGAGGCTGTAACCGCTTTAAGTTACAGTTATACTGTGAACACTGAGGCTGTAACCGCTTTAAGTTACAGTTATACTGTGAACACTGAGGCTGTAACCGCTTTAAGTTACAGTTTTACTGTGAACACTGAGGCTGTAACCGCTTTAAGTTACAGTTTTACTGTGAACACTGAGGCTGTAACCGCTTTAAGTTACAGTTTTACTGTGAACACTGAGGCTGTAACCGCTTTAAGTTACAGTTATACTGTGAACACTGAGGCTGTAACCGCTTTAAGTTACAGTTTTACTGTGAACACTGAGGCTGTAACCGCTTTAAGTTACAGTTATAACAGTGGACTAGTAGGCTACTGTGGCTATTTTATCATAATGTAGACCTACCAGAGTATAACAGTGGACTGGTAGGCTACTGTGGCTATTTTATCATAATGTAGGTCTACCAGAGTATAACAGTGGACTAGTAGGCTACTGTGGCTATTTTATCATAATGTAGGCCTACCAGAGTGGCCCACCATAAAGAAACTATAATTCAGTCTACAGTAGAAGCCAATGAGTGGTGTTCAATGTAGGCCCACATTCCATGAGACCTTTGATTAAAACATGAGGGCTTGACATTACCCTGTTTATCCACTTGTCCTTCTGACAAGGAGGTGACTGAAAATGTTTTTGTGTTTGATGCAAGAAACCAATTTACAAAATAAAATTCATTATTATTCCCATACCATTATTACAGAGAATCTGACAAATTATGATACTGCCTATTGGCTACTTAGCTTATTCAAGCTTGTCTCAAAATACAACACTGTCCCTTTAAGATGAAAAAAAAATATATTTATCTGATTGGCTTTTCAAAGATGTCTAGAAATGTACTGCTCCCCTATTGCTGAGTACAAATGATCTATAACTGGGCTAATAACTCCTTAACTAGCAAAGGATATGAACAAAATGTGCACACGTGACTACATGCAGCTCTTGCTTTGATCTCAAAGCACATTTACTCACGACCAGAGCTGTAAACACTGTCCAGTTCACAGTCAATGGCACAGATCCATATATGACAATGGTCTATTTGCATATAGGCCTGCTGCTCTGATTGGTTATGCCGCACCGGTCTGGTCTGGGTCTGGGTCTGGGTCTGTTCTGGTCTGTGTAGAGTACGGGATGAGTCGTTCGTGTCAATGCAATAGAATCCTACTCCGAGGAGTTCTGCCTACGACAACTTATCTTGCATAGTTAGTTTGGTTTCGGTATGCTGCATGGAAAGTGGCTAATATTGCTTTGATTCAATCACAATTGCCACTGTAAAGGGGAACGTTGACAGTGGAAGATTCTAGAAAGTTGAGTGGAGTTCAATCTCGTGCACTGCAGTCCATGGGGAGCCGTGCGGCAGTCTCTGCATCTTAGAGGGAACCCTTCCACCCTGCCTCCCTGCTAGCTTGTTTACCATCACGACACAAAGCAATTCAAACATATCCTCTTTTCCTATAAATACCCATGAGGTACAAGTGCTAATCCTAGCTAGACAGTGGTTGGAGATTAGCCATTAGCGTCAGAATGGCGCTAGCTAGCTTCATTGGAACACGTGGTCACTTTATGTTCAGACCTGGTTTGTGTCTCAAATGGTACCCTGTTCCCAGTATGGTGCACTACTGTTAACCAAGGACCAGCCCTTTTCAAACACTTTTTATTTGCCTCAGTGCTTGTAATGTATTTACGGGAATTCCAGTAGCCTAGTATTAAAGTGTAGTGTATATACACATGGTTTTTCAAAAACAGTTCAACCGCCTGAAAATGGGGTTTTATTAACCTGTTATTTTCTATGAAACAGAGTTTTCTCTGAATATTTACATCAATGGAAAAATGTAAACCTTCTAAGGAATTTTTTCAATTTGTAGAAAATGATTTCATTATGCTTTTTGCTTTTACTTTGAGGTTAATAATCAGAAAATGGAATTACCTAGGTGTGAATATAGGGGAGTTAGAATGAATCTGAAGCTGATCAGGATCAAGCCTTACAGTATAGTAGTAACCTGGGTGAATGAATGAATGAATGAATGAATGACAGTGAATCATTTGAAAACTGATCTCCATATTTAGCAGGAACAATGGAGGCATATGCAGACGATAACTTTCGCGATCCACTATTTGGCCCGGTACTCAGGTCTCTATTGTCGCTTCATCAGGTCCTAATGGCTTGGTACTCAGGGCTCTACTGTCCCTCCATCAGGTCCTAATGGCCTGGTACTCAGGGCTCTATTGTCCCTCCATCAGGTCCTAATGGCTTGGTACTCAGGGCTCTACTGTCCCTCCATCAGGTCCTAATGCCCTGGTACACAGGGCTCTATTGTCCCTCCATCAGGTCCTAATGGCTTGGTACTCAGGGCTCTACTGTCCCTCCATCAGGTCCTAATGGCTTGGTACTCAGGGCTCTACTGTCCCTCCATCAGGTCCTAATGGCTTGGTAGTCAGGGCTCTACTGTCCCTCCATCAGGTCCTAATGGCCTGGTACTGATGGCTCTATTGTCCCTCCATCAGGTCCTAATGGCTTGGTAGTCAGGGCTCTACTGTCCCTCCATCAGGTCCTAATGGCCTGGTACTCAGGGCTCTACTGTCCCTCCATCAGGTCCTAATGGCCTGGTACTGATGGCTCTATTGTCCCTCCATCAGGTCCTAATGGCTTGGTACTCAGGGCTCTATTGTCCCTCCATCAGGTCCTAATTGTCTGGTACACAGGGCTCTATTGTTCCTCCATCAGGTCCTAATGGCCTGGTACTGATGGCTCTACTGTCCCTCCATCAGGTCCTAATGGCCTGGTACTGATGGCTCTATTGTCCCTCCATCAGGTCCTAATGGCTTGGTAGTCAGGGCTCTATTGTCCCTCCATCAGGTCCTAAGGGCCTGGTACTCAGGGCTCTACTGTCCCTCCATCAGGTCCTAATGGCCTTGTACTCAGGGCTCTATTGTCCCTCCATCAGGTCCTAATGGCCTGGTACTCAGGGCTCTATTGTCCCTCCATCAGGTCCTAATGGTCTGGTACTCAGGGCTCTATTGTCCCTCCATCAGGTCCTAATTGTCTGGTACACAGGGCTCTATTGTTCCTCTAACCACTCTGACAGCAATGGAAATACAATCTAAAATCACATCAAAACACTTATCATCAAAACAGTATCATGCTTTTAAAACTCACCGTTGGGCTAAATGTTTTGACATCACTGTGATGATCAATTTGAAGAAAGAAGTTCAACAAAAGGTTGTAACTGAGTGCCAAACATGGTTGTTGTGGATGTTGTTTCAAAGCCAAAGACAATGAAATAGACAGCGCTTTCTAAGGTGATGATTCATTCAAAAACATTTAAGACGGTGCCTGTAGAACACCCATACTCATATAAGAGCTAATGAATAATGATTTTTCCATTATACAATACGTATGTTAGTTGTTAACTTCTGTCCGTCTGATGGTTTGTTGGTTTGTGTCAATGCTTTGCAACAATGTTGCTACTAATCCGTACGATCAATAACCGGTGCGGTCCTAAAAGATAATAACCACGACCTAGAGGGGAAACACCGATGATCAAGTTAAACACTTTACAACGCTGAAAATAAACAAGACTTCTGCAGCATTGCATACACTATCAAACTCCCGCGCCAACCGAGAGCCTCCCACAGAGAGCCGGAAGAGCTACCTTTATTTCCTCCTTTCTGACTGCTGATGCGCTCTTAAAGTGGCAGCGCACGGTGAAGGCTCCGTGCAGGATTTTGCCACACTCCTCCCCCCATGAAAAAAACAAAGCCTCTAGAAACAGAGAGGATGCAGGCTCTGGCAGGTTCATGTTCCTGCTACACAAAACCAGGGAAGTCCTCATCATCAGAGTCCTCCAAGAAGATGTCCTGCAGGTGTTGCTTTTGCCTGCGATCCAGCTCTTCTGCCGTAGGGTAGCAGGGCTTTAGGTCAACAACATGCACCGTCCTGACATCTTCCCCAGTGTCCTTCAAACAGACCTAGTAGTTCACTGGTCCCAACTGCTGCACCACACGGTATGGACCTTTCCATCTCATTCTGACTCATATTCGGTTCTTCAGACAATGTCAATAACCGGCTGACCAAATGTCAAGACCGCCACAGCCCTATACACAATGCAGTGCAACACAACACAACACAACGAGGGGAAGTTAAAATAGTTCAAGGTATTCTGAACGCGTATTTGTTCAGAACGGAAGGACCTCGAAACCTGACCTGCCTTGTTTCTCTTGCCCCCTCTCCAGCCCAACCCCTCTACAGCAGGGTTCCCATACCTTGTTTCTCTTGTCAAACCCCTCTACAGCAGGGTTCCCATACCTTGTTTCTCTTGCCCTCTACAGCAGGGCCCAGCCGCCGCCCCTCTACAGCAGGGCCCCCGCCGTCCCCCTCCGCAGGGTCCCAGCCTTGTTTCTCTTGTTAAACCCCTCTACAGCAGGGTTCCCATACCTTGTTTCTCTTGTTAAACCCCTCTACAGCAGGGTTCCCATACCTTGTTTCTCTTGTCAAACCCCTCTACAGCAGGGTTCCCATACCTTGTTTCTCTTGTCAAACCCCTCTACAGCAGGGTTCCCATACCTTGTTTCTCTTGTCAAACCCCTCTACAGCAGGGTTCCCATACCTTGTTTCTCTTGTCAAACCCCTCTACAGCAGGGTTCCCATACCTTGTTTCTCTTGTCAAACCCCTCTACAGCAGGGTTCCCATACCTTGTTTCTCTTGTCAAACCCCTCTACAGCAGGGTTCCCATACCTTGTTTCTCTTGTCAAACCCCTCTACAGCAGGGTTCCCATACCTTGTTTCTCTTGTCAAACCCCTCTACAGCAGGGTTCCCATACCTTGTTTCTCTTGTCAAACCCCTCTACAGCAGGGTCCCATACCTTGTTTCTCTTGTCAAACCCCTCTACAGCAGGGTTCCCATACCTTGTTTCTCTTGTTAAACCCCTCTACAGCAGGGTCCCATACCTTGTTTCTCTTGTTAAACCCCTCTACAGCAGGGTCCCATACCTTGTTTCTCTTGTTAAACCCCTCTACAGCAGGGTTCCCATACCTTGTTTCTCTTGTTATACCCCTCTACAGCAGGGTTCCCATACCTTGTTTCTCTTGTTAAACCCCTCTACAGCAGGGTTCCCATACCTTGTTTCTCTTGTCAAACCCCTCTACAGCAGGGTCCCATACCTTGTTTCTCTTGTCAAACCCCTCTACAGCAGGGTCCCCATACCTTGTTTCTCCTGTCAAACCCCTCTACAGCAGGGTCCCATGCCTTGTTTCTCTTGTCAAACCCCTCTACAGCAGGGTTCCCAAACTTGGTCCTAGGCCCCTCTGGGTGCACGTTTTGGTTTTTGTCCTAGCACTATACAGCTGATTTAAATAACCAACTCATCATCAAGCTTTGATTATTTGAATCAGCTGTATAGTGCTAGGACAAAAACTAACATGTGCACACAGGGGGGGCCCCGGGACCAAGTTTGGGAACCCTGCTCTACATCTGCAGTATAGATCAGGGCTGGGATGACAGAGGGAGAGAGGAACAAAGCTCCATGTAAACAGGAATGACAGAGGGAGAGAACAACAAGCTATTTGTAAACATCCTCACTCTCTTGTCTACTGCCAACTGTGGTCTATTCTTATCACTGGGCTTTTGTAGAGGCCCGAGCTCCTGTGTGTATGTGTGTGTGTATGTGTGTGTGTGTGTGTGTGTGTGTGTGTGTGTGTGTGTGTGTGTGTGTGGTGTGTCGTGTGTCGGGGGGGGTGTGTGTGTGTGTGTGTGTGTGTGTGTGTGTGTGTGTGTGTGTGTGTGTGTGTGTGTGTGTGTGTGTCTGTGTGTCGGGGGGGGGTGTGTGTGTGTGTGTGTGTGTGTGTGTGTGTGTGCTGTGCGGGGGGGGGTGTGTGTCTGTGTGTCTGTGTGTGTGCATGCTCCAAGCCCGGTCTTTAAAGTTGCCTGCGTTTGATCCGTTTCACTTTACCTCTTCTTCTAAAGGTGCTGTTGCTGTTTCATGTCCTCTAGCCAGATCCCACCCACATGCATTCAATACACAGGCAGAGATCAGGCAGAGATACCACAGTTGCTTTTCTTCTGCTGCTTGAGACCATGGTACTGCTTGGGAGAGAGAGAGAGAGAGAGAGAGAGAGAGAGAGAGAGAGAGAGAGAGAGAGAGAGAGAGAGAGAGAGAGACACACACACAGAGAGAGAGAGAGAGAGACACACACAGAGAGAGAGACACACACAGAGAGAGAGAGAGAGAGAGACACACACAGAGAGAGAGAGAGACACAGAGAGAGAGAGAGAGAGACACACACAGAGAGAGAGAGAGAGAGACACACAGAGAGAGAGAGAGACACAGAGAGAGAGAGAGACAGAGAGAGAGAGAGAGACACAGAGAGAGAGAGAGACACAGAGAGAGAGAGAGAGTCAGATACGGTCCAGTGTTTTGCAACAGCAGGGATATGAGACAATATTTATGCTTCAAGTGAACCGAGTCACTGGGACCCTCCTGCTGTGCTACAGGGGCTGTGTATACAATGACAACTGATTCTGTTGAGAGCAAACATGCAGCTTTGGGGTGGGGGATGGGGGGGAAAAATCACAAATAAATAAATGAGTGCCTCCCCCACCGCTCCTGATATGAGAGAGAGAGAGAGAGGTACAGTAAGAGAGAGAGAATGGAAGAAAGAAAAAGAGATGGCATGTTTCAGTGTGGGATCATCTCTCTATGAGGGCTGCTTGCAGCTCGGTACATTTCCTCTTCATTTCTCTCAGTGCTTCGGCAGTGGGCTCATGTGGATGCTGACTAATTGGGCTACGTCGTCACAATAGGGCTCGGCGACAAATCTAATTTATATTTATGTATGTTTTTGCGCGATATTCCAAATGCCTGTATCGCAAATAAATCTCACTTTAAAAAAAGTATATATATTTCTCTGAGCGTTTACGTCCGCTTGTTCTCATGTTGTCTTTTTGGTCTTGTCTCCTTCGCTCCTTCAGCGCTGTGTGTAATGACTGTAGGCTGTGTGAACCTTCCCTTATACTACTAACAGAATTTTAGCCAAGTACTGTTATACTAGCTGTCTAGTCTGTGCTTTATAAATGTGCAATAAGCATAAAACACAATTATATAACGATTTGACAAGTCGTTCTCATTCTGAGAAATCAGGTAGGCCACTTGATTTCAACATGACAAAGTGGACAGGCTAGCACGCCGTTCAAACAGTTGGAGACAGACAGAAGGGTGTGTTCATGTGAATTCAACTGTTCTACATTGTTATCTAGCAGATAGATCCACGTTGGCTACACTTGAAATATAAAGATTAGCTGGCTGATCACAAGCACGTGGGCTGATGTTAGAGATATTGTTGATGAGACCAGTGTTATTTTCTAAAGCATAATTCCTGCTACAACAAGTCAGTCATTATTAGTGGATGTGCGTTATGCATGGTACTAGTTACATTTGTAATAAAAAAAGGGTATTTTTATAGAAAGACTTAAAAGCCAGATCAATGATTATTGCAAAAAAGAAGGTTAAAGTATTTTGATAAAATAATGTCATTATTAGTGGGTTTTATGGTTGTGGAAGGTTTATATTTAACCTAGGTATAATTTCACAAGTCCTGGATTCATTAGATTATTGCTGACTGTTTTTAAATGCAGTGTATTTTATTTTTGATTGAACAACAGAGCTTATTTAGAGAAAACATTTTTTTTAAATCGAGGAATGATTTCTAGGCCATATCGCTCCTGCCAGGTCATATCGCTCCTGCCAGGTCATGTCGCTCCTGCCAGGTCATGTCGCTCCTGCCAGGTCATGTCGCTCCTGCCAGGTCATGTCGCTCCTGCCAGGTCATATCGCTCCTGCCAGGTCATGTCGCTCCTGCCAGGTCATGTCGCTCCTGCCAGGTCATGTCGCTCCTGCCAGGTCATCCGTGGTAGAAGTCCATATTAGACGTTCATCCATGTCCGAGGACGTCGGGAGATGATATGGAAACCAGCCACTAGGGGTAACAGTGAGTGTAGTTACCTTCAAGTAGGTAACAGCGGCCTGTGATTCCAACGGTTGCATGTTTTAAACCAGCAATAAATAACTTCTTTGTTGTTTTAAGCCTCAAATGTTAACATTCAGAGTTAATGCCTAACCTTAACCATTCAGAGTTAATGCCTAACCTTAACCATTCAGAGTTAATGCCTAACCTTAACCATTCAGAGTTAATGCCTAACCTTAACCATTCAGAGTTAATGCCTAACCTTAACCGTTCAGAGTTAATGCCTAACCTTAACCGTTCAGAGTTAATGCCTAACCTTAACCGTTCAGAGTTATTGTCTAACCTTAACCGTTCAGAGTTATTGTCTAACCTTAATCGTTCAGAGTTAATGCCTAACCTTAACCATTCAGAGTTAATGCCTTACCTTAACCATTCAGAGTTAATGTCTAACCTTAACTATTCAGAGTTAATGCCTAACCTTAACTATTCAGAGTTAATGCCTAACCTTAACCATTCAGAGTTCATGTCTAACCTTAACCATTCAGAGTTCATGTCTAACCTTAACCGTTCAGAGTTAATGCCTAACCTTAACTGTTCAGAGTTAATGCCTTACCTTAACCGTTCAGAGTTAATGCCTAACCTTAACCATTCAGAGTTCATGTCTAACCTTAACCATTCAGAGTTCATGTCTAACCTTAACCGTTCAGAGTTAATGCCTAACCTTAACTGTTCAGAGTTAATGCCTAACCTTAACCGTTCAGAGTTAATGCCTAACCTTAACCATTCAGAGTTAATGCCTAACCTTTATCTTAAACCCTTTGACATTTGGAACAACTTTGAAATTTGATGTTTGAGATACATGGATGAACATCTAATTGTGATGTCAGACTGAGAGAGTTTGTAGATCGCCCAGCCCTACGTCACACACCCCGGGGCGAACCACACGCTGTGACCCATCTCCTGTGGCCGGTAGGGCTCTGGCTTTGACAGGACAGGTAATAAAGCTTGCCAGTGCCTGCCGATCATCAGCGAGACGATAGAGACTGCCAGACTGCCAATTACGGCCCATCTCGGCATGTGTCTCCATGTGCAAACACAACCCCAGTCAAATGAGCCCCTCCATAGACATACGGCTCCTTGTGAATGTCTTTCTAAACAGCTGGGCTCGCTGCGTAAGCTCCCCTGTCCTCCGCCCTGCTATTCTAATTACTTCACCCCCAAGGGTTTGACTATGAGACCAGAGAATACACCTGGTCACCTGTCAGGCAGAGCACCAACAACAATCTCCACACAGACACACTACTGCTCCCTCCTGTGTGGATGTGGAATCGTACACCAGGGCCAGTAGTGATAAAGAGTGCTGATCTAAGATCAATTTGATCTTTTAGATCATAATCAACAAGATTACCTGGACAGAGAGGAGGGACCTGGTCCTAGATCAGCCCTGGACAGAGAGGAGGGACCTGGTCCTAGACCAGCCCTGGACAGAGAGGAGGGACCTGGTCCTAGATCAGCTCTGGACAGGGAGGAGGGACCTGGTCCTAGATCAGCCCTGGACAGGGAGGAGGGACCTGGTCCTAGATCAGCCCTGAACAGAGAGGAGGGACCTGGTCTTAGATCAGCCCTGGACAGGGAGGAGGGACCTGGTCCTAGATCAGCCCTGGACAGGGAGGAGGGACCTGGTCCTAGATCAGCCCTGAACAGAGAGGAGGGACCTGGTCTTAGATCAGCCCTGGACAGGGAGGAGGGACCTGGTCCTAGATCAGCCCTGGACAGGGAGGAGGGACCTGGTCCTAGATCAGCCCTGGACAGGGAGGAGGGACCTGGTCCTAGATCAGCTCTGGACAGGGAGGAGGGACCTGGTCCTAGATCAGCTCTAGACAGGGAGGACATGATCCTAGATCCCGTGATCCCTCACCCCTGATCCCTGATTTGGAAGTGTTTAGTAATAATGTGTAAAGTATTGTAGTTCTAGAAGGTTTTCAGAAAATACCCTATCTTTCCCATTGATATAATGAATGTAATGCACCTTACAAAACTCACAGATTACTGTTAAAGGACCTCTTGTCAGATTGAGTTTACTGTTAAAGGACCTCTTGTCAGATTGAGTTTACTGTTAAAGGACCTCTTGTCAGATTGAGTTTGTAGCATGTAAAACATTTCACTGGTCTTGTATGTGTGTCCTTTGTAATTAGTATCTACATATTCCACCATTCTAATCAGTTATAATTACATAAGGCAGAGCTTAATTACTCGACCAAACACTCCAGCACCCCGCTCTAGACGGAAGTACACGTCTTGGCCCTGCAATCTAATACGGACTGATCCATTTCCTGAAGCAAGGTGTCAGTGTCCCAAATGCCACTCTATTCCCTATATAGTTCACTACTTTTAACCAGAGTCGTATGGACCCTCGTCAAAAGTAGTGCACTATTGTACATAGGGAATAGGGTGACATTTGGCAAGCAAACATTTGTTCAATCGCTTGTGTATCAGATGAACGCCGGTCCGGATACATGCTGTGGTCATTGGGTTGGGTTTTATGGGCTGGCTCCTGTTACTCACTGAGCTCTTTGTTCTGTGTCAAGCTGAAGACT
>NC_138314.1:41902500-41912500 GCF_965601325.2 Salmo salar
CTCGGCTAAGCATGCCTCTCCTTAATGTCAATATGCAATGTCCATTGCTGTTCTGGTTAGTATTTATTGGCTTATTTCACTGTAGAGCCTCTAGCCCTGCTCATTATACCTTATCCAACCTTTCAGTTCCACCACCCACACATGCTATGACATCTTCTGGTTTCAATGATGTTTCTAGAGACAATATCTCTCTCATAATCACTAAATGCCTAGGTTTACCTCCTCTGTACTCACATCCCACCTTACCTTTGTCTGTACATTATACCTTGAAGCTATTTTATCGGCCCCAGAAACCTGCTCCTTTTTCTCTCTATTCTGGACGTCACAGACGACCAATTCTTATAGCTTTTAGCCGTACCCTCATACTTATTATTCTCTGCTCTTCTGGGGATGTAGAGGTGAATCCAGGCCCTGCTGTGCCTAGCTCCACTCCTACTCCCCAGGCGCTCTCTTTTGATGACTTCTGTAACGGTAATAGCCTTGGTTTCATGCATGTTAACATTAGAAGCCTCCTCCCTAAGTTTGTTTTATTCACTGCTTTAGTACACTCTGCCAACCCGGATGTCCTAGCTGTGTCTGAATCTTGGCTTAGGAAGTCCACCAAAAACTCTGAAATCTTCATCCCTAACTACAACGTTTTCAGACAAGATAGAACGACCAAAGGGGGCGGTGTTGCAATCTACTGCAGAGATAGCCTGCAGAGTTCTGTCCTACTATCGAGGTCTGTACCCAAACAATTTGAACTTCTACTTTTAAAAATCCACCTCTCCAAAAACAAGTCTCTCACCGTTGCCGCCTGCTATAGACCCCGCTCGGCCCCTAGCTGTGCTCTGGACACCATATGTGAACTGATTGCCCCCCATCTATCTTCAGAGCTCGTGCTACTAGGTGACCTAAACTGGGACATGCTTAACACCCCAGCCATCCTACAATCCAAGCTTGATGCCCTCAATCTCACACAAATGATTAATGAACCCACCAGGTACAACCCCAAAGCCGCAAACACTGGCACCCTCATAGATATCATCCTAACCAACGTGCCCTCTAAATACACCTCTGCTGTTTTCAACCAAGATCTCAGTGATCACTGCCTCATTGCCTGCACCCGTAATGGGTCAGCGGTCAAACGACCTCCACTCATCACTGTCAAACGCTCCTTGAAACATCTCAACGAGCAAGCCTTTCTAATCGACCTGGCCCTGGTATCCTGGAAGGATATTGACCTCATCCCGTCAGTAGAGGATGCCTGGTTATTTTTTTTAAATGCCTTCCTCACCATCTTAAATAAGCATGCCCCTTTCAAGAAATTTTGAACCAGGAACAGATATAGCCCTTGGTTCTCCCCAGACCTGACTGCCCTTAACCAACACAAAAATATCCTGTGGCGTTCTGCATTAGCATCGAACTGCCCCCGCGATATGCAACTTTTCAGGGAAGTTAGAAACCAATACACACAGGCAGTTAGAAACGCCAAGGCTAGCTTTTTCAAACAGAAATTTGCTTCCTGCAACTCAAACTCTAAAAGGTTCTGGGACATTGTAAAGTCCATGGAGAATAAGAACACCTCCTCCCAACTGCCCACTGCACTGAGGATAGGAAACTCTGTCACCACCGATAAGCCCACTATAATTGAGAATTTCAATAAGCATTTTTCTACGGCTGGCCATACTTTCCACCTAACTACTCCTACTGCATTCAACAGCACTGCACCTCCCACAGCTACTCGCCCAAGCCTCCCCCATTTCTCCTTCTCCCAAATCCATTCAGCTGATGTTCTGAAAGAGCTGCAAAATCTGGACCCCTACAAATCAGCTGGGTTTGACAATCTGGACCCTTTCTTTCTAAATTTATCTGCCGTAATTATTGCAACCCCTATTACTAGCCTGTTCAATCTCTCTTTTGTGTCGTCTGAGTTTCCCATAGATTGGAAAGCAGCTGCTGTCATCCCCCTCTTCAAAGGAGGTGACACTCTTGACCCAAATTGCTACAGACCTATATCCATCCTACCCTGCCTTTCTAAGGTCTTCGAAAGCCAAGTCAACAAACAGATTACCGACCATTTCGAATCCCACCGCACCCTCTCCGCTATGTAATCTGGTTTCAGAGCTGGTCATGGGTGCACCTCAGCCACGCTCAAGGTCCTAAACGACATCGTAACCTCCATCGATAAGAAACAATACTGTGCTGCCGTATTCATTGACCTGGCCAAAGCTTTTGACTCTGTTAATCACCACATCCTCATCGGCAGACTCAGTAGCCTTGGTTTCTCAAACGATTGCGTTGCCTGGTTCACCAACTACTTCTCTGACAGAGGTCAGTGTGTCAAATCGGAGGGCCTGCTGTCCGGACCTCTGGCAGTCTCTATGGGGGTACCACAGGGTTCAATTCTTGGGCCAACTCTTTTCTCTTTATACATCAATGATGTCGCTCTTGCTGCTGGTGAATCTCTGATCCACCTCAACGCAGACGACACCATTCTGTATACTTCTGGCCCTTCTTTGGACACTGTGTTAACAACCCTCCAGACGAGCTTCAATGCCATTCAACTCTCCTTCCGTGGTCTCCAACTGCTCCTAAACACAAGTAAAACTAAATGCATGCTCTTCAACCGATCGCTGCCTGCACCTGCCCGCCTGTCCAGCATCACTTCTCTGGACGGTTCTAACTTAGAATTTGTGGACAACTACAAATACCTAGGTGTCTGGTTAGACTGTAAACTCTCCTTCCAGACTCACATCAATCATCTCCAATCCAAAGTTAAATCTAGAATTGGCTTCCTATTTCGCAACAAAGCATCCTTCACTCATGCTGCCAAACATACCCTCGTAAAACTGACCATCCTACCAATCCTCGACTTCGGCGATGTCATTTACAAAATAGCCTCCAATACCCTACTCAACAAGCTGGATGCAGTCTATCACAGTGCCATCCGTTTTGTCACCAAAGCCCCATATACTACCCACCACTGCGACCTGTACGCTCTCGTTGGCTGGCCTTCGCTTCATAATCGTCGCCAAACACATTGGCTCCAGGTCATCTACAAGACCCTGCTAGGTAAAGTCCCCCCTTATCTCCGCTCACTGGTCACCATAGCAGCACCCACCTGTAGCACGTGCTCCAGCAGGTATATCTCTCTGGTCACTCCTAAAGCCAACTCCTCCTTTGGTCGTCTCTCCTTCCAGTTCTCTGCTGCCAATGACTGGAACGAACTCTGAAATCTCTGAAACTGGAAACACTTATCTCCCTCACTAGCTTTAAGCACCAGCTATCAGAGCAGCTCCCAGATCACTGCACCTGTACATAGCCCATCTATAATTTAGCCCAAACAACTCCCTCTTCCCCTACTGTATTTATTTATTTAATTTATTTTGCTCTTTTGCACCATATTATTTATATTTTAACTTTGAACTTTCTTCAAACTACAAATCTACCATTCCAGTGTTTTACTTGCTATACTTTATTTACTTTGCCACCATGGCCTTTTTTGCCTTTACCTCCCTTATCTCACATCATTTACTCACATTGTATATAGCCTTATTTTTTTCTACTGCATCATTGATTGTATGTTGTTTTACTCCATGTGTAACTCTGTGTTTTTGTATGTTGTCGAACTGCTTTGCTTTATCTTGGCCAGGTCGCAATTGTAAATGAGAACTTGTTCTCAACTTGCCTACCTGGTTAAATAAAGGTGAAATAAATAAATAAATAAATAAATAAAATATTACATGGATTTATTGTGAAGGTGTAGGATATATTACGTGGATTTATTATGTAGGTGTAGGATATATTACATGGATTTATTGTGAAGGTGTAGGATATATTACATGGATTTATTATGTAGGTGTAGGATATATTACATGGATTTATTAGACTTTTTAAAATGTAGATGTTCCATAGGTCTATATCAGTGGCTTGTAGGCTGTGTGTGGAAACCAGGAGATGCTAAATTACCGCGAGAGCGACAGTTATTTGCTTGACAATTACCGGCTGATGGAATTTCGTGACCACCACCTCTCTAGTCTGGTCACGTGGTAACTCCTGACCTCATGACCCCTGATGTGTGTGTGTTGTTCTGAGTATAATTAGTGGAGCCAATCCATTAACCAACGAATGCCCTTAATCACTATGAAGAGGGGTTCTCTGTCTCTCTTCCTCTCTTTCAGCGACATTTCAGTTCCTCTTGTTTTCTCTCTGGCTTCCTCTCGTTCCTCCTGAGTCTCTGTCTTTATTTATCTCAATTTACCTTTTTATCCCTCTCGCTCTCGGTCTACCTCCCTTCCCCTTTCTGTCTCTCTGTCTACCTCCCTTTCTGTCTCTCTGTCTACCTCCCTTCCCCTTTCTGTCTCTCTGTCTACCTCCCTTTCCCCTTTCTGTCTCTCTCTCTACCTCCCTTTCCCCTTTCTGTCTCTCTGTCTACCTCCCTTCCCCTTTCTGTCTCTCTGTCTACCTCCCTTTCTGTCTCTCTGTCTACCTCCCTTTCCCCTTTCTGTCTCTCTGTCTACCTCCCTTTCCCCTTTCTGTCTCTCTGTCTACCTCCCTTTCTGTCTCTCTGTCTACCTCCCTTCCCCTTTCTGTCTCTCTGTCTACCTCCCTTTCCCCTTTCTGTCTCTCTGTCTACCTCCCTTCCCCTTTCTGTCTCTCTGTCTACCTCCCTTCCCCTTTCTGTCTCTCTGTCTACCTCCCTTTCTGTCTCTCTGTCTACCTCCCTTCCCCTTTCTGTCTCTCTGTCTACCTCCCTTTCCCCTTTCTGTCTCTCTGTCTACCTCCCTTTCCCCTTTCTGTCTCTCTGTCTACCTCCCTTTCCCCTTTCTGTCTCTCTGTCTACCTCCCTTCCCCTTTCTGTCTCTCTGTCTACCTCCCTTCCCCTTTCTGTCTCTCTGTCTACCTCCCTTTCCCCTTTCTGTCTCTCTGTCTACCTCCCTTTACCCTTTCTGTCTCTCTGTCTACCTCCCTTTCCATTTCTGTCCCTCTGTCTATCTCCCTTTCTGTCTACCTCCCTTTCCATTTCTGTCCCTCTGTCTACCTCCCTTTCTGTCTACCTCCCTTTCCCCTTTCTGTCTCTCTGTCTACCCTCCTTTCCCCTTTCTGTCTCTCTGTCTACCTCCCTTTCTGTCTCTCTGTCTACCTCCCTTTCACCTTTCTGTCTCTCTGTCTACCTCCCTTTCCCCTTTCTGTCTCTCTGTCTACCTCCCTTTCTGTCTACCTCCCTTTCCCCTTTCTGTCTCTCTGTCTACCTCCCTTTCTGTCTCTCTGTCTACCTCCCTTTCCATTTCTGTCTCTCTGTCTACCTCCCTTACCATTTATGTCCCTCTGTCTACCTCCCTTTCTGTCTACCTCCCTTTCCCCTTTCTGTCTCTCTGTCTACCTCCCTTTCCCTTTCTGTCTCTCTGTCTACCTCCCTTTCTGTCTCTCTGTCTACCTCCCTTTCCCTTTCTGTCTCTCTGTCTACCTCCCTTTCCCCTTTCTGTCTCTCTGTCTACCTCCCTTCCCCTTTCTGTCTCTCTGTCTACCTCCCTTTCCCTTTCTGTCTCTCTGTCTACCTCCCTTTCTGTCTCTCTGTCTACCTCCCTTTCCCCTTTCTGTCTCTCTGTCTACCTCCCTTTCTGTCTCTCTGTCTACCTCCCTTCCCCTTTCTGTCTCTCTGTCTACCTCCCTTCCTGTCTACCTCCCTTTCCCCTTTCTGTCTCTCTGTCTACCTCCCTTTCTGTCTCTCTGTCTACCTCCCTTTCCATTTCTGTCTCTCTGTCTACCTCCCTTCACCTTTCTGTCCCTCTGTCTACCTCCCTTTCTGTCTACCTCCCTTTCCCCTTTCTGTCTCTCTGTCTACCTCCCTTTCCCTTTCTGTCTCTCTGTCTACCTCCCTTTCTGTCTCTCTGTCTACCTCCCTTTCCCTTTCTGTCTCTCTGTCTACCTCCCTTTCCCCTTTCTGTCTCTCTGTCTACCTCCCTTCCCCTTTCTGTCTCTCTGTCTACCTCCCTTCCCCTTTCTGTCTCTCTGTCTACCTCCCTTTCTGTCTCTCTGTCTACCTCCCTTCCCCTTTCTGTCTCTCTGTCAACCTCCCTTTCTGTCTCTCTGTCTACCTCCCTTCCCCTTTCTGTTTCTCTGTCTACCTCCCTTTCCCCTTTCTGTCTCTCTGTCTACCTCCCTTTCACCTTTCTGTCTCTCTGTCTACCTCCCTTTCCCCTTTCTGTCTCTCTGTCTACCTCCCTTTCTGTCTCTCTGTCTACCTCCCTTTCCCCTTTCTGTCTCTCTGTCTACCTCCCTTTCCCCTTTCTGTCTCTCTGTCTACCTCCCTTTCCCCTTTCTGTCTCTCTGTCTACCTCCCTTTCTGTCTCTCTGTCTACCTCCCTTTCCCCTTTCTGTCTCTCTGTCTACCTCCCTTCCCCTTTCTGTCTCTCTGTCTACCTCCCTTTCTGTCTCTCTGTCTACCTCCCTTTCCCCTTTCTGTCTCTCTGTCTACCTCCCTTTCTGTCTACCTCCCTTCCCCTTTCTGTCTCTCTGTCTACCTCCCTTTCTGTCTCTCTGTCTACCTCCCTTCCCCTTTCTGTCTCTCTGTCTACCTCCCTTTCCCCTTTCTGTCTCTCTGTCTACCTCCCTTTCTGTCTCTCTGTCTACCTCCCTTTCCATTTCTGTCTCTCTGTCTACCTCCCTTTCTGTCTCTCTGTCTACCTCCCTTTCCCCTTTCTGTCTCTCTGTCTACCTCCCTTTCTCCTTTCTGTCTCTCTGTCTACCTCCCTTTCTGTCTCTCTGTCTACCTCCCTTTCCATTTCTGTCTCTCTGTCTACCTCCCTTACCATTTATGTCCCTCTGTCTACCTCCCTTTCTGTCTACCTCCCTTTCCCCTTTCTGTCTCTCTGTCTACCCTCCTTTCTCCTTTCTGTCTCTCTGTCTACCTCCCTTTCTGTCTCTCTGTCTACCTCCCTTTCACCTTTCTGTCTCTCTGTCTACCTCCCTTTCCCTTTCTGTCTCTCTGTCTACCTCCCTTTCTGTCTCTCTGTCTACCTCCCTTCCCCTTTCTGTCTCTCTGTCTACCTCCCTTTCTGTCTCTCTGTCTACCTCCCTTTCCCCTTTCTGTCTCTCTGTTTACCTCCCTTTCACCATCTTCTGTCTCCTCCCTTTCTGTCTCTCTGTCTACTCCCTCCCCGTCTCTCGCACCTCCCTTTCTGTCTCTCTGTCTACCCCTTCCCCTTTCTGTCTCTCTGTCTACCTCCCTTTCCCCTTTCTGTCTCTCTGTCTACCTCCCTTTCTGTCTCTCTGTCTACCTCCCTTTCCCCTTTCTGTCTCTCTGTCTACCTCCCTTTCCCCTTTCTGTCTCTCTGTCTACCTCCCTTTCCCCTTTCTGTCTCTCTGTCTACCTCCCTTTCCCCTTTCTGTCTCTCTGTCTCCTCCCTTTCTGTCTCACCTCCCCCTTTCCCCTTTCTGTCTCTCTGTCTACCTCCCCGCTCTCGCTCCTCCCCCCTTTCTGTCTCTCTGTCTACCTCCCTTTCCCCTTTCTGTCTCTCTGTCTACCCCCTCCCCTTTCTGTCTCTCTGTCTACCTCCCTTTCCCCTTTCTGTCTCTCTGTCTACCCCCCGTCCCTGTCTCCCCCTTTCTGTCTCTCTGTCTACCTCCCTTCCCCTTTCTGTCTCTCTGTCTACCTCCCTTTCCCCTTTCTGTCTCTCTGTCTACCTCCCTTTCTGTCTCTCTGTCTACCTCCCTTTCCCCTTTCTGTCTCTCTGTCTACCTCCCTTTCTGTCTCTCTGTCTACCTCCCTTTCCCCTTTCTGTCTCTCTGTCTACCTCCCTTTCTGTCTACCTCCCTTTCCCCTTTCTGTCTCTCTGTCTACCTCCCTTTCTGTCTCTCTGTCTACCTCCCTTTCCCCTTTCTGTCTCTCTGTCTACCTCCCTTTCTGTCTCTCTGTCTACCTCCCTTTCCCCTTTCTGTCTCTCTGTCTACCTCCCGTTCCCCTTTCTGTCTCTCTGTCTGCCTCCTTTCCCCTTTCTGTCTCTCTGTCTACCTCCCTTTCCCCTTTCTGTCTCTCTGTCTACCTCCCTTTCTGTCTACCTCCTTTCCCCTTTCTGTCTCTCTGTCTACCTCCCTTTCTGTCTCTCTGTCTACCTCCCTTCCCCTTTCTGTCTCTCTGTCTACCTCCTTTCCCCTTTCTGTCTCTCTGTCTACCTCCCTTTCTGTCTCTCTGTCTACCTCCCTTTCCCCTTTCTGTCTCTCTGTCTACCTCCCTTCCCCTTTCTGTCTCTCCCACACACAATTACTTATAGTTTTTTTTGTCTCTTTCTCTTGATTGTTTCTCTCTCTCTCTCTCTCTCTCTCTCTCTCTCTCTCTCTCTCTCTCTCTCTCGTCCCTCTCTCTCCCTCTCTGTCTCTCTCTCTCTCTCTCGCTCTCTCTCTCCCTCTCTCTCCCTCTCTCTGTCTCTCTTTCTACAAACTCTCTCTCTACTTCTCTCTCTCTCTCTCTCTCTCTCTCTCTCTCTCTTCCTCTCTCTGTCTCTCTCTCGACACTCTCTCTCCACTTTCTCTCTCTCTCTCTCTCTCTCTCTCTCTCTCTCTCTTTCTCTCCCCCTCTATCGATCTCTCTCCCTCTCTCTCTCCCTCTCTGTGGTAAGTTGGTGCTTGTTCAGCCATATGTCTCTGGTGTACAGGTGTAGAATCATAATTTGATATCCTTGTTGCAGGAGAATGTTACATTTACAGGAAATGTAAAACCTGTAGTGTATTTGAGGTTTAACAAGGCTTTTGCAGTTTATAATTTCCTGTTTGAAATTTCAGACTTGATTTTCCCTTACGAAAAATTTATCAATCCCTGCATAAATGTCCATGAATTATATACCACATATTCCACAGTTCCTGTTGCTGTTGCAAACTGGTTCAAATTAAGATCTTACATTTGTATGCTAGTTCTCCCTCTGTCATCTCTCTCAGTGGGGTGGATCTTGCCCATAAATATGGACTCTATTTGCCAGTTGGCAACACACATACAGCCCCGTATGAGGTCTCCCAAAGCAGGACAGGCTCATAAATCCAGCTAATTATCAAGATTAAACCCCAAACAAAGACGGCTCACATAGCCACCACCTGACAGAATGGTGGACAAATACCGCTCACTCGTCGCCGCACAGAGCTCCGCACTGGTGGTTAGACACCTCCCTATACCTGTGTCTCCTTTTGGACGTTAGGACAGAGGATGGCATTGCAAAGCCACAGTCTATACGTGATCTCCTTATGGAAGTGCATGTACAGTATGTGTCACGTATTACCAAAAGATTACCTTCCTGCAATACTGAAATGTTTGGAAGCACTTGCCGAAGAATTTTTCAATTCGCTGTATCTCAGGGCTTGATTATGGATTTGATGGAATGAGCAGGATTCACTGTGCCAAATACAAAATAGATAAACACATTCTGTTTGAACAGTAATTGTAGTAATCTGGATTAGATAGCTAGTTTTTGTGGTCTGTCTTGGAAGAGTCCTGAGTAAATCACTAGTTAGAAACAGAGGTCACAAGTTGGCCACGAGAGGTAAGAAGAAAACCTTTCTCTGAGCTGTCTCCCAGCCGACGTGAAATCCAGAGTCTCCACTGCCACCCGAGAACTGTGCCTGCGGGAGTTACAATACGCTGCGACATCAGAGGCATGAGAGGGAACATGTCGTCTGGAGCCAAGATGCAAGGCCTGCTGGGTATGGAGAGGAAGGTGGGAGAGGAGAGGAGGTGGGGGGTACTGCGGTGGTGTTCCAGACTTCCAGGATGCCCGCGTGGCACATCTGTGATTGGCGTGAGATTGACAGCAGTAGAGCTCGGCGGTGTCAGGCGTAGCAGATAGATGATGCTAAGTTGGCGGGGCTCTGGCTGCGTGGCGAGGAATTAGCAACAGGAGACGGCGCCGGCCCAGAAGCTGTCAGAACCCCGTCAGAACCCCGTCAGGAGACAAGCTGGGGCGGGGCCGACGTCTGCTGCAGGCCAGCAGGGGACTGAGGGAGGAGAGAGCAAATGTACAGTAGAGATAAA
>NC_138314.1:41915000-41987500 GCF_965601325.2 Salmo salar
AGTGGTAGAGTAGTGGTGTAATAATGTGTTGTATTGTAGATATGTAGTGGTAGAGTAGTGTGTAATAATGTGTTGTATTGTAGATATGTAGTCGTAGAGTAGTGTGTAAAAATGTGTTGTATTGTAGATATGTAGTGGTAGAGTAGTGTGTAATAATGTGTTGTATTGTAGATATGTAGTGGTAGAGTAGTGTGTAATAATGTATTGTATTGTAGATATGTAGTGGTAGAGTAGTGTGTAATAATGTGTTGTATTGTAGATATGTAGTGGTAGAGTAGTGTGTAATAATGTGTTTTATTGTAGATATGGTAGAGTAGTGTGTAATAATGTGTTGTATTGTAGATATGTAGTGGTAGAGTAGTGTGTAATAATGTGTTGTATTGTAGATATAGTAGAGTAGTGTGTAATAATGTGTTGTATTGTAGATATGTAGTGGTAGAGTAGTGTGTAATAATGTGTTGTATTGTAGATATGGTAGAGTAGTGTGTAATAATGTGTTGTATTGTAGATATGGTAGAGTAGTGTGTAATAATGTGTTGTATTGTAGATATGGTAGAGTAGTGTGTAATAATGTGTTGTATTGTAGATATGGTAGAGTAGTGTGTAATAATGTGTTGTATTGTAGATATGGTAGAGTAGTGTGTAATAATGTGTTGTATTGTAGATATGGGTAGAGTAGTGTGTAATAATGTGTTGTATTGTAGATATGTAGTGGTAGAGTAGTGTGTAATAATGTGTTGTATTGTATATATGGTAGAGTAGTGTGTAATAATGTGTTGTATTGTAGATATGTAGTGGTAGAGTAGTGTGTAATAATGTGTTGTATTGTAGATATGTAGTGGTAGAGTAGTGTGTAATAATGTGTTGTATTGTAGATATATAGTGGTAGAGTAGTGTGTAATAATGTGTTGTATTGTAGATATGGTAGAGTAGTGTGTAATAATGTGTTGTATTGTAGATATGGTAGAGTAGTGTGTAATAATGTGTTGTATTGTAGATATGGTAGAGTAGTGTGTAATAATGTATTGTATTGTAGATATGGTAGAGTAGTGTGTAATAATGTGTTGTATTGTAGATATGTAGTGGTAGAGTAGTGTGTAATAATGTGTTGTATTGTAGATATGTAGTGGTAGAGTAGTGTGTAATAATGTGTTGTATTGTAGATATGTAGTGGTAGAGTAGTGTGTAATAATGTGTTGTATTGTAGATATGGTAGAGTAGTGTGTAATAATGTGTTGTATTGTAGATATGTAGTGGTAGAGTAGTGTGTAATAATGTGTTATATTGTAGATATGGTAGAGTAGTGTGTAATAATGTGTTGTATTGTAGATATGTAGTGGTAGAGTAGTGTGTAATAATGTGTTGTATTGTAGATATGTAGTGGTAGAGTAGTGTGTAATAATGTGTTGTATTGTAGATATGGTAGAGTAGTGTGTAATAATGTGTTGTATTGTAGATATGTAGTGGTAGAGTAGTGGTGTAATAATGTGTTGTATTGTAGATATGTAGTGGTAGAGTAGTGTGTAATAATGTATTGTATTGTAGATATGTAGTGGTAGAGTAGTGGTGTAATAATGTGTTGTATTGTAGATATGTAGTGGTAGAGTAGTGTGTAATAATGTGTTGTATTGTAGATATGTAGTCGTAGAGTAGTGTGTAAAAATGTGTTGTATTGTAGATATGTAGTGGTAGAGTAGTGTGTAATAATGTGTTGTATTGTAGATATGTAGTGGTAGAGTAGTGTGTAATAATGTATTGTATTGTAGATATGTAGTGGTAGAGTAGTGTGTAATAATGTGTTGTATTGTAGATATGTAGTGGTAGAGTAGTGTGTAATAATGTGTTTTATTGTAGATATGGTAGAGTAGTGTGTAATAATGTGTTGTATTGTAGATATGTAGTGGTAGAGTAGTGTGTAATAATGTGTTGTATTGTAGATATAGTAGAGTAGTGTGTAATAATGTGTTGTATTGTAGATATGTAGTGGTAGAGTAGTGTGTAATAATGTGTTGTATTGTAGATATGGTAGAGTAGTGTGTAATAATGTGTTGTATTGTAGATATGGTAGAGTAGTGTGTAATAATGTGTTGTATTGTAGATATGGTAGAGTAGTGTGTAATAATGTGTTGTATTGTAGATATGGTAGAGTAGTGTGTAATAATGTGTTGTATTGTAGATATGGTAGAGTAGTGTGTAATAATGTGTTGTATTGTAGATATGGTAGAGTAGTGTGTAATAATGTGTTGTATTGTAGATATGTAGTGGTAGAGTAGTGTGTAATAATGTGTTGTATTGTATATATGGTAGAGTAGTGTGTAATAATGTGTTGTATTGTAGATATGTAGTGGTAGAGTAGTGTGTAATAATGTATTGTATTGTAGATATGTAGTGGTAGAGTAGTGTGTAATAATGTGTTGTATTGTAGATATATAGTGGTAGAGTAGTGTGTAATAATGTGTTGTATTGTAGATATGGTAGAGTAGTGTGTAATAATGTGTTGTATTGTAGATATGGTAGAGTAGTGTGTAATAATGTGTTGTATTGTAGATATGGTAGAGTAGTGTGTAATAATGTATTGTATTGTAGATATGGTAGAGTAGTGTGTAATAATGTGTTGTATTGTAGATATGTAGTGGTAGAGTAGTGTGTAATAATGTGTTGTATTGTAGATATGTAGTGGTAGAGTAGTGTGTAATAATGTGTTGTATTGTAGATATGTAGTGGTAGAGTAGTGTGTAATAATGTGTTGTATTGTAGATATGGTAGAGTAGTGTGTAATAATGTGTTGTATTGTAGATATGTAGTGGTAGAGTAGTGTGTAATAATGTGTTGTATTGTAGATATGGTAGAGTAGTGTGTAATAATGTGTTGTATTGTAGATATGTAGTGGTAGAGTAGTGTGTAATAATGTGTTGTATTGTAGATATGTAGTGGTAGAGTAGTGTGTAATAATGTGTTGTATTGTAGATATGGTAGAGTAGTGTGTAATAATGTGTTGTATTGTAGATATGTAGTGGTAGAGTAGTGGTGTAATAATGTGTTGTATTGTAGATATGTAGTGGTAGAGTAGTGTGTAATAATGTATTGTATTGTAGATATGTAGTGGTAGAGTAGTGGTGTAATAATGTGTTGTATTGTAGATATGTAGTGGTAGAGTAGTGTGTAATAATGTGTTGTATTGTAGATATGTAGTCGTAGAGTAGTGTGTAAAAATGTGTTGTATTGTAGATATGTAGTGGTAGAGTAGTGTGTAATAATGTGTTGTATTGTAGATATGTAGTGGTAGAGTAGTGTGTAATAATGTATTGTATTGTAGATATGTAGTGGTAGAGTAGTGTGTAATAATGTGTTGTATTGTAGATATGTAGTGGTAGAGTAGTGTGTAATAATGTGTTTTATTGTAGATATGGTAGAGTAGTGTGTAATAATGTGTTGTATTGTAGATATGTAGTGGTAGAGTAGTGTGTAATAATGTGTTGTATTGTAGATATAGTAGAGTAGTGTGTAATAATGTGTTGTATTGTAGATATGTAGTGGTAGAGTAGTGTGTAATAATGTGTTGTATTGTAGATATGGTAGAGTAGTGTGTAATAATGTGTTGTATTGTAGATATGGTAGAGTAGTGTGTAATAATGTGTTGTATTGTAGATATGGTAGAGTAGTGTGTAATAATGTGTTGTATTGTAGATATGGTAGAGTAGTGTGTAATAATGTGTTGTATTGTAGATATGGTAGAGTAGTGTGTAATAATGTGTTGTATTGTAGATATGGTAGAGTAGTGTGTAATAATGTGTTGTATTGTAGATATGTAGTGGTAGAGTAGTGTGTAATAATGTGTTGTATTGTATATATGGTAGAGTAGTGTGTAATAATGTGTTGTATTGTAGATATGTAGTGGTAGAGTAGTGTGTAATAATGTATTGTATTGTAGATATGTAGTGGTAGAGTAGTGTGTAATAATGTGTTGTATTGTAGATATATAGTGGTAGAGTAGTGTGTAATAATGTGTTGTATTGTAGATATGGTAGAGTAGTGTGTAATAATGTGTTGTATTGTAGATATGGTAGAGTAGTGTGTAATAATGTGTTGTATTGTAGATATGTAGTGGTAGAGTAGTGTGTAATAATGTGTTGTATTGTAGATATGGTAGAGTAGTGTGTAATAATGTGTTGTATTGTAGATATGGTAGAGTAGTGTGTAATAATGTGTTGTATTGTAGATATGGTAGAGTAGTGTGTAATAATGTGTTGTATTGTAGATATGTAGTGGTAGAGTAGTGTGTAATAATGTGTTGTATTGTAGATATGGTAGAGAAGTGTTTAATAATGTGTTGTATTGTAGATATGGTAGAGTAGTGTGTAATAATGTGTTGTATTGTAGATATGGTAGAGTAGTGTGTAATAATGTGTTGTATTGTAGATATGTAGTGGTAGAGTAGTGTGTAATAATGTGTTGTATTGTAGATATGGTAGAGAAGTGTGTAATAATGTGTTGTATTGTAGATATGTAGTGGTAGAGTAGTGTGTAATAATGTGTTGTATTGTATATATGGTAGAGTAGTGTGTAATAATGTATTGTATTGTAGATATGTAGTGGTAGAGTAGTGTGTAATAATGTGTTGTATTGTATATATGGTAGAGTAGTGTGTAATAATGTATTGTATTGTAGATATGTAGTGGTAGAGTAGTGTGTAATAATGTGTTGTATTGTAGATATGGTAGAGTAGTGTGTAATAATGTGTTGTATTGTAGATATGGTAGAGTAGTGTGTAATAATGTGTTGTATTGTAGATATGTAGTGGTAGAGTAGTGTGTAATAATGTGTTGTATTGTAGATATGGTAGAGTAGTGTGTAATAATGTGTTGTATTGTAGATATGGTAGAGTAGTGTGTAATAATGTGTTGTATTGTAGATATGGTAGAGTAGTGTGTAATAATGTGTTGTATTGTAGATATGTAGTGGTAGAGTAGTGTGTAATAATGTGTTGTATTGTAGATATGGTAGAGTAGTGTGTAATAATGTGTTGTATTGTAGATATGTAGTGGTAGAGTAGTGTGTAATAATGTGTTGTATTGTAGATATGTAGTGGTAGAGTAGTGTGTAATAATGTGTTGTATTGTAGATATGGTAGAGTAGTGTGTAATAATGTGTTGTATTGTAGATATGGTAGAGTAGTGTGTAATAATGTGTTGTATTGTAGATATGGTAGAGTAGTGTGTAATAATGTGTTGTATTGTAGATATGGTAGAGTAGTGTGTAATAATGTGTTGTATTGTAGATATGGTAGAGTAGTGTGTAATAATGTGTTGTATTGTAGATATGGTAGAGTAGTGTGTAATAATGTGTTGTATTGTAGATATGTAGTGGTAGAGTAGTGTGTAATAATGTGTTGTATTGTATATATGGTAGAGTAGTGTGTAATAATGTGTTGTATTGTAGATATGTAGTGGTAGAGTAGTGTGTAATAATGTATTGTATTGTAGATATGTAGTGGTAGAGTAGTGTGTAATAATGTGTTGTATTGTAGATATATAGTGGTAGAGTAGTGTGTAATAATGTGTTGTATTGTAGATATGGTAGAGTAGTGTGTAATAATGTGTTGTATTGTAGATATGGTAGAGTAGTGTGTAATAATGTGTTGTATTGTAGATATGGTAGAGTAGTGTGTAATAATGTATTGTATTGTAGATATGGTAGAGTAGTGTGTAATAATGTGTTGTATTGTAGATATGTAGTGGTAGAGTAGTGTGTAATAATGTGTTGTATTGTAGATATGTAGTGGTAGAGTAGTGTGTAATAATGTGTTGTATTGTAGATATGTAGTGGTAGAGTAGTGTGTAATAATGTGTTGTATTGTAGATATGGTAGAGTAGTGTGTAATAATGTGTTGTATTGTAGATATGTAGTGGTAGAGTAGTGTGTAATAATGTGTTATATTGTAGATATGGTAGAGTAGTGTGTAATAATGTGTTGTATTGTAGATATGTAGTGGTAGAGTAGTGTGTAATAATGTGTTGTATTGTAGATATGTAGTGGTAGAGTAGTGTGTAATAATGTGTTGTATTGTAGATATGGTAGAGTAGTGTGTAATAATGTGTTGTATTGTAGATATGTAGTGGTAGAGTAGTGGTGTAATAATGTGTTGTATTGTAGATATGTAGTGGTAGAGTAGTGTGTAATAATGTATTGTATTGTAGATATGTAGTGGTAGAGTAGTGGTGTAATAATGTGTTGTATTGTAGATATGTAGTGGTAGAGTAGTGTGTAATAATGTGTTGTATTGTAGATATGTAGTCGTAGAGTAGTGTGTAAAAATGTGTTGTATTGTAGATATGTAGTGGTAGAGTAGTGTGTAATAATGTGTTGTATTGTAGATATGTAGTGGTAGAGTAGTGTGTAATAATGTATTGTATTGTAGATATGTAGTGGTAGAGTAGTGTGTAATAATGTGTTGTATTGTAGATATGTAGTGGTAGAGTAGTGTGTAATAATGTGTTTTATTGTAGATATGGTAGAGTAGTGTGTAATAATGTGTTGTATTGTAGATATGTAGTGGTAGAGTAGTGTGTAATAATGTGTTGTATTGTAGATATAGTAGAGTAGTGTGTAATAATGTGTTGTATTGTAGATATGTAGTGGTAGAGTAGTGTGTAATAATGTGTTGTATTGTAGATATGGTAGAGTAGTGTGTAATAATGTGTTGTATTGTAGATATGGTAGAGTAGTGTGTAATAATGTGTTGTATTGTAGATATGGTAGAGTAGTGTGTAATAATGTGTTGTATTGTAGATATGGTAGAGTAGTGTGTAATAATGTGTTGTATTGTAGATATGGTAGAGTAGTGTGTAATAATGTGTTGTATTGTAGATATGGTAGAGTAGTGTGTAATAATGTGTTGTATTGTAGATATGTAGTGGTAGAGTAGTGTGTAATAATGTGTTGTATTGTATATATGGTAGAGTAGTGTGTAATAATGTGTTGTATTGTAGATATGTAGTGGTAGAGTAGTGTGTAATAATGTATTGTATTGTAGATATGTAGTGGTAGAGTAGTGTGTAATAATGTGTTGTATTGTAGATATATAGTGGTAGAGTAGTGTGTAATAATGTGTTGTATTGTAGATATGGTAGAGTAGTGTGTAATAATGTGTTGTATTGTAGATATGGTAGAGTAGTGTGTAATAATGTGTTGTATTGTAGATATGTAGTGGTAGAGTAGTGTGTAATAATGTGTTGTATTGTAGATATGGTAGAGTAGTGTGTAATAATGTGTTGTATTGTAGATATGGTAGAGTAGTGTGTAATAATGTGTTGTATTGTAGATATGGTAGAGTAGTGTGTAATAATGTGTTGTATTGTAGATATGTAGTGGTAGAGTAGTGTGTAATAATGTGTTGTATTGTAGATATGGTAGAGAAGTGTTTAATAATGTGTTGTATTGTAGATATGGTAGAGTAGTGTGTAATAATGTGTTGTATTGTAGATATGGTAGAGTAGTGTGTAATAATGTGTTGTATTGTAGATATGTAGTGGTAGAGTAGTGTGTAATAATGTGTTGTATTGTAGATATGGTAGAGAAGTGTTTAATAATGTGTTGTATTGTAGATATGTAGTGGTAGAGTAGTGTGTAATAATGTGTTGTATTGTAGATATGGTAGAGTAGTGTGTAATAATGTGTTGTATTGTAGATATGGTAGAGTAGTGTGTAATAATGTGTTGTATTGTAGATATGGTAGAGTAGTGTGTAATAATGTGTTGTATTGTAGATATGTAGTGGTAGAGTAGTGTGTAATAATGTGTTGTATTGTAGATATGGTAGAGAAGTGTTTAATAATGTGTTGTATTGTAGATATGTAGTGGTAGAGTAGTGTGTAATAATGTGTTGTATTGTAGATATGGTAGAGTAGTGTGTAATAATGTATTGTATTGTAGATATGTAGTGGTAGAGTAGTGTGTAATAATGTGTTGTATTGTAGATATGGTAGAGTAGTGTGTAATAATGTGTTGTATTGTAGATATGTAGTGGTAGAGTAGTGTGTAATAATGTGTTGTATTGTAGATATGGTAGAGTATTGTGTAATACTGTGTTGTTTTGTAGATATGTAGTGGTAGAGTAGTGTGTAATAATGTGTTGTATTGTAGATATGTAGTGGTAGAGTAGTGTGTAATAATGTGTTATATTGTAGATATGATAGAGTAGTGTGTAATAATGTATTGTATTGTAGATATAGTAGAGTTGTGTGTAATAATGTGTTGTATTGTAGATATGTAGTGGTAGAGTAGTGTGTAATAATGTGTTGTATTGTAGATATGTAGTGGTAGAGTAGTGTGTAATAATGTGTTGTATTGTAGATATGTAGTGGTAGAGTAGTGTGTAATAATGTATTGTATTGTAGATATGTAGTGGTAGAGTAGCGTGTATTAATGTGTTGTATTGTAGATATGGTAGAGTAGTGTGTAATAATGTGTTGTATTGTAGATATGTAGTGGTAGAGTAGTGTGTAATAATGTGTTGTATTGTAGATATGGTAGAGTAGTGTGTAATAATGTGTTGTATTGTAGATATGTAGTGGTAGAGTAGTGTGTAATAATGTGTTGTATTGTAGATATGGTAGAGTAGTGTGTAATAATGTGTTGTATTGTAGATATGTAGTGGTAGAGTAGTGTGTAATAATGTGTTGTATTGTATATATGGTAGAGTAGTGTGTAATAATGTGTTGTATTGTAGATATGTAGTGGTAGAGTAGTGTGTAATAATGTATTGTATTGTAGATATGTAGTGGTAGAGTAGTGTGTAATAATGTGTTGTATTGTAGATATGGTAGAGTAGTGTGTAATAATGTGTTGTATTGTAGATATGTAGTGGTAGAGTAGTGTGTAATAATGTGTTGTATTGTATATATGGTAGAGTAGTGTGTAATAATGTGTTGTATTGTAGATATGTAGTGGTAGAGTAGTGTGTAATAATGTGTTGTATTGTAGATATGTAGTGGTAGAGTAGTGTGTAATAATGTGTTGTATTGTAGATATGGTAGAGTTGTGTGTAATAATGTGTTGTATTGTAGATATGGTAGAGTAGTGTGTAATAATGTGTTGTATTGTAGATATGTAGTGGTAGAGTAGTGTGTAATAATGTGTTGTATTGTAGATATGTAGTGGTAGAGTAGTGTGTAATAATGTATTGTATTGTAGATATGTAGTGGTAGAGTAGCGTGTATTAATGTGTTGTATTGTAGATATGGTAGAGTAGTGTGTAATAATGTGTTGTATTGTAGATATGTAGTGGTAGAGTAGTGTGTAATAATGTGTTGTATTGTAGATATGGTAGAGTAGTGTGTAATAATGTGTTGTATTGTAGATATGTAGTGGTAGAGTAGTGTGTAATAATGTGTTGTATTGTAGATATGGTAGAGTAGTGTGTAATAATGTGTTGTATTGTAGATATGTAGTGGTAGAGTAGTGTGTAATAATGTGTTGTATTGTATATATGGTAGAGTAGTGTGTAATAATGTGTTGTATTGTAGATATGTAGTGGTAGAGTAGTGTGTAATAATGTGTTGTATTGTAGATATGTAGTGGTAGAGTAGTGTGTAATAATGTGTTGTATTGTAGATATGGTAGAGTTGTGTGTAATAATGTGTTGTATTGTAGATATGGTAGAGTAGTGTGTAATAATGTGTTGTATTGTAGATATGTAGTGGTAGAGTAGTGTGTAATAATGTGTTGTATTGTAGATATGTAGTGGTAGAGTAGTGGTGTAATAATGTGTTGTATTGTAGATATGTAGTGGTAGAGTAGTGTGTAATAATGTATTGTATTGTAGATATGTAGTCGTAGAGTAGTGTGTAATAATGTGTTGTATTGTAGATATGTAGTGGTAGAGTAGTGTGTAATAATGTGTTGTATTGTAGATATAGTAGAGTAGTGTGTAATAATGTGTTGTATTGTAGATATGTAGTGGTAGAGTAGTGTGTAATAATGTGTTGTATTGTAGATATGGTAGAGTAGTGTGTAATAATGTGTTGTATTGTAGATATGGTAGAGTAGTGTGTAATAATGTGTTGTATTGTAGATATGGTAGAGTATTGTGTAATAATGTGTTGTATTGTAGATATGGTAGAGTAGTGTGTAATAATGTGTTGTATTGTAGATATGGTAGAGTAGTGTGTAATAATGTGTTGTATTGTAGATATGTAGTGGTAGAGTAGTGTGTAATAATGTGTTGTATTGTATATATGGTAGAGTAGTGTGTAATAATGTGTTGTATTGTAGATATGTAGTGGTAGAGTAGTGTGTAATAATGTGTTGTATTGTAGATATGGTAGAGTAGTGTGTAATCATGTGTTGTATTGTAGATATGTAGTGGTAGAGTAGTGTGTAATAATGTGTTGTATTGTAGATATGGTAGAGTAGTGTGTAATAATGTGTTGTATTGTAGATATGGTAGAGTAGTGTGTAATAATGTGTTGTATTGTAGATATGGTAGAGTAGTGTGTAATAATGTGTTGTATTGTAGATATGTAGTGGTAGAGTAGTGTGTAATAATGTGTTGTATTGTAGATATGGTAGAGAAGTGTTTAATAATGTTTTGTATTGTAGATATGTAGTGGTAGAGTAGTGTGTAATAATGTGTTGTATTGTAGATATGGTAGAGAAGTGTTTAATAATGTGTTGTATTGTAGATATGTTATGGTAGAGTAGTGTGTAATAATGTATTGTATTGTAGATATGGTAGAGTAGTGTGTAATAATGTGTTGTATTGTAGATATGTAGTGGTAGAGTAGTGTCTAATAATGTGTTGTATTGTAGATATGGTAGAATAGTGTGTAATAATGCATTGTATTGTAGATATGTAGTGGTAGAGTAGTGTGTAATAATGTGTTGTATTGTAGATATGTAGTGGTAGAGTAGTGTGTAATAATGTGTTGTATTGTAGATATGGTAGAGTAGTGTGTAATAATGTGTTGTATTGTAGATATGGTAGAGTATTGTGTAATACTGTGTTGTTTTGTAGATATGTAGTGGTAGAGTAGTGTGTAATAATGTGTTGTATTGTAGATATGTAGTGGTAGAGTAGTGTGTAATAATGTGTTATATTGTAGGAATGATAGAGTAGTGTGTAATAATGTATTGTATTGTAGATATAGTAGAGTAGTGTGTAATAATGTGTTGTATTGTAGATATGTAGTGGTAGAGTAGTGTGTAATAATGTGTTGTATTGTAGATATGTAGTGGTAGAGTAGTGTGTAATAATGTGTTGTATTGTAGATATGTAGTGGTAGAGTAGTGTGTAATAATGTATTGTATTGTAGATATGTAGTGGTAGAGTAGTGTGTATTAATGTGTTGTATTGTAGATATGGTAGAGTAGTGTGTAATAATGTGTTGTATTGTAGATATGTAGTGGTAGAGTAGTGTGTAATAATGTGTTGTATTGTAGATATGGTAGAGTAGTGTGTAATAATGTGTTGTATTGTAGATATGGTAGAGTAGTGTGTAATAATGTGTTGTATTGTAGATATGGTAGAGTAGTGTGTAATAATGTGTTGTATTGTAGATATGTAGTGGTAGAGTAGTGTGTTATAATGTGTTGTATTGTAGATATGGTAGAGAAGTGTTTAATAATGTGTTGTATTGTAGATATGTAGTGGTAGAGTAGTGTGTAATAATGTGTTGTATTGTAGATATGGTAGAGAAGTGTTTAATAATGTGTTGTATTGTAGATATGTAGTGGTAGAGTAGTGTGTAATAATGTGTTGTATTGTAGATATGGTAGAGTAGTGTGTAATAATGTGTTGTATTGTAGATATGTAGTGGTAGAGTAGTGTCTAATAATGTGTTGTATTGTAGATATGGTAGAGTAGTGTGTAATAATGTATTGTATTGTAGATATGTAGTGGTAGAGTAGTGTGTAATAATGTGTTGTATTGTGGATATGTAGTGGTAGAGTAGTGTGTAATAATGTGTTGTATTGTAGATATGGTAGAGTAGTGTGTAATAATGTGTTGTATTGTAGATATGGTAGAGTATTGTGTAATACTGTGTTGTTTTGTAGATATGTAGTGGTAGAGTAGTGTGTAATAATGTGTTGTATTGTAGATATGTAGTGGTAGAGTAGTGTGTAATAATGTGTTATATTGTAGATATGATAGAGTAGTGTGTAATAATGTATTGTATTGTAGATATAGTAGAGTAGTGTGTAATAATGTGTTGTATTGTAGATATGTAGTGGTAGAGTAGTGTGTAATAATGTGTTGTATTGTAGATATGTAGTGGTAGAGTAGTGTGTAATAATGTCTTGTATTGTAGATATGTAGTGGTAGAGTAGTGTGTAATAATGTATTGTATTGTAGATATGTAGTGGTAGAGTAGTGTGTATTAATGTGTTGTATTGTAGATATGGTAGAGTAGTGTGTAATAATGTGTTGTATTGTAGATATGTAGTGGTAGAGTAGTGTGTAATAATGTGTTGTATTGTAGATATGGTAGAGTAGTGTGTAATAATGTGTTGTATTGTAGATATGTAGTGGTAGAGTAGTGTGTAATAATGTGTTGTATTGTAGATATGGTAGAGTAGTGTGTAATAATGTGTTGTATTGTAGATATGTAGTGGTAGAGTAGTGTGTAATAATGTGTTGTATTGTATATATGGTAGAGTAGTGTGTAATAATGTGTTGTATTGTAGATATGTAGTGGTAGAGTAGTGTGTAATAATGTGTTGTATTGTAGATATGTAGTGGTAGAGTAGTGTGTAATAATGTATTGTATTGTAGATATGTAGTGGTAGAGTAGTGTGTAATAATGTGTTGTATTGTAGATATGGTAGAGTAGTGTGTAATAATGTGTTGTATTGTAGATATGGTAGAGTAGTGTGTAATAATGTGTTGTATTGTAGATATGGTAGAGTAGTGTGTAATAATGTGTTGTATTGTAGATATGTAGTGGTAGAGTAGTGTGTAATAATGTGTTGTATTGTAGATATGTAGTGGTAGAGTAGTGTGTAATAATGTGTTGTATTGTAGATATGGTAGAGTAGTGTGTAATGATGTGTTGTATTGTAGATATATAGTGGTAGAGTAGTGTGTAATAATGTGTTGTATTGTAGATATGGTAGAGTAGTGTGTAATAATGTATTGTATTGTAGATATGGTAGAGTAGTGTGTAACAATGTATTGTATTGTAGATATAGTAGAGTAGTGTGTAATAATGTGTTGTATTGTAGATATGTAGTGGTAGAGTAGTGTGTAATAATGTGTTGTATTGTAGATATGTAGTGGTAGAGTAGTGTGTAATAATGTGTTGTATTGTAGATATGTAGTGGTAGCGTAGTGTGTAATAATGTGTTGTGTGATGTGTACTGTTGTGTACTGTTTTATTTTGTGATGTAATCGCCTTAATCTTGTTTGGACCCCAGGAAGAGTACCTGCTGCTTTGGCAGGAACTAATGGCAGTCCGTAATAAATATATTGTATATCATATATACAATACATATCATATATACAGTACATATCATGTATACCTACATATCATATGTACAGTGCATATCATATATACAGTACATATCATATTTACAATACATATCATATATACAATACATATCATATATACAGTACATATCATATATGCAATACATATCATATATACAGTACATATCATATTTACAATACATATCATATATACAGTACATATCACATTTACAATACATATCATATATGCAATACATATCATATATACAGTACATATCATGTATACCTACATATCATATGTACAGTGCATATCATATATACAGTACATATCATATTTACAATACATATCATATATACAATACATATCATATATACAGTACATATCATATACAGTGGGGGGAAAAAGTATTTGATCCCCTGCTGATTTTGTACATTTGCCCACTGATCAAGAAAGGATCAGTCTATAATTTTAATGGTAGGTTTATTTGAACAGTGAGAGACAGAATAACAACAAAAATATCCAGAGAAACGCATTTCAGAAATGTTATAAATTGATTTGCATTTTAATGAGCGAAATAAGTATTTGACCCCCTCTCAATTAGAAAGATTTCTGTCTCCCAGGTGTCTTTTATACAGGTAACGAGCTGAGATTAGGAGCACACTCTTAAAGGGAGTGCTCCTAACCGCAGCTTGTTACCTGTAAAAAAGACACCTGTCCACAGAAGCAATCAATCAATCAGATTCCAAACTCTCCACCATGGCTAAGACCAAAGAGCTCTCCAAGGATGTCAGGGACAAGATTGTAGACCTACACAAGGCTGGAATGGGCTACAAGACCATCGCCAAGCAGCTTGGTGAGAAGGTGACAACATTTTGTGCGATTATTCGCAAATGGAAGAAACACAAAAGAACTGTCAATATCCCTCGGCCTGGGGCTCCATGCAAGATCTCACCTCGTGGAGTTGCAATGATCATGAGAACGGTGAGGAATCAGCCCAGAACTACACGGGAGGATCTTGTCAATGATCTCAAGGCAGCTGGGACCATAGTCACCAAGAAAACAATTGGTAACACACTACGCCGTGAAGGACTGAAATCCTGCAGCGCCCGCAAGGTCCCCCTGCTCAAGAATACATATACATGCCCGTCTGAAGTTTGCCAATGAACATCTCAATGACTCAGAGGACAACTGGTGAAAGTGTTGTGGCCAGATGAGACCAAAATGGAGCTCTTTGACCTCAACTCAACTCGCCGTGTTTTGGAGCAGGAGGAATGCTGCCTATGACCCAAAGAACACCATCTCCACCGTCAAACATGGAGGTGGAAACATGCTTTGGGGGTGTTTATCTGCTAAGGGGACAGGACAACTTCACCGCATCAAAGGGACGATGGACGGGGCCATGTACCGTCAAATCTTGGGTGAGAACCTCCTTCCCTCAGCCAGGGCATTGAAAATGGGTCGTGGATGGGTATTCCAGCATGACAATGACCCAAAACACACGGCCAAGGCAACAAAGGAGTGGCTCAAGAAGAAACACATTAAGGTCCTGGAGTGGCCTAGCCAGTCTCCAGACCTTAATCCCATAGAAAATCTGTGGAGGGAGCTGAAGGTTCGAGTTGCCAAACGTCAGCCTCGAAACCTTAATGACTTGGAGAAGATCTGCAAAGAGGAGTGGGACAAAATCCCTCCTATTGTGTGCAAACCTGATGGTCAACTACAAGAAACGTCTGACCTCTGTGATTGCCAACAAGGGTTTTGCCACCAAGTACTAAGTCATGTTTTGCAGAGGGGTCAAATACTTATTTCCCTCATTAAAATGCAAATCATTTTATAACATTTTTGACATGCGTTTTTCTGGATTTTTTGGTTGATATTCTGTCTCACTGTTCTAATAAACCTACTATTAAAATTATAGACTGATAATTTCTTTGTAAGTGGGCAAACGTACAAAATCAGCAGGGGATCAAATACTTTTTTCCCCCACTGTATACAGTGCATATCATATATACAATACATATCATATATACAGTACATATCATGTATGCCTACATATCATATATACAGTACATATCATACATACAGTACATATCGTATATACAATACATATCATACATACAGTACATATCATATATACAGTGCATATCATATATACTCTACATATCATATATGCAATACATATCATATATACCTACATATCATACATACAGTACATATCATATATACAGTACATATCATGTATACAATACATATCATATATACAGTACATATCATATATACAGTACATATCATACATACTGCTGTAAACACAGTAGGTGTATCTTTTCTTCACAAGCTACACCATACACACAGCTGGCTGCCCATGCACATTTCAAGGTTGTACTTGTAGATGCAAACCTTAAGTTCTCTCAATATGTTTCTCTTCCGTACTTCAAACCGATACCATTCAGAGGACGACATTCCGGAACACACCACAGTCAAGTGATGTTCTTAAAAGACAAGGGTACGCATCCCAAATGGCTGCCTATCCCCTTTATATTTTTTTAGTGCACTACTTTTGACCAGAAACCTATGGGAGTAGTGCACTAAAAACATTTATAGGGAATAGGGTGCCATTTGGGATGAACTGGTGACGTCTGGCTGGTGTTTTCATTAGAGTTGTATAAGAGAGTATAAGGCAGGCAGTAGGGATGTGTTCCATATGCCCTATGTAGTGCACTACTTTTGACCAGGGCCCATAGAGCTCTGGAATAGGGTGCCGTTTGGGACAGTAACGGTGGCAGTAGGAATGATTGAGGGATGGGGAATAAATGTGGGGAAATGTACAAGACGCTCTTTGAGCAGAATCGGTCTTGGCACCCTGTCTCAGGTCCTGTCTTCCTCAGAACTGACAAATGACTGAAGTGGCTTCCTCTGTGAGCCTGGGAGAGCCCTGAGAGCGAGAGAAGAAGAGATATAGAGAGAGAGCCTTAGGGTCTCCGTGCATATGCAGGTACTGTACATATTTCAAAAAAAATATTATTTAAGGGCACAGGTATACTACTGTAGCGTCTGATGGTATTTTAGCCGTTGTTTCACAAGTATGCACACACACGCACACACGCACGCACGCACGCACACACACACACACACACACACACACACACACACACACACACACTCGCACACACGCACACACACACACCACACACACGCACACACACGCACACACACGCACACACACGCACACACTCGCACACACTCGCACACACTCGCACACACACACACACCAGGGTTTCCATTATGATAAATGTGGCGGCGGACATTTGACCGGCAGCATTTTAATTTACCGAATATTTGAGAAATTTAACAGACCCATATTCATTGGGTGCGTAACCTGATTAGGGTTCTCAGAATGACAGAAATCACATGTAGATTATGGTAGTTAATCTGAACAGAAAATGATGTGTGTCGTTACCGACCACTTTGTAGATGTCAGTGTGTCGTTACCGACCACTTTGTAGATGTTAGTGTGTCGTTACATCTCAATTTGTAGGTGTCAGTGTGTCGTTACAGCTCACTTTGTAGATGTTAGTGTGTCGTTACATCTCAATTTGTAGATGTCAGTGTGTCGTTACCGACCACTTTGTAGATGTCAGTGTGTCATTACATCTCACTTTGTAGATGTCAGTGTGTCGTTACCGACCACTTTGTAGATGTCAGTGTGTCGTTACCGACCACTTTGTAGATGTTAGTGTGTCGTTACCGACCACTTTGTAGATGTTAGTGTGTCGTTACCGACCACTTTGTAGATGTCAGTGTGTCGTTACCGACCACTTTGTAGATGTTAGTGTGTCGTTACCGACCACTTTGTAGATGTTAGTGTGTCGTTACCGACCACTTTGTAGATGTTAGTGTGTCGTTACCGACCACTTTGTAGATGTCAGTGTGTCGTTACCGACCACTTTGTAGATGTTAGTGTGTCGTTACCGACCACTTTGTAGATGTCAGTGTGTCGTTACCGACCACTTTGTAGATGTCAGTGTGTCGTTACCGACCACTTTGTAGATGTCAGTGTGTCATTACCGACCACTTTGTAGATGTCAGTGTGTCGTTACCGACCACTTTGTAGATGTCAGTGTGTCGTTACCGACCACTTTGTAGATGTCAGTGTGTCGTTACATCTCACTTTGTAGATGTCAGTGTGTCGTTACCGACCACTTTGTAGATGTCAGTGTGTCGTTACATCTGACTTTGTAGATGTTAGTGTGTCGTTACCGACCACTTTGTAGATGTCAGTGTGTCGTTACCGACCACTTTGTAGATGTCAGTGTGTTGTTACCGACCACTTTGTAGATGTCAGTGTGTCGTTACCGACCACTTTGTAGATGTTAGTGTGTCGTTACAGCAAACTTTACAGTTGTCACTATGCATTTGGGCAGATAGCGTTCTCCTGGCATCCGCCAAACCCAGATTCGTCCGTCGACTGCCAGATGGTGAAGTGTGATTCATCACTCCAGAGAAAGCATTTCCACTGAGTCCAATGGCGGCGAGCTTTACACCACTCCAGTCAACGCTTGGCATTGCGCATGGTGAACTTAGGCTTGTGTGCATTTGCTCTGCCATGGAAACCCATTTCATGATGCTCCAGACGAACAGTTCTTGTGCTGACGTTGCTTCCAGAGGCAGTTTGGAACTCGGTAGTGAGTGTTGGAACTGAGGACAGACAATTTTTACTTGCTTCAGCACTCCCCGGTCCCGTTCTGTGAGCTTGTGTGGCCTACCACTTTGCATCTGAGCCGTTTTTGCTCCTAGATGTTTCTACTTCACAATAACAGCACTTACAGTTGACCGGGGCAGCTCTAGCAGGGCAGAAATTTGACAAACTGACTTGTTGGAAAGGTGGCATCCTATGATGGTGCCAAGTTGAAAGTTAGCCTTCAGTAAGGCCATTCTACTGCCAATGTTTGTCTATTGAGATTGCATGGCTGTGTGCTCGATTGTATACATCTGTCATCAAAGGGTATGGCTGAAATAGCCAAATCCACTAATTTGAAAGGGTGTCCACATACTTTTGTATTTATAGTGTACTATCCCTCATAGTAGAACATTTTACATATTCTATTGGTCAGCTTGTGGAGAAAGAAATAACCCAAACAGAATCTGGGACAGTTGTGGGACGATAGATCCCAGATTCGTACAACCAGTAGGCCTAGGCAACGTAGAAAGACGTTAAAAAGCAACGACAACAAAAAGAGTCTGATGCAACAGGTCAGAACATTTAGCTTAAAATGTTGATAAACTATTATTTCCTAACATTATTAGCTCAGCGCTACAATGCAGAAGGCTATGCATGAACGTGCATTTGGCTACCGGACAATTAAACAAAGTTGATAACCAATTGAACATGAAAATAATTGCCTCCACGGATATAGTCGGATGTAGCCTAGGCTACTTTGAAGCAAGGTAAAACATGCCTCATAAAATGTAGTAAAACGTTCAGGTTTCAAACAAGTAACTAGCTATGTTTTCAAAATGGATTCTGCCTCCAGCTCATTGCAAAGTGGTGTGTGATGCGCTGATGAAGCCTGCCTTCCATTGCGTATGCATTGGGAAGTACGCTTCAATAACCAGTTCAGAAATAAATGAAAAATAATTTTTGCCCCAAAATGATTTTTAACACACTATTGCATTAAGAATTGTTGTGCAGTGATTGGGCTTATAAAAAAACGCTGTCTGACAGATTTTCAGCTCATAGGCTCTGTATCTGTATGCTGTGCGGGTGTTATAAATAAAATACATAACTGATATGTACACGCGGCAATTTAATTCCACTAAATTATGCAAATTAACCCATAGACCAATAAGATGGCCCATCAACTGGTATTTCCATCAATGAAGAGGCTAAAAAGCATTATTTCACAATGGATTTCTTATTCTTCTCCCGGACAAATAGACACTTTTATTTATCTGATTTTCAACAACAAAAAACAGCCAAATGCCACAATTATCAGCTAACGGAAAATCTGACACACACACACACACACACACACACACACACACACACACACACACACACACACACACACACACACACACACACACACACACACACACACACACACAGTACATAGAGTCCTTACACTGCGCTATAACCTTTAATTGTACAGACAAGGCTCCCCAGGGGGGTATTCTCTAGACAGAGGGGGTCTACTCTAGACAGAGGGGGTCTTCTCTAGACAGAGGGGGTCTTCTCTAGACAGAGGGGCTCTTCTCTAGACAGAGGGGGTCTATTCTAGACAGAGGGGCTCTTCTCTAGACAGAGGGGGTCTACTCTAGACAGAGGGGGTCTTCTCTAGACAGAGGGGGTCTTCTCTAGACAGAGGGGGTCTAATCTAGACAGAGGGGCTCTTCTCTAGACAGAGGGGGTCTTCTCTAGACAGAGGGGGGTCTACTCTAGACAGAGGGGGTCTACTCTAGACAGAGGGGGTCTACTCTAGACAGAGGGGGTCTTCTCTAGACAGAGGGGGTCTTCTCTAGACAGAGGAGGTCTTCTCTAGACAGAGGGGGGTCTACTCTAGACAGAGGGGGTCTACTCTAGACAGAGGGGCTCTTCTCTAGACAGAGGGGTATTCTCTAGACAGAGGGGGTCTACTCTAGACAGAGGGGGTATTCTCTAGACAGAGGGGGTGTAATCTAGACAGAGGGGTCTTCTCTAGACAGAGGGGGTCTACTCTAGACAGAGGGGGTCTTCTCTAGACAGAGGGGGTCTTCTCTAGACAGAGGGGGTCTACTCTAGACAGAGGGGGTCTTGTCTAGACAGAGGGGGTCTTGTCTAGACAGAGGGGGTCTTCTCTAGACAGAGGGGCTCTTCTCTAGACAGAGGGGCTCTTCTCTAGACAGAGGGGGTCTACTCTAGACAGAGGGGCTCTTCTCTAGACAGAGGGGGTCTACTCTAGACAGAGGGGCTCTTCTCTAGACAGAGGGGGTATTCTCTAGACAGAGGGGGTCTACTCTAGACAGAGGGGGTCTTGTCTAGACAGAGGGGGTCTTGTCTAGACAGAGGGGGTCTTCTCTAGACAGAGGGAGTCTACTCTAGACAGAGGGGCTCTTCTCTAGACAGAGAGGGGTCTACTCTAGACAGAGGGGCTCTTCTCTAGACAGAGCGGGTCTACTCTAGACAGAGGGGGTCTTCTCTAGACAGAGGGGGTCTTCTCTAGACAAAGGGGGTCTAATCTAGACAGAGGGGCTCTTCTCTAGACAGAGGGGGTCTTCTCTAGACAGAGGGGGGTCTACTCTAGACAGAGGGGGTCTACTCTAGACAGAGGGGGGTCTACTCTAGACAGAGGGGGTCTACTCTAGACAGAGGGGGGTCTACTCTAGACAGAGGGAGTCTACTCTAGACAGAGGGGCTCTTCTGTAGACAGAGGGGGTCTTCTCTAGACAGAGGGGGTCTACTCTAGACAGAGGGGGTCTTGTCTAGACAGAGGGGATCTACTCTAGACAGAGGGGGTCTACTCTAGACAGAGGGGATCTACTCTAGACAGAGGGGGTCTTCTCTAGACAGAGGGGGTCTACTCTAGACAGAGGGGGTCTACTCTAGACAGAGGGGGTGTACTCTAGACAGAGGGGTCTTGTCTAGACAGAGGGGGTCTTCTCTAGACAGAGGGGGTCTTCTCTAGACAGAGGGGGTGTAATCTAGACAGAGGGGTCTTGTCTAGACAGAGGGGGTCTTCTCTAGACAGAGGGGGTCTTCTCTAGACCGAGGGGGTCTACTCTAGACAGAGGGGGTCTACTCTAGACAGAGGGGGTGTACTCTAGACAGAGGGGTCTTCTCTAGACAGAGGGGGTCTTCTCTAGACAGAGGGGATCTACTCTAGACAGAGGGGTCTCCTGTCTAGACAGAGGGGGTCTTCTCTAGACAGAGGGAGTCTTCTCTAGACAGAGGGGGTCTACTCTAGACAGATGGGGTCTTGTCTAGACAGAGGGGGTCTTGTCTAGACAGAGGGGGCCTTCTCTAGACAGAGGGGTCTACTTTAGACAGAGGGGGTCTACTCTAGACAGAGGGGGTCTACTCTAGACAGAGGGGGTCTTCTCTAGACAGAGGGGGTCTTCTCTAGACAGAGGGGGTGTACTCTAGACAGAGGGGTCTTGTCTAGACAGAGGGGTTCTTCTCTAGACAGAGGGGGTCTTCTCTAGACAGAGGGGGTCTTCTCTAGACAGAGGGGGTCTACTCTAGACAGAGGGGGTGTACTCTAGACAGAGGGGTCTTCTCTAGACAGAGGGGGTCTTCTCTAGACAGAGGGGATCTACTCTAGGCAGAGGGGTCTTGTCTGGACAGAGGGGTCGTCTCTAGATAGAGGAGACTACTTTAGACAGAGGGGGTCTTCTCTAGACAGAGGGGGTCTACTCTAGACAGAGGGGGTCTACTCTAGACAGAGGGGGTCTTGTCTAGACAGAGGGGGTCTTGTCTAGACAGAGGGGGTCTACTCTAGACAGAGGGGGTCTACTCTAGACAGAGGGGGTCTACTCTAGACAGAGGGGATCTACTCTAGACAGAGGGGTCTTGTCTAGACAGAGGGGTCGTCTCTAGACAGAGGGGTCTACTTTAGACAGAGGGGGTCTTCTCTAGACAGAGGGGTCTACTTTAGACAGAGGGGGTCTACTCTAGACAGAGGGGGTCTACTCTAGACAGAGGGGGTCTACTCTAGACAGAGGGGTCGTCTCTAGACAGAGGGGTCGTCTCTAGACAGAGGGGGTCTACTCTAGACAGAGGGGGTCTTGTCTAGACAGAGGGGGTATTCTCTAGACAGAGGGGGTCTACTCTAGACAGAGGGGGTCTACTCTAGACAGAGGGGGTCTACTCTAGACAGAGGGGGTATTCTCTAGACAGAGACCATCCAGACTCCAGCAAATCTGTGTGACACCACACTTTGCCCTTCTCACCTCACCTCCACTACCCTCGAAACGAAATGACACTCATGACAAGGAAGGAGGAAGTGAGGAACATTCGCTGGCTGTCCTCTGGAATGAGAGAGGAGAGGGGGAGGAGAAGGGTGGAGGAGAGGGGTGGAGGGGGCAAAAAGGGAAATAAAGAAAGAGGAGTGAAAGACGGTGGCGGTGATTGAAGGCCATTCACTAACGCAAGCAGAGGATATTGCTCCCTAAAAATAAAGGGCTGGTGCTGACAGGGCTGTGGTGTGTTATCAGTCTGCTGCACCTGGTTCACAGACAGGGGAGAGGAGCCGTCGGTCTTTCACCGCCTGCCATGGCCGCCCACCACGTCTCCATCCACAATGAATGGAGGCCGGGGCCGATGCAAACCACCTCGGTCCAGGCGTCTCCCTCTCCCACTCCCTCACAGCGTTATTTGTTTTATTCATTTCTTTATTTAGCACTGAAAGGTCATTTGGCTGGACAAGGTCCATGGCTGTCATCCCAACTCTCTGAAGATTTCTCTCTCTTTCTCTCTCTCTCTCTCTCTCTCTCTCCACTCCTGTCTTATCTTTGTTAGGGTAACTAGGTAGAATAAAGCTGTTGCTTGTCTGTCAGGTCGTCTCCTCCCTCCTCCTTGTGGCCTGGTTTCAAGGCTTTTTACACTGCTAGCGTTTTCTTCTCAAGAGAGGCTGAATGTCAATCAATAGATCGTCACTAAACCTCTTCTTTCAAGAAAAGAGGGAAGTTAATTGCTGCATATCCATTACCCCATTCCACATTTCTGTCAATGCCACTCTTTCATTCCATTTGTGGACATGGATGGATGGATAGACGGATAGGTGGGCTTAAAAAGGATCTCTGTGATTGGTCTGTTGTGGTACAAACACCTCGTCTCTATGGAAACCTTACCGCTCTTCCCAACAAAATAAGAAATATAATTGTGTTCAGTCCCCCGCTTTAGTCCCCCATATTCTCGTGTCTCTACCCTCTCGCTTCCTCTGCTCTTCTCCTCCCTCTTCATCCCCACTCCATCTCTCCTCTCTTTTCTACTGTTCAGAAGAGGAGGCGAAGGAGGTGGAGGAAGCATTGGAGTGTGATGGTGCTCTAACATTACAAAAGAAAACACATGTAAAATTTGCAGTTTCACATGTGAAATAGCTGTGTTCACATGTTGAGCTTATATTTCACCTGCGAAACCATATTTGAACATGTAGTAAATTTAAGAGTCCATTTTTTCATGCGAGAAGAAAAACATGTTTCCACCTCACATGTGAATTGCAGTCGCACATGTTAAAAACTCATGTGAAACAATCACGTGAAAATCCAATTTGCAGTTTCACATGTAAGAAACATTCACATGTGAAAATCTAACTTTTACATGTGAAATTGCAAGTTCACTTGTGGTGGAGAAATAATATGATTCTCTTCAAGGTGGTGTTAACATATTGAAGTAGCAATGTTTCTACATATGGAATAAAAAATTCCATAATGCCATTCTGTGAAAAGCTAACTTAGCCTACCTGAGTAAAAGAATAAAAGTGTGTTAAAAGAATGATTTGCTTTTCCTGAGCCATGCGTTCAGTGTTACTGCTGCAGATGCACAGCTCTCTTCTTCATACGGTGGTCAGTGACCGTTGGAAGAAGCCCAGTGAAAAGAACGGAGAAGATAGGGCTCCACGTCTCCCTATTTATCCCCTTTAGCATGTTACAATTAGCGCTGTCACAGTTAATCACTTAACTCAAGTTAACTTTTGGTAATTTTAGTGCAACATTTTTTTTTTACGCATTGTCTGAAAGTATTCCAAATAGACTGAAAACATCCTAAATACTTTACATCATCTATACAGCTAAAAACAACAATGCGATGTCAAAACAATTTGACTTTGAGGGTAAAGAAAGTGTGTTTATTAATTTACCGAAATTTGCTAACCGTTACTTCAGTCAAAATCAAAACGATAATATTCTTGTAATTATTTTTTGTATAAAAAAAATATAAAATTACAGCTCAATTTGAGCAAATCCAGCGATAAACTCCATAACATTTGTTTTTTTTATAATTTGAAAGCCCTAATTGACATTAAAATGTGAAAATGTACATGTGAAAGTGCAGTGGACATGAGTCCTTATGGTTTTTCATGGTCACGTGATGAGGTAGCCACCACCTGCAACTTCAAAACCTTGTGGCCTGGTTTCAAGGCTTTTTACACTGCTAGCGTTTTCTTCTCAAGAGGGGCTGAATGTCTATCAATAGATCGTCACTAAACCTCTTCTTTCAAGAAAAGAGAGAAGTTAATTACTGCATACCCATTACCCCATTCCACTTTTCTGTCAATGCCTCTCTTTATTTCTGTTTGTGGACATGGATGGATGGATGGATGGGTTTAAAAAGGATCTCTGTGATTGGTCTGTTGTGGTACAAACACTTAGTCTCTTTGAAAACACTACCATCTTCCCAATGAAATAAAAGTAAAAACACATGCGTATGACTCACGTGTACCTTTTTCCCATGTGATTTTTTTACATGTGTTTTTTTTTTGTAAGTTAATCATCTGTAAGAATCACTTATCCCCCTTTAATGAGCTCGCTAATGACTCTGGATCCATCTACACCACATCATTAGTTCTACCTCCATGACTCTGGATCCATCTACACCACATCATTAGTTCTACCTCCATGACTCTGGATCCATCTACACCACATCATTAGTTCTACCTCCATGACTCTGGATCCATCTACACCACATCATTAGTTCTACCTCCATGACTCTGGATCCATCTAGACCACATCATTAGTTCTACCTCCATGACTCTGGATCCATCTAGACCACATCATTAGTTCTACCTCCATGACTCTGTATCCATCTAGACCACATCATTAGTTCTACCTCCATGACTCTGGATCCATCTAGACCACATCATTAGTTCTACCTCCATGACTCTGGATCCATCTAGACCACATCATTAGTTCTACCTCCATGACTCTGGATCCATCTAGACCACATCATTAGTTCTACCTCCATGACTCTGGATCCATCTACACCACATCATTAGTTCTACATATATTTAATTTTTTTCTCCCGGTATGGGTTTTCCAACCTCTCTCCATCTCTCTCCCTCTCTCTCTTCACCCTCCCTCCCCCCTTCTCGCCTTCTTTTCAAGGGATCAAGTTAAAGTCAAGCGCTCTACCATCCAGCTAAATCCTCTTGTGTCATAATGGGTACAGTCATTGTTCTTGAACATTCTTCCTGCAAAGGGCTAATGGCTAAACGTTGATGTTCAACCCCCAAAAACATTAACCCTATTAGAGGCTCCTTGGTGACATATTTGTTCCTGTATTGCATCATCTTGAACAACATACTATATACTGTAGGCTATATCTCACTTGCCCTCCCAGAGGAACATTTGAAATTGGGGCTGGTGGTTAGTAGGAAGCGTTATAACATTTGCAGCCAACATGCTTCAGGGCCCCAATAAGCAACACCCCAGCCAACTAGCTAGCAGTGTGGCGTGGCATCAAGCCATGCTGGTGAGATGGGATACACACGTCTGTCTGAATCGATTACTGCCTCCCTGGGTCTGTTGGCTGCTCAGATGTAACTAAACCAAACTGATATTTGAAGAGAAAATAAACCATTTTTTGCTTAACAAATGAGCAAATGGCAGCATCTGCTCTTTTTGGACTTTGATCTGATCATGGACCTGTCTTGGTTTGGAGAGATGGGACTTGGTAGATGCCACGTGTTCCATCCTTCCTGGACATGTCTTGGTTTGGAGAGATGGGTCTTGGTAGATGCCACGTGTTCCATCCTTCCTGGACATGTCTTGGTTTGGAGAGATGGGTCTTGGTAGATGCCACGTGTTCCATCCTTCCTGGACCTGTCTTGGTTTGGAGAGATGGGACTTGGTAGATGCCACGTGTTCCATCCTTCCTGGACATGTCTTGGTTTGGAGAGATGGGTCTTGGTAGATGCCACGTGTTCCATCCTTCCTGGACATGTCTTGGTTTGGAGAGATGGGACTTGGTAGATGCCACGTGTTCCATCCTTCCTGGACCTGTCTTGGTTTGGAGAGATGGGACTTGGTAGATGCCACGTGTTCCATCCTTCCTGGACATGTCTTGGTTTGGAGAGATGGGTCTTGGGTCTTGGTAGATGCCACGTGTTCCATCCTTCCTGGACATGTCTTGGTTTGGAGAGATGGGTCTTGGTAGATGCCACGTGTTCCATCCTTCCTGGACATGTCTTGGTTTGGAGAGAGGGGTCGTGGTAGATGCCACGTGTTCCATCCTTCCTCATTTACTGTGAAACAGAGAGTATAGAAATATAATTACAGGAAACGACATCACCATTCAAGTCAATAGGGCTGTGGTGGGTGGACCAGAGGCCATAGTAACATTTTACCCATGGGAGTAAAGCAGGAAGTAAAAATCAGGAAGTGCAGCATTCAATCTCATTACTTTTCTATGGTAGAGACATGAGGGTCATGCAATGGACCGCTTTTGCACTCACAGACACAAGGATTTCATCAAAATACACAGAATGGGACACAAGCTTAAATGTAGTATTCAGGGAAACTATCGACACCTTTACCCCTTTTGTAGGATATGACTTGGACTGGGATTCAATGCAGAACACACTATACAGCACAGGACACTATACAGCACAGGACACTATACAGCACAGGACACTATACAGCACAGGACACTATACAGCACAGGACACTATACAGCACTGCACACTATACAGCACAGGACACTATACAGCACAGGACACTATACAGCACTGCACACTATACAGCACAGGACACTATACAGCACTGCACACTATACAGCACAGGACACTATACAGCACTGCACACTATACAGCACTGCACACTATACAGCACAGGACACTATACAGCACAGGACACTATACAGCACTGCACACTATACAGCACTGCACACTATACAGCACAGGACACTATACAGCACAGGACACTATACAGCACAGGACACTATACAGCACTGCACACTATACAGCACTGCACACTATACAGCACAGGACACTATACAGCACTGCACACTATACAGCACAGGACACTATATAGCACAGGACACTATACAGCACTGCACACTATACAGCACATGACACTATACAGCACTGGATACTATACAGCACAGGACACTATACAGCACTGCACACTATACAGCACTGCACACTATACAGCATTGGACACTATACAGCACAGGACACTATACAGCACTGCACACTATACAGCACAGGACACTATACAGCACTGCACACTATACAGCACATGACACTATACAGCACTGGACACTATACAGCACTGGACACTATACAGCACAGGACACTATACAGCACTGCACACTATACAGCACATGACACTATACAGCACTGGACACTATACAGCACAGCACACTATACAGCACAGGACACTATACAGCACAGGACACTATACAGCACAGGACACTATACAGCACTGGACACTATACAGCACGCTATACAGCACAGCACACTATACAGCACTGCACACTATACAGCACAGCACACTATACAGCACAGCACACTATACAGCACAGGACACTATACAGCACGCTATACAGCACAGCACACTATACAGCACTGGACACTATACAGCACGCTATACAGCACAGCACACTATACAGCACAGCACACTATACAGCACAGGACACTAGACACTATACAGCACAGGACACTATACAGCACTGCACACTATACAGCACAGGACACTATACAGCACAGGACACTATACAGCACTGCACACTATACAGCACAGGACACTATACAGCACAGGACACTATACAGAGCACAGGACACTATACAGCACTGGACACTATACAGCACGCTATACAGCACAGCACACTATACAGCACAGCACACTATACAGCACAGGACACTATACAGCACAGCACGCTATACAGCACAGCACGCTATACAGCACAGGACGCTATACAGCACAGCACGCTATACAGCACAGCACACTATACAGCACAGGACACTATACAGCACAGCACGCTATACAGCACAGGACGCTATACAGCACAGCACGCTATACAGCACAGCACACTATACAGCACAGGACACTATACAGCACAGCACGCTATACAGCACAGGACGCTATACAGCACAGCACGCTATACAGCACAGGACGCTATACAGCACAGCACGCTATACAGCACAGGACGCTATACAGCACAGGACGCTATACAGCACAGCACGCTATACAGCACAGCACGCTATACAGCACAGCACGCTATACAGCACAGGACGCTATACAGCACAGCACGCTATACAGCACAGCACGCTATACAGCACAGGACACTATACAGCACAACACGCTATACAGCTGACGATGCATCTTTTAAAGACATTTTCTTTGGAGGAGATTGCATTCATGGTACATTCTGCACATGGCAGTGTAAATTACCTTCAAATGTTTGGAATGATTCACAGGAGTTGGGCCAAAAGTTATTTAACCTTTATTTAACTAGGCAAGTCAGTTAAGAACAAATTCTTATTTTCAACAACAGCCTAGTGGGTTAACTGCCTTGTTCAGGGGAAGAACAACAAATTTGTACCTTGTCAGCTCGGGGATTTGATCTTGCAACCTTTCGGTGACTAGTCCTACACTCTAACCACTAGGCTACGCTGCCACCCCGTTTGGAAGCCACATTTCAGTTGAATATATTCAGTTTGACAACTGACTAGGTATCCCCCCTTTCCCTTTCCCTAATTGTGTGCCTTGCATTTAATCCCAACCTCGGGGTTTCTTAGAGAATGTTATTGGTATGTTAGTGGGGACTTGACTGTAGATGACTGTAGGGCTTCTCTTCAGATGTAATTCAGAGATGGCAGTTTAAGCCAGTCAATGATTTTTCTGTCAAGTATGGTTTCAGTGAATGCCAGGGAAATCCTTAGGTTTCAGCTAAATATTGGTGCTGTCGTTAGGTGAGTGAGTTTGGATGCTTAGACTGTAGCGTTTCTGGTTTTATGGTCTGATGTGAAAGCTAGCATTCAGCCAGAGCCAGACCACCCACCCTGCCTCTCTGTGTGTGTGTGTGTGTGTGTGTGTGTGTGTGTGTGTGTGTGTGTGTGTGTGTGTGTGTGTGTGTGTGTGGTGTGTGTGTGTGTGTGTGTGTGTGTGTGTGTGTGTGTGTGTGTGTGTGTGTGTGTGTGTGTGTGGCCATCTGAGACAGGTCCTCCTTAGATACTGTTAATCAGTCTGGTGTGCTTGAGTTACTTTTCTGCCAGCAGCCCTGTATTAAAGCATTAACTACACACAACTGAGTTCTTTCACTTACGTAAATATTGGCACTAATCAGGAATTCCCTGCCGAGTTAATTTCCAGGCTATCCCCAAAAATGTTTAAGAAATAAACTTGTTTTGGCATCGTTTAAAACCTGGTGTCCGGATGCCGTTTAAAGCGTGCAGTGACTTCAATCTTTAACAGCCATTTATTCTGACAGCAGTCAGTGGGAGGTGACTTCTACCTTTAACAGCCATTTATTCTGACAGCAGTCACTTCATTTGCATTCACATTTGAATATTCAAATTGTATCCCAAATCAAGCTTTTTGGTTTATTTGTTTTGTGAAAAGCAACAATAGACGTTACGTTGGTTAAGTGCAGTTTAATGACCCGTCGCTGAGAGCTTTATTTGACTCTACTTTGTTCCTTAGGTGACTTCTTGGCTTATTTTGGTTTAGTCTGTAACCTTCTGTAACCCTCTGTAACCCCCTGTAACCCTCTGTAACCTCCTGTAACCCCCTGTAACCCTCTGTAACCTCCTGTAACCTTCTGTAACCCTCTGTAAGCTTCTGTAACCTCCTGTAACCCCCTGTAACCCTCTGTAAGCTTCTGTAACCTCCTGTAACCCTCTGTAACCCTCTGTAACCCTCTGTAACCTCCTGTAACCCTCTGTAACCTTCTGTAACCCTCTGTAAGCTTCTGTAACCTCCTGTAACCCCCTGTAACCCTCTGTAAGCTTCTGTAACCCCCTGTAACCCCCTGTAACCTCCGGTAACCCCCTGTAACCCTCTGTAAGCTTCTGTAACCCTCTGTAACCCTCTGTAACCTCCTGTAACCCCCTGTAACCCTCTGTAAGCTTCTGTAACCCCCTGTAAACCCCTGTAACCCTCTGTAACCCCCTGTAACCCTCTGTAACCTCCTGTAACCCCCTGTAACCCTCTGTAACCTCCTGTAACCCCCTGTAAGCCTCTGTAAGCTTCTGTAACCCCCTGTAACCCCCTGTAACCCTCTGTAACCCTCTGTAACCCTCTGTAACCCCCTGTAACCCTCTGTAAGCTTCTGTAACCCCCTGTAACCCCCTGTAACCCTCTGTAACCCTCTGAAGCCTCCTATAACCCTCTGTAACCTTCTGTAACTCTCTGTAACCCTCTGTAACCTCCTGTAACCCTCCGTAACCTTCTGTAACCCTCTGTAAGCTCTGTAACCTTCTGTAACCTTCTGTAACTCTCTGTAAGCTTATGTAACCCCCTGTAACCCCCTGTAACCCTCTGTAACCCTCTGTAAACCTCTGTAAGCCTCTGTAAACCTCTGTAACCCTCTGTAAGCCTCTGTAAGCCTCTGTAACCCTCTGTAAGCCTCTGTACGCCTCTGTACACCTCTGTGAGCCTCTGTAAGCCTCTGTACGCCTCTGTAAGCCTCTGTAAGCCTCTGTTCGCCTCTGTAAACCTCTGTAAGCCTCTGTAAGTCTATGTAAGCCTCTGTAACCCTCTGTAACCCTCTGTAAACCTCTGTAACCCTCTGTAAGCCCCTGTAAGCCTCTGTAACCCCCTGTACGCCTCTGTAAGCCTCTGTAAACCTCTGTAAGCCTCTGTAACCCTCTGTAAGCCTCTGTAACCCTCTGTAAGCCTCTGTAACCCTCTGTAACCCTATTTAAGCCTCTGTAACCCTTTGTAACCATTTTAACACAGTGTATCACATTAAATCAGATTGTATGGACAGGGCTGACCTGATCCTAGATCAGCACTCCTACTCTGAGATGCTTTATAAATACAATTCCAAACCTGCATATTCAATTCAAATAAAGGTCCTCTTGATGGATTGTCTTAGCCAAACTCCTTCATCCCCCTTCCTCCATCCATCCCCCTTCCTCCCTCCCTCCCTCACTCCCTCCCTCCCTCACTCCCTTCCTCCATCCATCCATCCATCCATCCATCCATCCATCCATCCATTCACCCTCTCCCTCCCGCCTTAGCCAAGACACTCACTATCTTGTGGTTATATCAGCGCTCTGATGTAGCTGATAAATAATTCAGCTGTGTGTCTGTGTGTGGGCCTTTCAGTGTGTGTGTGTGTGTGTGTGTGTGTGTGTGTGTGTGTGTGTGTGTGTGTGTGTGTGTGTGTGTGTGTGTGTGTGGTGTGTGTGTGTGTGTGTGTGTGTGTGTGTGTGTGTGTGTGTGTGTGGTAAGCTCTCTAAGTTTCCCTTTGTCCTCTCTCTCAACCTGGTGTCAAGAGATCTGAGCTAAGTGCATCTGATGGAGCTCAAAGGCCGCTGGGAAGGCCTGGGTCACACTGTTAGGGACAGGGGCAGGGTCTCTCTCCCTTCCTTTCTCAGGGCAGGCCTGGGTCACACTGTTAGGGACAGGGGCAGGGTCTCTCTCCCTTTCTCAGGGCAGGCCTGGGTCACACTGTTAGGGACAGGGGCAGGGTCTCTCTCCCTTTCTCAGGGCTGGCCTGGGTCACACTGTTAGGGACAGGGGCATGGTCTCTCCCTTCCTTTCTCAGGGCAGGCCTGGGTCAAACTGTTAGAGACAGGGGCAGGGTCTCTCTCCCTTCCTTTCTCAGGGCAGGCCTGGGTCACACTGTTAGAGACAGGGGCAGGGTCTCTCTCCCTTCCTTTCTCAGGGCAGGCCTGGGTCAAACTGTTAGGGACAGGGGTGGGGTCTCTCTCCCTTCCTTTCTCAGGGCAGGCCTGGGTCACACTGTTAGGGACAGGGGTGGGGTCTCTCTCCCTTCCTTTCTCAGGGCTGGCCTGGGTCACACTGTTAGGGACAGGGGTGGGGTCTCTCTCCCTTCCTTTCTCAGGGCAGGCCTGGGTCACACTGTTAGGGACAGGGGTGGGGTCTCGCTCCCTTCCTTTCTCAGGGCAGTCCTTGGGCGGTGTCCCAAATGGCACCCTATTCCCTACATAGTGCACTACTTTTGACCAGGTCCCACATGGCCATATGGTTCTGGTCAAAAGTAGTGCACTATGTAGGGAATAGAGTGCCATTTGGGGAAGAAGCCTGTATTCAGTGCTGTCTCTCTCAGTGTGTGTGCCACTCTAAGCACAAGTGACCGTGCTTGGCAGCGCCAAGATCCCCGCGGGCCAGCCCAGAAAAACACAGCAGCCACAGGCCTGGGGCTGTGTCCAATAAGCCAATAAGCCAATCGAAGACTGTGGGCCGGTGGTAAAGGGTTGCCAAGGCAGCGAGTGGTGAAGGCCCCACAGGGACCCCTCAGACACCCCAACCGTTCTGTTTGTTGGTTGGAACTCTGACACAAACCCCACTACTCCCACATCTACTCTTCTCCTGCCCTCGCACAGTACCAGTTTGTTTGTTTGTCCAATCTTCTTGTTTGACATGTTGTTTTACCCAGACCCAACTGGTTGTTCGTGTGTGCCACAGCAAAGGCAAACGAGAGGGCCTGGGGGGAAACCAGTCTGTGTGTTTGTTTGTTTGTGGTGCAAAGGTTGCTTCACCCTTTCTGGGAGCTGCCGGTTCGGTGTAGTGGAACCAGAGCTAATCCAGCCTTCTCGCTGTCAGACTCCTGAGTGGGACTGTTTATTTGTATTGTCTGACGATCTGGAATCGATTAGAGCAAGTCAACTCCCTTTACTGGGTCCCCAGTTAATTAAATGCCAATTGGATTAGTCTGAAGGCCTGAATGCCACCCTCAGCATTTGCTCACCACACACAAACAGACTCATGGAACATGCTAATGACTGACCTTTTCACTCCTTCTCCCCCTGTTCCTTCTCTTCATCCTCTTCCTCCTCATCCTCCTAGTCCCACATTCATTCTCCTCTTCATTGTCACCTTCCTCCTCCTCCCTGTTCCTTATTCTGTTCTTCATCCTCTTCCTTATACCCCATTCCTTCTCCTCTTCGTCGTTCTCATCCTCCTCCTCCCCATTCCTTCTCCTCTTCATCGTCATCTTCCTCCTCCCCTCTTCCTTCTCCTCTTCACTATCCTCTTCCTCCTCCTCCATTCCTTCTCCTCTTCGCCGTCATCTTCCTCCTCCTCCCCCATTCCTTCTCTTCTACATCCCCATGTTCCTTCTCATTTTCCTTCTCCTCCTCATCTTCTTCTAAGCTAGTGTTGTTTAGGGGAATAGGGTTAGGGTTGAGTTATCTCTAAGTTAGTGTTGTGTAAGGGAATAGGGTTAGGGTTGAGTTATCTCTAAGTTAGTGTTGTTTAAGGGAATAGGGTTAGGGTTGAGTTATCTCTAATTTAGTGTTGTGTAAGGGAATAGGGTTAGGGTTGAAATATCTCAAAGTTAGTGTTGTGTAAGGGAATAGGGTTAGGGTTGAGTTATCTCTAAGTTAGTGTTGTGTAAGGGAATAGGGTTAGGGTTGAGTTATCTCTAAGTTAATGTTGTTTAAGGGAATAGGGTTAGGGTTGAGTTATCTCTAAGTTAGTGTTGTTTAAGGGAATAGGGTTAGGGTTGAGTTATCTCTAAGTTAGTGTTGTGTAAGGGAATAGGGTTAGGGTTGAGTTATCTCTAAGTTAGTGTTTTTTAGGGGAATAGGGTTAGAGTTGAGTTCTCTCTAAGTTAGTGTTTTTTAGGGGAATAGGGTTAGGGTTGAGTTATCTCTAAGTTAGTGTTGTTTAAGGGAATAGGGTTAGGGTTGAGTTATCTCTAAGTTAGTGTTGTGTAAGGTAATAGGGTTAGGGTTGAGTTATCTCTAAGTTAGTGTTGTTTAAGGGAATAGGGTTAGGGTTGAGTTATCTCTAAGTTAGTGTTGTTTAAGGGAATAGGGTTAGGGTTGAGTTATCTCTAAGCTAGTGTTGTTTAGGGGAATAGGGTTAGGGTTGAGTTATCTCTAAGCTAGTGTTGTTTAGGGCAATAGGGTTAGGGTTGAGTTATCTCTAAGTTAGTGTTGTGTAAGGTAATAGGGTTAGGGTTGAGTTATCTCTAAGTTAGTGTTGTGTAAGGGAATAGGGTTAGGGTTGAGTTCTCTAAGTTAGTGTTGTTTAAGGGAATAGGGTTAGGGTTGAGTTATCTCTAAGTTAGTGTTGTGTAAGGTAATAGGGTTAGGGTTGAGTTCTCTAAGTTAGTGTTGTGTAAGGGAATAGGGTTAGGGTTGAGTTCTCTAAGTTAGTGTTGTTTAAGGGAATAGGGTTAGGGTTGAGTTATCTCTAAGTTAGTGTTGTGTAAGGTAATAGGGTTAGGGTTGAGTTCTCTAAGTTAGTGTTGTGTAAGGGAATAGGGTTAGGGTTGAGTTCTCTAAGTTAGTGTTGTGTAAGGGAATAGGGTTAGGGTTGAAATATCTCAAAGTTAGTGTTGTGTAAGGTAATAGGGTTAGGGTTGAGTTCTCTAAGTTAGTGTTGTGTAAGGGAATAGGGTTAGGGTTGAGTTCTCTAAGTTAGTGTTGTTTAAGGGAATAGGGTTAGGGTTGAGTTATCTCTAAGTTAGTGTTGTGTAAGGTAATAGGGTTAGGGTTGAGTTATCTCTAAGCTAGTGTTGTTTAGGGGAATAGGGTTAGGGTTGAGTTATCTTTAGTTAAGCAGCTTTACCTTTTATTTTCTTCCAAATTAGATGATTTAATTACAAGTTTTCTACAAGCTTATTGGTTGACACTGTTCTCCGGCATATTGTGCTGTCGTCTGCATTTAACACCAGGATATGTTGTAAACATATAGAACCTGATGTCTTCTGTTCATTCATAATGCTAATTAAACACACAAACACACAAACACATTCTGTTTTCAGCTACAATTCATTACACAATAACATTTGCGGTAAACTTATATAACGAACGGAGGGAGGCAGCAGCTGGGATGTTGTAGGGGGCACTGGAAGAGAAGCCTAGCAGGGCTGGAGAAAACAGCTGTTCCCATCTGCAAACCTGGTTATTATTTTTTTTAATCTCACAAACAGTGCAGCTTCGTTTTTAGGGCAGAATTAGTCCCGTACCTACGGAGATATTTGGTATTTTTGGTATTTTATTAGAATCCCCATTAGCTGTTGCAAAAGCAGCAGCTACTCTTCCTGGGGTCCACACAAAACATGAAACGTAATACAGAATGACATAACACAGAACATCATTAGACATGAAGACTAGGTACAGTTAGATGAAGACTAGGTAGAGTCTGCTTTCTTATACCCTCAGCTAGGGACACCATTTTTCTGCTACAAACATTCGATTGAAGAAGTGAAAGCGTCTGTCTGTCTGTTGTCTCAGTTTTTTCCCCCTTCATTTGATTGGTCCTCCACAACAACCTCCACAACAACGTTTGAAGGCTCAGGACAAGCGGGCCCTAATCACAGGCGACTTGCTGCGACGACGGCAGGCAGTGTGATTCCTCGGCTAGCAAACAGATTGAGAGAGTTTGTTTCAGGATGAAACCGAGCTGAGGATGGTGGGGTGTTGATCGTCGAACAAATCTGAGACAGCCTGCTGTCCAGCCACATTGTCTGCTGTCCAAACTTCATGATGACTTGTTTAGGGAAAAAGTGTTTGTGTTGTCGTCTTCATCATACATTTCTTTCCCAGATGGGTAGAGATGGGTTGTTATTAGTGTTTTACTTTCCCAGATGGGTAGAGATGGATTGTTGTTGGTATTTTACTTTCCCAGATGGGTAGAGATGGGTTGTTGTTGGTGTTTGACTTGGCTTGGTGTAGTGAGGCATGTGTCCCTCGATCTCATTATCTGTAAGACTATATGTTTATTAGGTATCTAGTAATATCTAGTAGTATTTATTACTGTCTAAGGGTATCTATTAGTATCTTGTAGTATTTAGTACTGTATAGGAGTATCTAGGAGTATTTAGTAGTATCTAGGAGTGTCTGGTAGTATTTAGTACTGTCTAGAAGTATCTAGGAGTATCTAGGACAATCTAGGGCTATCTTGTAGTATCTAGGACTATCTAACAGTTTCTAGTGGTATCTAGGACTATCTAGTAGTATCTAGGACTATCTAATAGTTTCTAGTGGTATCTAGGACTATCTAGTTGTATCTAAGACTATCTAATAGTTTCTAGTAGTTTCTAGGACTATCTAGTAGTATCTAGGACTATCTAATAGTTTCTAGTAGTATCTAGGACTATCTAGTAGTATCTAGGACTATCTAATAGTTTCTAGTAGTTTCTAGGACTATCTAGTAGTATCTAGGACTATCTAATAGTTTCTAGTAGTATCTAGGAGTGTCTAGGACTATCTAGTAGTATCTAGGACTATCTAATAGTTTCTAGTAGTTTCTAGGACTATCTAGTAGTATCTAGGACTATCTAATAGTTTCTAGTAGTATCTAGGACTATCTAGTAGTATCTAGGACTATCTAATAGTTTCTAGTAGTATCTAGGAGTATCTAGGACTATCTAGTAGTATCTAGGACTATCTAGTAGTATCTAGGACTATCTAGTAGTATCTAGGACTACCTAATACTTTCTAGTAATATCTAGGACTATCTTATAATTTTTAGTAGTATCTAGGACTATCTAATAATTTCTAGTAGTATCTAGGACTATTTAGTAGTATCTAGGACTATCTAGGACTATCTAGTAGTATCTAGGACTATCTTGCAGTATCTAGGAGTATCTAGGAGTATCTAGTAGTATCTAGTAGTATCTAGGACTATCTAGTAGTATCTAGGACTATCTAGTAGTATCTAGGACTATATAGTAGTATCTAGCACTATGTAATAATTTCTAGTAGTATCTAGGACTATCTAGTAGTATCTAGGACTATCTAGTAGTATCTAGGAGTATCTAGTAGTATCTAGTAGTATCTAGGACTATCTAGTAGTATCTAGGACTATCTAGTAGTATCTAGGACTATCTAATAATTTCTAGTAGTATCTAGGACTATCTACTAGTATCTAGGACTATCTTATAATTTCTCGTAGTATCTAGGAGTGTCTAGGACTATCTAGTAGTATCTAGGACTATCTAATCATTTCTAGTAGTATCTAGGACTATCTAGTAGTATCTAGGACTATCTAGTAGTATCTAGGACTATCTTATAATTTCTAGTAGTATCTAGGACTATCTAGTAGTATCTAGGACTATCTAGTAGTATCTAGGACTATCTTATAATTTCTAGTAGTATCTAGGACTACCTAGTAGTATCTAGTAGTATCTAGTAGTATCTAGGACTATCTAGTAGTATCTAGGACTATCTAGTAGTATCTAGGAGTATCTAGTAGTATCTAGTAGTATCTAGGACTATCTAGTAGTATCTAGGACTATCTAGTAGTATCTAGGACTATCTAATAATTTCTAGTAGTATCTAGGACTATCTAGTAGTATCTAGGACTATCTTATAATTTCTCGTAGTATCTAGGAGTGTCTAGGACTATCTAGTAGTATCTAGGACTATCTAATAATTTCTAGTAGTATCTAGGACTATCTAGTAGTATCTAGGACTATCTAGTAGTATCTAGGACTATCTTATCATTTCTAGTAGTATCTAGGACTATCTAGTAGTATCTAGGACTATCTAGTAGTATCTAGGACTATCTTATAATTTCTAGTAGTATCTAGGACTACCTAGTAGTATCTAGTAGTATCTAGTAGTATCTAGGACTATCTAGTAGTATCTAGGACTATCTAGTAGTATCTAGGAGTGTCTTATAATTTCTAGTAGTATCTAGGAGTGTGGTGTTGGTGGTGTGTGTGTGTGTGTGTGTGTGTGTGTGTGTGTGTGTGTGTGTGTGTGTGTGTGTGTGTGTGTGTGTGTGTGTGTGTGTGTGTGTGTGTGTGTGTGTGTAGGGAAGGGAGGGTAGGAGGAAAAATGTAAGGAGCTGAATGTGGGGGGTGGGAAGTGGTTGAATAAGGAGAGGAATGTCACTCTCCTGAGTGTAGAGAGGAATGAAGGTAAGAAGAGTAGGAGGGTACTGGGAAGCAGAGGGGGAGGAGGAGGAGGGGGGATGTAGCCTAGCCTACAATGAGGAGGCAGTGATAGAGAGGATCTCTCTCCTTCTCGGCTCTCCGTAGTATAAATCTGACTCATTCGATTACACGGCTCCTCTAGAGGGCTTCAAGGTAACGCAACGGCCCCAGACTTATCGCTCCTGCAAGCCGCGCTGCCCGTCCGAGTGGGGGCGATTTACTGCCCGCCGCGCCATGCACACTGCCCCGGCCCGTAAGTCACGGCATCACGGCGTCACTCTGTCCTTGTGCCCGCTACACTGATGAACAGGCCCCGCCAGGGCCTCAACGCCAGGCCCCCAGACCTCAGATGGCTTCCTAGCGTCCCCTAAGTGCCCTACCCCTCTCTCCCCACCCCACCTCTCTCCCCAACCCCCCTCTCTGGTTAAACAGGCATTATTCTCGCTTGGCCTGACCAGCTAGTGTTAGACTATTGGGCAACATTTTCATAGTGCAAAAGCAAATCAATGGTGCAAAGTGCAACAATTACCATAAACCTCATTATAATCTAGCCGTGGGATTTAATTTGAAACTTTTCTTCAACAATGTGCGCTATAAAGAGGCAACTATGTATTGTCCAGTTTACTACAGTTTTAGTGTTTACTACTCTAGTTAATAAGTAGTTATCTTCTTTTAACACACATTGTCGAAGAAAAATGTCAAATTCAATCACACAACGAGATTATAATGAGGTTTACAGTATTTTTGCACATTACACAATTATTTTGCGCTGTGAAAATGTCACACTTCAATTAAGTCTGGCCCGGGACTAAACAGAGATCAGCCTGTAGACACTGTGGAACAAAACAGAGATCAGCCTGTAGATACTGTGGGACTAAACAGAGATCAGCCTGTAGATACTGTGATACTAAACAGAGATCAGCCTGTAGATACTGTGGGACTAAACATAGATCAGCCTGTAGATACTGTGATACTAAACAGAGATCAGCCTGGAGATACTGTGGGACTAAACAGAGATCAGCCTGTAGATACTGTGATACTAAACATAGATCAGCCTATAGATACTGTGGGACTAAACATAGATCAGCCTGTAGATACTGTGATACTAAACAGAGATCAGCCTGGAGATACTGTGGGACTAAACAGAGATCAGCCTGTAGATACTGTGGGACTAAACATAGATCAGCCTGTAGATACTGTGGGACTAAACATAGATCAGCCTGTAGATACTGTGATACTAAACAGAGATCAGCCTATAGATACTGTGGTACTAAACAGAGATCAGCCTGTAGATACTGTGGGACTAAACAGAGATCAGCCTGTAGATACTGTGGTACTAAACATAGATCAGCCTGTAGATACTGTGATACTAAACAGAGATCAGCCTGTAGATACTGTGGGACTAAACATAGATCAGCCTGTAGATACTGTGGTACTAAACATAGATCAGCCTGTAGATACTGTGATACTAAACATAGATCAGCCTGTAGATACTATGATACTAAACATAGATCAGCCTGTAGATACTGTGGGACTAAACAGAGATCAGCCTGTAGATACTGTGGTACTAAACATAGATCAGCCTGTAGATACTGCGGGACTAAACAGAGATCAGCCTGTAGATACTGCGGGACTAAACAGAGATCAGCCTGTAGATACTGTGACACTAAACAGAGATCAGCCTGTAGATACTGTGATACTAAACCGAGATCAGCCTGTAGATACTGTGGTACTAAACATAGATCAGCCTGTCGATACTGTGATACTAAACAGAGATCAGCCTGTAGATACTGTGATACTAAACAGAGATCAGCCTGTAGATACTGTGGGACTAAACAGAGATCAGCCTGTAGATACTATTATACTAAACATAGATCAGCCTATAGATACTGTGGGACTAAACAGAGATCAGCCTGTAGATACTGTGGTACTAAACATAGATCAGCCTGTAGATACTGTGGGACTAAACAGAGATCAGCCTGTAGATACTGTGGGACTAAACAGAGATCAGCCTGTAGATACTGTGGTACTAAACATAGATCAGCCTGTAGATACTGTGACACTAAACAGAGATCAGCCTGTAGATACTGTGGTACTAAACATAGATCAGCCTATAGAAACTTTGGGCATGTTGACTGTCTTTAATGTCTGGGCTGTCAGGAGCTGCCTGGTGCCTGTGTTGACAGACCTCTGGACTCCTGGAGTGTCCCCTCCCTCGGCTCCCGTCATGTCTGGGTTTGGTGTGTGATGGACTGGACCTCGTCTCACTGCTGTGTCAGTCAATCATACACACACACACACACACACACACACACACACACACACACACACACACACACACACACACACACACACACACACACACACACACACACACACACACACACACACACACACACACACACACACACACACACACAAACTGTCTGTCAGTCCCTGATAATAGTCCCTGATAATAGTAACACATAATAACCTCAGTGTTCTATTTAAACTGGGCTTTATTCTGTGAATAGGGGAGCATGTCTGCACTCAGTCAGGACAGTAATTGGGAGCATGTCTGCACTCAGTCAGGACAGTAGGGGAGCATGTCTGCACTCAGTCAGGACAGTAGGGGAGCATGTCTGCACTCAGTCAGGACAGTAGGGGAGCATGTCTGCACTCAGACAGGACAGTAGGGGAGCATGTCTGCACTCAGTCAGGACAGTAGGGGAGCATGTCTGCACTCAGTTGGGACAGTAGGGGAGCATGTCTGCACTCAGTCAGGACAGTAGGGGAGCATGTCTGCACTCAGTCAGGACAGTAGGGGAGCATGTCTGCACTCAGTCAGGACAGTAGGGGAGCATGTCTGCACTCAGACAGGACAGTAGGGGAGCATGTCTGCACTCAGTCAGGACAGTAGGGGAGCATGTCTGCACTCAGTCAGGACAGTAGGGGAGCATGTCTGCACTCAGTCAGGACAGTAGGGGAGCATGTCTGCACTCAGTTGGGACAGTAGGGGAGCATGTCTGCACTCAGTCAGGACAGTAGGGGAGCATGTCTGCACTCAGTCAGGACAGTAGGGGAGCATTTCTGCACTCAGTCAGGACAGTAATTGGGAGCATGTCTGCACTCAGTCAGGACAGTAGGGGAGCATGTCTGCACTCAGTCAGGACAGTAGGGGAGCATGTCTGCACTCAGTCAGGACAGTAGGGGAGCATGTCTGCACTCAGTCAGGACAGTAGGGGAGCATGTCTGCACTCAGTCAGGACAGTAGGGGAGCATGTCTGCACTCAGTCAGGACAGTAGGGCAGCATGTCTGCACTCAGTCAGGACAGTAGGGCAGCATGTCTGCACTCAGTCAGGACAGTAGGGCAGCATGTCTGCACTCAGTCAGGACAGTAGGGGAGCATGTCTGCACTCAGTCAGGACAGTAGGGGAGCATGTCTGCACTCAGTCAGGACAGTAGGGGAGCATGTCTGCACTCAGTTGGGACAGTAATTGGGAGCGAGGTGAAGAGTGTTCTGTCGTTTCAGTAATGAGGCATGTACTGTTTGGCGTAATACATTACATCTCCATGTAGCCTATGATCAATAACAGAGAGTTGATTTTACCGATTCACACACTGTAGTTGTGAAAACATACACATCCACCCCTATACATACAGTGTACGTTGTTTTATCTTGTGGGTGACTACTTGATTGACTATCTGGGTTTTATTAGCAACCTTGTCATGAAAAGATGTTGGAAAAGTCCAATGCTTTCCAGAATATAGCCAGACTGGATTACATTTTTATTACCCCTCTCCCCAGTTCAGTTCTAGTACATAATTTACAGTTTATAGATTTATTTTGTTGCTTTCAGTGTCATTTTTTTTTTACAGACTATCTTTTACTGTAAGGTCCTTCAAAGTAAATTGTTATAAAGGGACATGAGAAGTAGAATAAAATAGGTGAAACAGCACTCAAAAAGGAGAGACATGGGGGATTGGTTTTACTTAACAATGGTCTTAAATTATGAAAGAATGGTTTTGGGACTGTGTTTGCTTTTTTTATGTCCCACAGCCACTGGGAACAATTTTGTCCTTAAAATAAAGTATTTTCCAAACTGTTTGGAGGAGTTCTGAAGGAAAAGTGCATTTTCGAGTCGAGCGCGGGATCTCCCAAGCCCAAAGGACCCTTCTTGTTCTCGACAAACAGCAAGAAAAGTGTGACACATTTGCAACAGCAGTCTCTGGCAAGACACAAGAAAAGAGAGAGACAAATGAAGGGGTTGTGGGTTTCTTTTGAGAGGAAGTTTCTTATTTTTTCCGTCGATGCTCTTGCCAAGGTCATTGGCACCTTCTAATAACTTGCTCGTTTAATAAACTCCCAGAGTATCTTGTCAAGGTGATGAATAGCGGAGTCAGCCGAAGCAGTATTAAAGGAAACTTGGGAGGGGGAGAAGGAGGGGAGAGGGCGGGATTCTGGGCACATCAATAAACACTAACACAGAGAAAAACACTTAGATACAGTACGGGAGGAAGGAGACATCCTTCACCCCGACACACTAATACATGTCCTGCACACGGAGCGCAGCAGACAGACAGACAGACAGACAGACAGACAGACAGACAGACAGACAGACAGACAGACAGACAGACAGACAGACAGACAGACAGACAGACAGACAGACAGACAGACAGACAGACAGACAGACAGACACATTCTCCATGGAGGATCACATTACATACCAATCAGAGATATGAAATGTTCTCAAATTATCTTTGCTATGCATAAGGGTTTGAATGATGTCAACACGATTGCAAGCTGTCACAAAAGCTGTTGGCAAATGACTGCCATTGATTTTTTTTTAAAGAAGCGTGCTAACGAATGCACGTGTGTGTGTATGTGTGTACGTGTCTGTCTCCAGAGCCTGTCTACTGTGCTGTATTATGGGCCTTAACCATGTTCATGCTTCCCATCTCCAGAGCCCTGTTCAGACAAGGAGTCAACTTTGTGTCAGTGAAGCCCAGCAACGTGGCTTCCGCCTGGGAGATCAAACAGGAAACGCTACCCGGAAGTCCCTCTTTATCCGTGTTCTGCCAGAGGAAGGCCAGCTCTACAGGGGAAAGGTAGGAGCCTTTTCAAAACACTATGATAAAATTACCTGACAATATAATACTGTTATTTACTCCTAATGTTAGAACTAATTACGTTATCCCTGCTGTCTTATCAACTGATTACTGGACAGACCTACTGGACACACAGGCATTTAGTCTTGATCACTAGATGTTATGTTTGCAGATTGCCCACTCAGGCTCCCGAGTGGTGCAGCGGTCTAAGGCACTGCATCTCAGTGCTAGAGGCATCACTACAGACACTGGTTTGATTCCAGGCTGTATCACAATCAGCCGTGTTTGGGAGTCCCATAGGGCAGCGCACAATTGGCCCAGCGTTGTCCAGGTTAGGGTTTGCCCGGGGTAGGCCGTCATTGTAAATAAGAATTGGTTCTTAACTGACTTGCTTAGTTAAATAAAGGTTAAATTAAAAAAAGTTTACAAATTAAAATTTAGAGTATTACAGGTACTGGCTACATAAAACTACTAGTTTGATTTTAAAACGTTGACCCCACGGGGACAGCACAGGATCGAAGGTCAGGATCAGGGCTACAGGCTTCTGGTAGCTCATAGTGTAGCGCTGAACCTTAACCTCGCCTCACCTCACATGTGAGTATGGAGAGTGAGGGAGTTGGGTTTAAGGTGGCGGGGGCTTGTGCTAGGAGACGTCTAATTGGCGGACTGGGGTGGAGGGTTGCTGTGGATTGCTGTGGATTTATGCAGGCCTGTTAGCTGTTGGCTAAAGCCTAGAGTGAGCGACCCCTCCCTCCTCCTCCCACCCTCTCCTCTGCTGACAAGCTGCACTGGAAATGTATGACCCCAGTGTCATACTAAATCTGTCAGGCCGGCCGGTAATTGCTCAGTCCTCATACTTCGGGTTTTTATATGCTGGAGAAAATTGGTTCTGGCACTTTAATGTTTCCTCCGATTCAGTTGTTGCCAATAGCCCGTTGCAACTAGTTTCATAATCGTTACAAAATGAAGAGGGTGGAACATAGATTTGTTTGCCAGGTCGTATGGCGAAAGTCTAGTCTTTCACCTGCTCTCGAGAAGGGTGAAAGGAGAAGGGAGGAGGATAAGGCAGGAGGAAAACCAGAAAAGCCCCATGGCAGGTTTTGTAGGCAGAAGAAGAACTCGGACTGGTGTGGAGGAGAGATTTGAGATTCCCTGCTGTTGTTGCATATATAACTGGCAACTTCCGTTCCACTAGTCCCTCAGTGTGTAAACTCTGAGTGCTTATCTCCAGTTCCCCTAGTTCCTCCGTAGGCCTTTCTACACTGCATAGTTCTAAGCCCCAGGCTAGACTGACCCGGGGCTAGATTAGTTCACACAAGCATTTGTTAACCCTGGGCTAAGCTTTAGCCCTGGGCTGAGGAGTCACACTTGTCCTCAATGTGTAGGCTTTTGCAACGTTTCTGATTGGACAAATTTAGGGAGTTCCCTCCCCGTTTCAGCTAGTTTTCTTCTGTTTGGTTTCTAGTTAATTGGACAACTTGGGTGGTTGGTTGGTGCCCAGGGTTTGACTGAAGGAGGCCGGTATAGTTGCTAGATTCAAGAAAACCATAAATGCCTCCTGGATGATGATGATATTGCGTAGATCATTCAGACGTACAAATGCTACATAGCTAACATGGGAGTTGCACAAAAAGTTTTAGTAGGTATTCAGACAGCATTTTGTCAATATCTCCATTGTGTTGGTGCTGGCTTGTCTGAATCAGAGTATGTGAGTGGAGCTGAGCGCTGGCTGGAGCGTTGTCCTTCTCGCCCGCTCCAATTTCGCTCCAGTAGTGCTCACTTCATTTAGCAAACTCAGGGCATGCCCGGCCCAGCATGCATTTGTAGTCTACTTGTGTGCTGCTATAGCGACTTGCTTTAGCTACTGTCATGGAGTTCGGTAAATATTTTCATAAAGAAACTGATAAAATACTCAGGTGCAAAATCAAGGTGACTTACAAAGATGAGGACCAAGAGCAAGAGAGGGAGTGTGGTGATGTAGTGTCCACAACTTAAGAATCATTGTGGAATCTGAAAAGACATGATTGTGTACTCCAAGATGGCATAGCAGTCAGACGTCCTTTGTCCTCCTCTTGTCGTGTCCCGTGTATATATATATATTTGCATCTTTTCTTCAAAACACTCTCCTGCAACCCGCCTCACCAATTTAAAAAAAAGAAGTATTATTTATCTTAAATCTGAAATCCACAACAGAAGCTAGCCAGAGGTTAGCCAGAGGTTGGCCAGTTCACTGGCTAACGTTGGAGTTCAGCTAGCCACGGTTGGCAGTCATCAGCTATCCCTTAGCTCGAAAAGCTATCACCAGTTTTGTACAGCGCGACTCAGACCAGAGCATACCGGACCTATTTTCTCTCCATATCCCTGGATTTCTACTGCAGGCTATTGACATTTAAACCTGGATCTTGCAGCTAGCTAGCTGCTACCCGAGTGACTATTGGCTAACGTCGGTCCCGGAGCTAACATCAATTATTCCGGAGCTAGCCAGCTGAGGAGTTCCACCAGCCACTCCTGGGCTACAATCACCTATCCGGACCCGTTTTACTGCCGATGCGGAGCCCCATCGGGCCTTCACGACTGGACTACCGACGTTATCTGCCCGAGGGAGTTATCCAACTGGCCCCTCCGTCGCGACGTAACCTGAACGCCCATCTGCGGCCCGCTAATCGTTAGCTGTCTTATCGGCTGCTATCTGAATAGGTCTATCGGACAATTTTCTTGGGCCACTATAACTATAACTATTTTGCCAATTGGACTGGTCCCCCCTACCACACGGAACCCCACTAATCTACAGACCGAAAACGCACGAGGTGGCTAAAAACAGACCTCCCTCCATCTTCTGCCAGCTTGCTACCAATGGCCCGGCTAGCTATCTGAATCTTACTGGACCCTTATGATCACTCGGCTAAGCATGCCTCTCCTTAATGTCAATATGCCTTGTCCATTGCTGTTCTGGTTAGTATTTATTGGCTTATTTCACTGTAGAGCCTCTAGCCCTGCTCATTATACCTTATCCAACCTTTCAGTTCCACCACCCACACATGCTATGACATCTTCTGGTTTCAATGATGTTTCTAGAGACAATATCTCTCTTATCATCACTCAATGCCTAGGTTTACCTCCACTGTATTCACATCCTACCATACCTTTGTCTGTACTTTATACCTTGAAGCTATTTTTATCGCCCCCAGAAACCTGCTCCTTTTACTCTCTATTCCGGACGTCATAGACGACCAATTCTCATAGCTTTTAGCCGTACCCTTATCATACTCCTCCTCTGTTCCTCTGGTGATGTAGAGGTGAATCCAGGCCCTGCGGTGCCTAGCTCCACTCCTATTCCCCAGGCACTCTCTTTTGATGACTTCTGTAACCGTAATAGCCTTGGTTTCATGCATGTTAACATTAGAAGCCTCCTCCCTAAGTTTGTTTTATTCACTGCTTTAGCACACTCTGCCAACCCGGATAGCCGTGTCTGAATCCTGGCTTAGGAAGTCCACCAAAAACTCTGAAATCTTCATCCCTAACTACAACATTTTCAGACAAGATAGAACAGCCAAAGGGGGCGGTGTTGCAATCTACTGCAGAGATAGCCTGCAGAGTTCTGTCCTACTATCGAGGTCTGTACCCAAACAATTTGAACTTCTACTTTTAAAAATCCATCTCTCCAAAAACAAGTCTCTCACCGTTGCCGCCTGCTATAGACCACCTTCTGCCCCCAGCTGTGCTCTGGACACCATATGTGAACTGGTTGCCCCCCATCTATCTTCAGAGCTCGTGCTGCTAGGTGACCTAAACTGGGACATGCTAAACACCCCAGCCATCCTACAATCTAAGCTTGATGCCCTCAAACTCACACAAATTATCAATGAACCTACCAGGTACCACCCCAAAGCCGTAAACACGGGTACTCTCATAGATATCATCCTAACCAACTTGCCCTCTAAATACACCTCTGCTGTTTTCAACCAAGATCTCAGCGATCAGCGATTGCCTGCATCCGTAATGGGTCAGCGGTCAAACGACCTCCACTCAACACTGTCAAACACTCCCTGAAACATTTCAGCGAGCAAGCCTTTCTAATCGACCTGGCCCGGGTATCCTGGAAGGATATTGACCTCATCCCGTCAGTAGAGGATGCCTGGTTATTTTTTTTAAATGCCTTCCTCGCCATCTTAAATAAGCATGCCCCATTCAAGAAATGTAGAACCAGGAACAGATATAGCCCTTGTTTCTCTCCAGACCTGACTGCCCTTAACCAACACAAAAACATCCTGTGGCGTTCTGCATTAGCATCGAACAGCCCCCGTGATATGCAACTTTTCAGGGAAGTTAGAAACCAATATACACAGACAGTTAGAAAAGCCAAGGCTAGCTTTTTCAAGCAGAAATTTGCTTCCTGCAACACAAACTCAAAAAAGTTCTGGGACACTGTGAAGTGCATGGAGAATAAGAACACCTCCTCCCAGCTGCCCACTGCACTGAGGATAGGAAACTCTGTCACCTCCGATAAATCCACTATAATTGAGAATTTCAATAAGCATTTTTCTACGGCTGGCCATGCTTTCCACCTGGCTACCCCTACCGCGGTCAACAGCACTGCACCCCCCACAGCTACTCGCCTAAGCCTTCCCCAGTTCAATGTGTCAAATCGGATGGCCTGTTGTCTGGGCCTCTGGTAGTCTCTATTGGGGTGCCACAGGGTTCAATTCTTGGGCCAACTCTTTTCTCTGTATACATCAATGATGTCGCTCTTGCTGCTGGTGAGTCTCTGATCCACCTCTACGCAGACGACACCATTCTGTATAGTTCTGGCCCTTCTTTGGACGCTGTGTTAACAACCCTCCATACGAGCTTCAATGCCATACAACTCTCCTTCCGTGTGGCCTCCAACTGCTCTTAAATAAAAGTAAAACTAAATGCATGCTCTTCAACCGATCGCTGCCTGCACCTGGCCGCATCACTACCTGCCCGCATCCAGCATCACTACTCTGGACGGTTCTGACTTAGAATATGTGGACAACTACAAATACCTAGGTGTCTGGTTAGACTGTAAGCTCTCCTTCCAGACTCACATCAAACATCTCCAATCCAAAGTTACATCTAGAATTGGCTTCCTATTTTGCAACAAAGCATCCTCACTCATGCTGCCAAACATACCCTCGTAAAACTGACCATCCTACCGATCCTCGACTTTGGCGATGTCATTTACAAAACAGCCTCCAATACCCTACTCAATAAACTGGATGCAGTCTATCACAGTGTCATCCGTTTTGTCACCAAAGCCCCATATACTACCCACCACTGCGACCTGTACGCTCTCGTTGGCTGGCCCTCGCTTCATACTCGTCGCCAAAACCACTGGCTCCAGGTCATCTACAAAACCCTGCTAAGTAAAGTCCCCCCTTATCTCTGCTCACTGGTCACCATAGTAGCACCCACCTGTAGCATGCGCTCCAGCAGGTATATCTCTCTGGTCACCCCCAAAGCCAAGTCCTCCTTTGGCCGTCTCTCCTTCCAGTTCTCTGCTGCCAATGACTGGCACGAACTACAAAAATCTCTGAAACTGGAAACACTTATCTCCCTCACTAGCTTTAAGCACCAGCTGTCAGAGCAGCTCACAGATCACTGCACCTGTACATAGCCCATCTATAATTTAGCCCAAACAACTCCCTCTTCCCCTACTGTATTTATTTATTTTGCTCCTTTGCACCCCATTATTTATATTTCTACTTTGCACTTTCTTCCACTACAAATCTACCATTCCAGTGTTTTACTTGCTATATTGTATTTACTTTGCCACCATGGCCTTTTTTCTGCCTTTACCTCCCTTATCTCACCTCATTTGCTCACATTGTATATAGACTTATTTTTCTACTGTATTATTGACTGTATGTTTGTTTTACTCCATGTATAACTCTGTGTTGTTGTATGTGTCGAACTGCTTTGCTTTATCTTGGCCAGGTCGCAATTGTAAATGAGAACTTGTTCTCAACTTGCCTACCTGGTTAAATAAAGGTGAAATAAATAAATAAAATAAAATACTTACTACATGCACATCCTAACAGAAAGGAATGAGGAGGGTAGATAACTAAGTGTGTCATTGTAGCAAAGTATTTATAAACCAAAAATCTGACCTTTTAAAAGTTTGGTTCATTTTGGTTCTATTATCTATACAATAGACCATCATTGATGTTGGCCCAATAGGCCTGATGACATACTACCTCTTTCAAGGATCTTTCTGTTTTGATTGGGTTATTTTGCCTAAAATCCTTTAGGCCTACCTATAGAAAAATACAAAAACAACTCTCCATCCCTGACAAGACTGGCAAGAGTTTGCCGGAAGGGTGTTGAGCATCCCCGTGGCTCTGTAAGCGCAGAGAGGGTATTTTCCGCTGCTGTCCTCTCCAAGCACCATCGCGTGAGCCTGAAGCCACGGACTCTGGCCAAGCTCATGTTTCTAAAAGTGAATTCAAAGGCCTAATAAGACAATTGTCATATCATTTTTATTTAATTCTAATTAAGTCACAGCCTTCATGTGCAATTTATAGACTATAATAATTGAATACAACAAAATGTTGTTTAAATGCTGAGCGCGTAATGTTTATGGCAGCCTAGTGTGTCACATGTGACTCATGATATTTTCTGTCTCTTAAACAATGCTTTGTTTTTTTCTTCAGTATGACTAGTGTGGGTGTGGGGCGTTAGAGAATGAGAGGTTTAGATCCACCCGTCTACATAAAGCATCTCAGTTTAGCCTCTTAGCTCATAATGAATAAGAATACATGGACATGGTGGTACCTGATCCTAGATCAGCTTTCCTACTCAGAGACACTTCCTGAATACTGGCCCTGAGGTTACCGTGATGACAGACGGCTGTAATGTGGAGTTATGGTCTGGTCTGATACAGATAATTAAACGGCATAGAGAAGAAGAGTTTTAAAGAATGGATAATAACTGCCATTGGACTGCTTATACATTATTAGTGGCCGTCTTGTGATCAGATGATCGGATCCAATGTTTCATACGTGAATATCTGGCTGAAAATATAGATATTGTTGTGTCTGTGTGGTATTTTTTTTGTTATGAGGCCATACTGAACAGTTAAACCCAAGCACTGTTTCAGCATCCCCAGTCATAGAGAATGTAGTCTATGTCCCCAGATCTCTCTGTGGTACTGCAGTATGCCTTCGGTGTTGTCTTGGAATAGTCAATGTGGTTTACGGCCGTGGAGAAGAATGGGAGCTGGATGAGCTAGCATGTTTTACAGCCATGAGGGATGGATTAATGGATGAGAGGTTATTGTATAGATGAGAGGTTAATATGTAGATGAGGTTAATATGTAGATGAGGTTAATATATAGATGAGAGATGAATATATAGATGAGATGAATATATAGATGAGGTTAATGTATAGATGAGAGATTAATATATAGATGAGGTTAATATATAGATGAGTTTAATATATAGATGAGGTGTTAATATATAGATTAGGTTAATATATAGATTAAATGTAGAGGTTAATAGATAGATGAGGTTAATATATAGATGAGGTTAATATATAGATGAGAGATTAATATATAGATGAGATACATGAGATGTTAATATATAGATGAGATGTTAATATACAGATGAGGTTAATATATACAGTTGAAGTCAGAAGTTTACATACACCTTAGCCAAATACATTTAAACTCAGTTTTTCACAATTTCTGAAATTTAATCCTAGTAAAACTTCCCTGTTTTAGGTCAGTTAGGATCACCACTAAATTTAAAGAATGTGAAATGTCAGAATAATAGTAGAGAGAATGATTTATTTCAGCTTTTATTTCTTTCATCACATTCCCAGTGGGTCAGAAGTTTGCATACACTCAATTAGTATTTGGTAGCATTGCCTTTAAATTGTTTAACTTGGGTCAAACGTTTCAGGTAGCCTTCCACAAGCTTCCCACAATAAGTTGGGTGAATGTAGGCCCGTTCCTCCTGACAGAGCTGGTGTAACTGAGTCAGGTTTGTAGGCCTTCTTGCTCACACATGCTTTTTCAGTTCTGCCCACACATTTTCTATAGGATTGAGGTCAGTGCTTTGTGATGGCCACTCCAATACCTTGACTTTGTTGTCCTTTAGCCATTTTTCCACAACTTTGGAAGTATGCTTTGGGTCATTGTCCATTTGGAAGACCCATTTGCGACCAAGCTTTAACTTCTTGACTGATGTCTTGAGATGTTGCTTCAATATATCCACATAATTTCCCTTCCTCATGATTCAAAAGGCACTCGCACATCTGAGCAATCTTTTTTGCAGGTGCATGGTAACAGTTGAACAAGATGAAGGAAAAAGCAAACCGCACACTGCTGTTGATAGTATCACTGATCTTTAATAAGCTTACGTATCGGCCTCACGGCCTTGAGGCCGATACATAAGCTGATTAAAGATCAGTGATACTATCAAGAGCAGTGTGCGGGTTCCTTTTTCCCTTCACCTTCCTCATGATACCATCTAGTTTGTGAAGTGCAACAGTCCCTCCTGCAGCAAAGCACCCCCACAACATGATGCTGCCGCCCCCATGCTTCACGGTTGGGATGGTGTTCTTCGGCTTGCGAGCATCCCCCTTTTTCCTCCAAACATAATGATGGTCATTATGACCAAACAGTTCTATTTTTGTTTCATCAGACCAGAGGACATTTCTCCAAAAAGTACAATCTTTGTCCCCATGTGCAGTTGCAAACCGTAGTCTGGGTTTTTTATGGTGGTTTTGGAGCAGTGGCTTCTTCCTTGCTGAGTGGCCTGTCAGGTTATGTCGATATAGAACTCGTTTTACAGTGGATATAGATCCTTTTGTACCTGTTTCCTCCAGCATCTTCACAAGGTCCTTTGCTGTTGTTCTGGGATTGATTTGCACTTTTCACACCAAAGTACGTTCATCTCAAGGAGACAGAACGTGTCTCCTTCCTGAGCGGTATGACGGCTGCGTGGTCCCATGGTGTTTATACTTGTGTACTACTGTTTGTACAGATAGGCGTTTGGAAATTGCTCCCAAGTATGAACCAGACTTGTGGAAGTCTACAATTTTTGGCTGATTTCTTTTGATTTTCCCATCATGTCAAGCAAAGAGGCACTGAGTTTGAAGGTAGGCCTTGAAATACATCCACAGATACACCTCCAATTGACTCAAATTATGTAAATTAGCCAATCATAAGCTTCTAAAGCCATGACATCGTTTTCTGGAATTTTCCAAGCTGTTTAAAGGCACATTCAACTTAGTGTATGTAAACGTCTGACCCACTGGAATTGTGATACAGTGAATTATAAGTGAAATAATCTGTCTGTAAACAATTGTTGGAAAAATGACTTGTGTCATGCACAAAGTAGATAACCTAACCGACTTGCCAAAACTATAGTTTGTTAACAAGAAATTTGTGGAGTGGTTGAAAAATGAGTTTTAATGACTCCAATCTAAGTGTAGGTAAACTTCCGACTGCTACTGTAGATGAGAGTTTATTGTATAGATGAGGTTAATATATTGATGAGAGGTTAATATATAGATGAGAGGAAAGGGCCTTCCCAAACTGTTTCCACAAAGTTGGAAGCACAGAATCGTCTAGAATTACATTTAAGTAATTTAGCAGACGCTCTTATCCAGAGCGACTTACAAATTGGTGCATTCACCTTATGATATCCAGTGGAACAACCACTTTACAATAGTGCATCTAAATCTTTTAAGGGGGGGGGGGGGTTAGAAGGATTACTTTATCCTATCCTAGGTATTCCTTACAGAGGTGGGGTTTCAGGTGTCTCCGGAAGGTGGTGACTGACTCCGCTGTCCTGGCGTCGTGAGGGAGCTTGTTCCACCATTGGGGTGCCAGAGCAGCGAACAGTTTTGACTGGGCTGAGCGGGAACTGTGCTTCCTCAGAGGTAGGGGGGCCAGCAGGCCAGAGGTGGATGAACGCAGTGCCCTTGTTTGGGTGTAGGGCCTGATCAGAGCCTGAAGGTATGGAGGTGCCGTTCCCTTCACAGCTCCGTAGGCAATCACCATGGTCTTGTAGCGGATGCGAGCTTCAACTGGAAGCCAGTGGAGAAAGCGGAGGAGCGGGGTGACGTGAGAGAACTTGGGAAGGTTGAACACCAGACGGGCTGCGGCGTTCTGGATGAGTTGTAGGGGTTTAATGGCACAGGCAGGGAGCCTAGCTCGCTAGAATGTCTTGTATGCTGTAGCATTAATATTTCACTTCACTGGAACTAAGGGGCCTAACCCGAACCATGATAAACCATGAAAAACAGCACCAGAGCATTATTCCTACTCCACCAAACTTTACAGTTGGCACTCTGCATTGGGGCAGGTAGCGTTCTCATGGCATCCGCCAAACCCAGATTCGTCCGTCGGACTGCCAGATGGTGAAGCTTATGGTGATCTTAGGCTTGTGTGCAGCTGCTTGACTATGGAAACCCATTTTATGAAGCTCCCGACAAACAGTTATTGTGCTGACGTTGCTTCCAAAGGCAGTTTGGAACTCGGAAGTGAGTGTTGCAACTGAGGATAGACGATTTTTACGTGCTACGCGCTTCAGCACTCAGTGTTCCTATTTTGTGAGCTTGTGTGGCCTACCACTTCGCGGCTGAGCCGTTGTTGCTCCAAGACGTTTCCACTTTACAATAACAGCACTAACAGTTGACCTTGGCAGCTATCGCAGGGCAGAAATTTGATGAACTGACTTGTTGGAAAGGTGGCATCGATCCTCCACCAAATTTGACTTGTTGGAAAGGTGGCACTGATCCTCCACCAAATTTCACAGTGGGTGCGAAACATTGTGGCTTGTAGGCCTCTCCAGGTTTCGCACCCACTGTGAAATTTGGTGGAGGATTGGTGATGATCTGGAATCAGGCAGATATGTCTTTGTGAAGGACGCATGAATGAAGCCACGTACAAGGCGTGTCCTGGAACAAAACTTTCTTCCTTCTGCTCTGACAATGTTCCCCAACACTGAGGATTGGTTTTTCCAGCAGGACAATGCTTCATGCCACACAGCCAGGTCAATCGAGGTGTGGATGGAAGACCACCAGATCAAAACCCTGTCATGGCCAGCCCAATCTCCAGACCTGAACCCCATTGTAAACCTCTGGAATGTGATCAAGAGGAAGATGGATTGTCAGAAGCCATCAAACAAAGCCGAGCTGCTTCAATCACCCAACATCAATGTGAAAGACTGGTGGAAAGCATGCCAAGACGCATGAAAGCTGTGATTGTCAATCAGGGTTATTCCACCAAATATTGATTTCTGAACTCTTCCTAAGTTAAAACATTAGTATTGTGTTGTTTGAAAATGAATATAAACGTATTTTCTTTATTCGAGGACTGACAACACCGCATATTTTTTGTTATTTTGACCAGTTGTCATTTTCTACAAAGAAATGCTCTAAATGACAATGTTTGTATTTGGAATTTGAGAGAAATATATATATATATATATATATATTTATTAAATTTTTTATTTTTTTTATTTTACCCAAACACATAACTAAATCCAGAGAAACTGGTCATTTTGCAGTGGTCTCTTAATTTTTTCCAGCTGTATATATTAACCTCTCATCTATATATTAACCTCATCTATATATTACCTCTCATCTATATATCAACCTCATCTATATATTAACCTCATCTATATATTAACCTCATCTATATATTAATGTCACGCCCTGACCGTAGAGATCCTTATTATTCTCTATGTTTGGTTAGGTCAGGGTGTGACTCAGGTGTGGAAGTCTATGTTTTCTGTTGCTATGTTTTCGGGCGATTAGGGTTCCCAATCAGAGGCAGCTGTCTATCATTGTCTCTGATTGGGACTCATACTTGGGGTGGCAGGGTACCCTAGTGGTTAGAGCATTAGACTAGCAACTGAAGGTTACAAGTTCAAATCCCTGAGCTGACAAGGTACAAATCTGTCGTTCTGCTCCTGAACAGGAAGTTAGCCTACTGTTCCTAGGCTGTCATTGGAAATAAGAATTTGTTCTTAACTGACTTGCCTAGTTAAATAAAGGTAAAATAAACTTAGGCAGCCTGTTTTCCACCTGTGTTTGTGGGAGATTATTTTCTGTTTAGCGTCTATGCCTGACGGAACTGTTCGCTTTCGTACTTTTGGTTATTCTTGTTTGAGTGTTTCCTGAAATAAATTATCATGAACACTTACCACGCTGCGCTTTGGTCCGCTTTGGTCCAACCTCATCTATATAATAACCTCATCTATATATTAACGTCATCTATATATCAACCTCATCTATATATTAACCTCTCATATAGCCCAGTTCTATAGCCCAGCCCCTATCATACAGCCTAGTCCCAGTCATATAGCTCCAGCACTATACCTAGTTAGATAACTAGCCAGTTCTCTTGCTTTCCTAGTTCTCTGTGAATTGACAAGGGCCCATAGGGCATTCGGGTGCTATTTTAATGACGCCACAAATAAGAGGACTGTAATATCATAACAGATAAATATATGTCTCCACAGAGCATAAATTCCATGAGCCTTTGTTGTTATTGATCAGTTTTTCTTTACAAACAAGTAGATGTCTGGAGGAAAATGTACGTTTTAATGTACATTTTCTGCAATTCTCCACATTTGCAATGGGGTGTAGAGAAATTGTTGCAGTTTGCTGACATGGACTAATTGAGTGAATTTCAGTGACTGACATAACAAGAGAAACTGCTGATGCACCACCACATTTAGAAAATGCACCTTTTTCTATTCTACTATTCTAACTCTCAACATTAAGTAGAGCCCCCAAATGAGTTCCTAAGAATTAAAATAAATAGAAACAACATTTATTTATTGATTAAAAAAAATTGTTCGAAGGCTGGGGTACGCGGGCCACCAGTTGTCCATCCCTGCCTTAAATCCTGTTGCTTGATAAAGTGAGTAATAATGTGCAGTCATAAAATTGCAATTTTCCTCCGGCAGGGATGACAGACTGTAGTAGTATGTTACATAGTGCGTAGGAGGCCATTTAGGACACACTGCCTTATATGGTCGTAATCTTTTTTCGACTGCTTTTCCTACAGGAGGTAGAGCACACAGAGATAATCGTCAACTAGCCGTGAAATGGTCCTGTGTGAATCACATGGTAGAGCATGGTGACAGCAACACCAGGGTTGCAGGTTCGATTCCCGCTGGGACCACCGCTTTGGATAAAAAGTCGCTTTGGATAAAAACCGTCTGACAGATGTTTCATGTTTTTAAAGGGTTTGTTGTCTTTTGCAAATCATGTTATGAATTCATCCCAAACCAAGAGCTGTTAAGTAACTATAGAGGTTTATATACATTGTTCCACATGAGCCTCTTAGTGACCTGAAAAACATAATCCTGTGTACATTTTCACTTAACCTTTTTTATGTTTCATGAATATTACAAATGGGTTAGTCAGCCATAACGTGTTTATTTCGGTCTGAATGGCTTATGTAAATCAATGTAACATTTATGTCATTCTTGAATTAAGATCATGAATACATTTTGATTGGTTTAGCATATTTAGATACAGGCAATGCACATGATTAAAGTAACAATTGTTTAAAGAGGTGGGTAATGAGCGGTGTCAAGCTGCATGCCGAATACGTGGTTGGAAGAACATGGTCAAACATGTAACGTGCAATTTCCTAACGAGTGTTACATTTTCATTCATGAATGTAAGTGTAAGGGCTCCATTTTACACTCAGTGCAGCCGGCGCAGTTTGTGAAAACCCTGTAGCATTTTGAAATAGAAAAGGGGGCAAGTGGCTGTCATTTAAAAATGGAACACTGCAGCTTGATTTGTAAAGAGCCCGGTTGCTTCACCATAGACTGCATCTGCTTTAAGAAGAGTGAACTGTTAAGCTAATGCTCTCTGTTTAAATTGACAAGAAAATATGTTATGATGGTCCTAATATAAACCTCTACCTACAATATTGACCAACGTTTTTATTTGCTAATAATGAATTATTGATCTCTTTACATTTTCTTAAACAAAATACTCTGCTACCACTCTGTCATAGAATGATTGTTTGTTTGTTGACTTTTGCAGAATGAGCTGTTTTTGACGTTACATAAAACGTTCAATAATGCATGCAGGCAATGAGGTGCTCAGTGCCTAGTGTGAATCTGAAATGACATCCTATTCCCCTATGAGCCCTGTTTTAGAGTAGTGCACTATATAGGGAATATGGTTGCGACCACCAGGTGGAGAGTGTTATGGTTAAGTAGGGTACGGGTTAGGGTTAAGGTTAGGGTTAGGGCTAGGGTAAAGGTAAGGGTTAGGGAAAGGGTAAGGGTTAAGGTTTAGGTTAGGGTTAAGGTTAGGGAAAGGGTTAAGGTTAGGGTTAGGGTTAGGGTTAGGGAAAGTGTAAGGGTTAAGGTTAGGGTTAAGGTAAGTGTTAGGGTAAGGGAAAGGGTGAGGGTTAGGGTAAAGGTTAAGGTTAGGGTTAGGGTTAAGGTTAGGGTTAGGGTTAAGGTTAGGGTTAGGGTTAAGGTTAAGGTTAGGGTAAGGGTAAAGGTAAGGGTAAGGGTTAAGGTTAGGGTTAGGGTTAGGGTTAGGGTAAGTGTAAGGGTTAGGGTTAGGGTAAAGGTTAGGGTTAAGGTAAGGGTTAAGGTTAGGGTAAGGGTTAGGGTTAGGGAAAGGTTTAGGGTAAGGGTTAGGGTAAGGGTTAGGGTAAGGTCAAGGTTTAGGGTTAGGGTAAGGGTTAGGGTAAGGGTTAGGGTAAGGTTAAGGGTAAGGGTAAGGGTTAGGGTAAGGGTAAGGGTTAGGGTAAGAGTTAGGGTTAGGGTAAGGGTTAGGTTTAGGGTAAGGTTAAGGGTAAGGGTAAGGGTTAGGGTAAGGGTAAGGGTTAGGGTAAGGGTAAGAGTTAGGGTTAGGGTAAGGGTTAGGGTAAGGGTTAGGTTTAGGGTAAGTGTAAGGTTTAGGGTTAGGGTAAGGGTAAGGGTAAGGGTTAGGGTAAGAGTTAGGGTTAGGGTTAGGGTAAGGGTAAGGGTAAGGGTTAGGGTAAGGGTAAGGGTTAGGGTAAGGGTAAGAGTTAGGCTTAGAGTAAGGGTAAGGTTTAGGGTAAGGTTAAGGGTAAGGGTTAGGGTAAGGGTAAGGGTTAGGGTAAGGGTAAGGGTAAGGGTTAGGGTAAGGTTAAGGGTAAGGGTAAGGGTTAGGGTAAGGGTAAGGGTTAGGGAAAGGGTAAGAGTTAGGGTTAGGGTAAGGGTAAGGTTTAGGGTAAGGTTAAGGGTAAGGGTAAGGTTTAGGGTAAGGGTAAGGGTAAGAGTTAGGGTTAGGGTAAGGGTAAGGGTAAGGGTAAGGTTTAGGGTAAGGTTTAGGGTAAGGTTAAGGGTAAGGGTAAGGTTAAGGGTAAGGGTTAGGGTAAGGGTTAGGGTTAGGGTTAGGGTTAGGGTAAGGGTAAGAGTTAGGGTTAGGGTAAGGGTTAGGGTAAGGGTAAGGGTTAGGGTAAGGGTAAGGGTAAGAGTTAGGGTTAGGGTAAGGTTTAGGGTAAGGTTAAGGGTAAGGGTTAGGGTAAGGGTAAGGGTTAGGGTAAGGGTAAGAGTTAGGGTTAGGGTAAGGGTTAGGGTAAGGGTAAGAGTTAGGGTTAGGGTAAGGGTTAGGGTAAGAAGTAGAGCTGAGCGATTAACCAACTTCAGTTCAATTATTATTAATTTAATTTTGTTCCGTATTTTTTTCTGTGAGCTCAATGCTGCACAGCAGTTTCTCTAGAGATAAATCAGATCGTGCCCAAACTGTGCGATGTAGTTGTAGTTTTCAACAGGCCAATGGGGAAGATACCTAGTCAGTTGTACAACTGAATGCATTCAACTGAAATGTGTCTTCCTCATTTAACCTCATCCCCTCTGAATCAGAGAGGTGCGGGCGGCTGCCTTAATCGACATCCACGTCTTCGGCGCCCGGGGAACAGTGGGTTAACTGCCTTGCTCAGGGGCAAAACAACAGACTTTCACCTTGTCAGCTCGGGGATTCGATCCAGCAACCTTTCAGTTACTGGCCCAACGCTCTAACCACTAGGCTACATGCTGCCATGTTCTATGTAGTGTAGTGCAGCAAACATGATCATTAACTACAATGACCATAATGCATTGCGTGGCTACTTGTCCAGTCTGTGTTTCTTTTATGCCTGTGCGATCAAGAGGGGATACATAGAGATACGTTTCTGAGTGGTATCTCTACCTGAAAATACATGATCTAAGTGATTGATAGTTGGTATTCAGCAGTCATAAAAGTATAACTTATTTACTTTGAGAACTACTAAAATAGTGATTTTGTCAGACAGCATAGTCAGCAGCTCTATAGAGATGAGTTGATGACTTGGACTGAAATAATAAGATAAAATGTGCCTGTCTATATAATGAATATGAATTGGGTGGGTTGAGATGATTAAATATAAAAGCACTAAACCTCTCTCTAAAAGCTTCACTCATTCAACAGTTTTGCTTGAACCTTAAATGGTCCTCCAGTAGATTAGAAGAAAAGCTTAAAAATGGCCTTTTTTCCTTTGTGCAGATTGCCATGTCTCATTTTCGATGAATTGAAAATGGAACCTTTTTCTACGTATCTCTCTGATTTTCAAACAAGCGTTGCAGAGCTGGCTACAATTTAAATGTCCTCCCCCTGAGGAGACAGAACCACATGTTAAAACAAATATTATGGCTGAACTCAAATATACAGCTTGATAAAAGACCTGCATTTATGGAAAATATGTTTGAAAGGTGTATTTTGTTTTTAAATGATATTGTAAATTGGAATGGTAGAGTTATGTCTTTTATGGATTTATCAGAATTGTACGGGAAGGTCTGCTCAATCCAAGATTACAACCAATTGATTCCAGCATTGCCCCAAAAATGGAGGAGGCAGGTGGCAGCGGGAGGAGGTAGGGAACTGGTCTGTCTGCCCAATATAAAGGATCAAAACTGGCGGAGGAATAAAAATAGCATAAATAGGAAAGTATACGGGTTTCATTTGAGGACCAGGATGTTGACAGCTGTGCCATACAGATTGTAAAATAGTTGGGAAGAGATTTTTGATGTACCGATTCCATGGTACAGGGTGTATGAGTTGATATACAAGACTTCGTGCTTTTCAGCTAAAATTATTGTACAGAATTCTTGCCACCAACAACATTTTGAATATTTGGGGCACAGTCGTTGCTGCAGCTCTGCAGATTTTGTTGTGAGGGTACAGAATCAATAGACCATTTGTTCTGGTATTGCCCTCAGGTAGCCTTTTTCTGGTCTCAGGTTCAGGAATGGCTGAAAAAGCATAACATTCATCTGTTGACCCTAGAAATAGTACTGTTAGGAGATCTGGAGAGACCTGGTCAGTCAATTACTAATATACTAATACTCTTAGTAAAAGTATCTATCTTCAACTTGCAATCTGTGGATTCTATTCGATTAGATAGATTCAAATTGCATGTTAAACATCACAGCGTAGTTGAAATATATATTGTGCGTAGAAATCTGAAGAGGGTGGCCAGCAGAGATAGGTGGGATGGGCCGAGGGAAGCTGAGGGTTGGGATGTGGAACTGGAGACAAGTGGGAGTGGAGATGCTGAGCGGGGGATAGAATGACGGTCAACAAAAGAAACTCAAAATAAAACAAAACAGAAAGTAAGTTTGAATGACACTGAGGGACAACGTTGTTACAGCGAATGCACACACACACACACACACACACACACACACACACACACACACACTGGATGTAAACTAGCCCATGGAGTGAGGTTTGTGTTATTGTTTAGGACATCCCAAGAGAAGAAGATTTCAAACAGATGAATGAAGAATACAGATGAAGATCACCTGAACCCAGTACATGGGGTGTGTGTATTTACATGTTACTTGTGTGTGTAACACAGGTGCATGCCTCTTGCCCCTCTGAGTGAGGTCACACAAGCTACACAGTCCCCTGGCCCTAACTCCTTCCCCCGATCTTCCATTCTCCCCTCAGTCGCTATGGGAAACGGTGGAAAGCTCTGGAGACTACGATCGTGCTCACGCCATAATATGTTGTTTTTTATCGCTCTATTCTTTCCCTCTCAGATCTCCCTCCCTGGTTTACATCAGGGCAAATGAGACAATGAAGTTTGAGTGTATTTTCTAAGTGAGAACATTATTTTGATCGCTATATCCAGAGAGAGAGAGAGAGAGAGTCAGAGACAGAGAGAGAGAGAGAGAGACAGACAGAGACAGAGTCAGAGAGACAGAGACAGAGAGAGAGCGAGAAAGTGTCTCAGACAATGATGTTCAGTCCCTTCAGAAAGTATTCACACCCCTTGACTTATTCCACATTTTGTTGTGTTACAGCCTGAATTTACATAACTATTCACAATACCCCATAATGACAAAGTGAAAACATGTTTTTAGAAATGTTTGCAAATTTATGTTAATGAAATACAGAAATATCTCATTTACATAAATATTCACACACCCTGAGTCAATACATGTTAGAAATCACCTTTTTGGGCAGGTCTTTCCACACCTGGATTGTACAATATTTGCACATTATTTATTTTTTATTCTTCAAGCTCTGTCAAATTGGTTGTTGATCATTTTCAAGTCATAACTGTAACTCGGCCATTCAGAAACATTCAATATCCTCTTGGTAAGCAACTCCAGTGTATATTTGGCCTTGTGGTTTAGGTTATTGTCCTGCTGAAAGGTGAATTTGTCTCCCATTGTCTGTTGGACAGCAGACTGAACCAGGTTTTCCTCTAGGATTTTTACCTGTTTCCAGTTTTAATTTAGGGCCTTATTGCAAACAAGGATGCATGTTTTGGAATAGCTTCCTTCTTTTCACTCTGTCATTTACTACCATCATTTGCACACACTGTATATAGACTTCTTCTATTGTGTTATTGACTGTACGTTTCTTTATTCCATGTGTAACTCTGTGTTGTTGTTTGTGTCGCACTGCTTTGCTTTATCTTGGCCAGGTCACAGTTGTAAATGAGAACTTGTTCTCAACTAGCCTACCTGGTTAAATAAAGGTGAAATAAAAAAAACATAAAAAAATAGTATTTTGTAGTAACTGCAGTATTTTTTTCCCCCATCTACCAATAGGTGCCCTTCTTTGTGAAGAATTGGAAAACCCTCCCTTGTCTTTGTGGTTGGATCTGTGTTTGGGACCTTCCAGATCATTTAATGTGTGGGGTACAGAGATGCTGTAGTCATTCAAAAAATCATATTAAACATTATTACTGCAAACAGAGTAGGTCCATGGAACTTATGTGACTTGTTAAAGCAAAACTCCTGACTCTTATTTAGGCTTCCCATTACAAAGGGGTTGAATACTTATTGACTCAAGGCATTTCATTTTAAATTCATTTGTAAAAATTCTGATAACATAATTCCACTTTGACATTATTGGGTATTGTGTGTAGGCCAGTGACACAAAATCTAAATGTAATCCATTTTAAATTAAACATGTGGAAAAGTGAAGGGGTGTGAATACTTTCTGAAGGCGCTGAACATAAATCCTGGATTTCTGATGCTATGTATTGGCCATTGAGAGGTTTTTAAGCCACCGGTCAGCCATCTTGTCACTCCCTAGTAGGAGCAGTCCTCCATAATGAATGGAATTATTTCAATAAAATGTCAAGGACAAAATTACATGGATTTAAAGACGTCCTCCAATGATTTACAAAAAACTTTTCCTGTTGAAAAGCGGTATCCCAAGTATCAATACAGTAAAGTACACAAACTGAACGATAAAAAAATATGTTTGGAGCAAAATAGTGTTGCTGTTTTTTTGGCACAACTGCACATTTCAAGGAGCAGGGCATTCAAAGAGTTGGCCTGACGGGGATTTGTGATGTCATCGGTCTCCCCCCTTGCTCTAGGAACAATAGAGGAGCATTAGACTTGTACCATGTCATGACTAACCTGTCATGACTAACCTGGACCACCTGTTGAGATGTGCCTTTTATTAAGTAAATCAGGTGTTAAATGAGGTGAGAAGGAGACTGGAGTGTCACTTTAAGTATGTTGTTGTTGTAGTGGGGACAGTATCATTAATACTTTAAGTATGTTGTTGTTGTAGTGGGGACAGTATCATTAGTACTTTAAGTATGTTGTTGTTGTAGTGGGGACAGTATCATTAGTACTTTAAGTATGTTGTTGTTGTAGTGGGGACAGTATCATTAGTACTTTAAGTATTTTGTTGTTGTTGTTGTGGGGACAGTATCATTAATACTTTAAGTATGTTGTTGTTGTAGTGGGGACAGTATCATTAATACTTTAAGTATTTTGTTGTTGTAGTGGGGACAGTATCATTAATACTTTAAGTATGTTGTTGTTGCAGTGGGGACAATATCATTAATACTTTAAGTATGTTGTTGTTGTAGTGGGGACAGTATCATTAATACTTTAAGTATGTTGTTGTTGTAGTGGGGACAGTATCATTAATACTTTAAGTATGTTGTTGTTGTAGTGGGGACAGTATCATTAATACTTTAAGTATTTTGTTGTTGTTGTAGTGGGGACAGTATCATTAATACTTTAAGTATGTTGTTGTTGCAGTGGGGACAATATCATTAATACTTTAAGTATGTTGTTGCTGTAGTTTGGACAATATCATTAATACTTTAAGTATGTTGTTGTTGTAGTGGGGACAGTATCATTAATACTTTAAGTATGTTGTTGTTGTTGTAGTGGGGACAGTATCATTAATACTTTAAGTATGTTGTTGTTGTAGTGGGGACAGTATCATTAATACTTTAAGTATTTTGTTGTTGTTGTAGTGGGGACAGTATCATTAATACTTTAAGTATGTTGTTGTTGTAGTGGGGACAGTATCATTAATACTTTAAGTATGTTGTTGTTGTAGTGGGGACAGTATCATTAATACTTTAAGTATTTTGTTGTTGTAGTGGGGACAGTATCATTAATACTTTAAGTATTTTGTTGTTGTAGTGGGGAGAGTATCATTAATACTTTAAGTATGTTGTTGTTGTAGTGGGGACAGTATCATTAATACTTTAAGTATGTTGTTGTTGCTGTGGGGACAGTATCATTAATACTTTAAGTATGTTGTTGTTGTAGTTTGGACAATATCATTAATACTTTACGTATGTTGTTGTTGCAGTGGGGACAGTATCATGAATACTTTAAGTATTTTGTTGTTGTAGTGGGGACAGTATCATTAATACTTTAAGTATGTTGTTGTTGTAGTGGGGACAGTATCATTAATACTGTAAGGAAGATGTTTTTAGATATTTTATTAGTATTTTTTTCTCCCATAATGTAATTTAAAAGTGTGCATTGTAATAGAATAAACATGTCAAAAATGAATGCAGATATCAATGAATAATACATTCTATAACTTACAAAATATTTTTTACAATGGAGGAGGAGAACCAAGCTGACTACGCTGTGGCTTCAATACAGCGAATAATGACCCAACTACGGTGCTTTGTATTGTACACACTGTCACAGCGTCTCACCATGTGGCTGCATGGGTCCCAACTCCATCACCATACAGTATAGTTGTTAATTTAAGGATCGGACCCTTTTTTTCAATCTTCGCCTTAAAATGACTTGGCCTTGTATGCCTGTAGCTCAGGACCTGAAGCAAGGATATGCATATTCTTGAGACCATTTGAAGGGAAACACTTTGAAGCTTGTGGAAATGTGAAATTAATGTAGGAGAATATAACACATTCGATCTGGTAAAAGATAAAACATAGAAAAAAACTGTCGTTATTGAAATGCAAGAGCAAGGCCAATAAATGACTTAGGAATCTAGACACAATTAAGATTTGGGCCGCTAGATGGCAGCAGTGTATGTGCAAAGTGTCAGACTGATCCAATGAACCACTGCATATCTGTTCAAAATGTTGCATCAAGACTGTGCAAATGTGCCTAATTGGTTTATTAATACATTTTCAAGTTCATAACTGTGCACTCTCCTCAAACAATAGCATGGTATTCTTTCACTGTAATAGCTACTGTAAATTAGACTGCAGTTAGATTAACAAGAATTTAAGCTTTCTGCCCATATCATATATGTCTATGTCCAGGGAAATGTTCTTGTTACTTACAACCTCATGCAAATCACATTAGCCTACGTTAGCTGACCGGTCCCGCGGGGGGGACACCGATCCTGTAGAGGCTAAGTAAAGAACGAGAGGTATACGCCAAATGTGGCTTTATGGAACAAGCTCTCCAAATAGCCCCAGGATGTGATTGGTCGGCTGGTCGGTTCCACTGGCAGGTTGTGTATAGTATGTGTACCTCAGTACCAGCCCCATCCCCCTCGAGGGAACTCTCCATTGGGGAAGTGACGGTAATTAAGCTGCCCTCTATGTGGCTTCTTGTGCAAATCCAGCCTCGGAGGACTGGAGGACTGGAGGACTGGAGGACTGGGCTGCCTGGCGCTGCAGTCGGAAGCGGGTCCTGCTGTTCCCCATCCAGTGTCAGGTGTTTCAAGATTTCCTTGTCCCTTCGTCTCGGAGGACCCGTACTCTGGGGTGGATGTCACTCGGCCTCGTCTTTGCTAATTGTGCTTCTCATCATGCAAATCAAACGTAACCTTGACTACTGCGGGCTCCAACTAGGTTCATTTCTGTAGTTCAGTCTTGGGAGAAGTCTTTGGAGATTACACCGTCTGTGGACTCCAAATAGGTTCCTTTCTTTTACTTCACGTTTTGGGAGAAGTCTATTTTTTTTCTTCATGGCGTCTAGAGAATCCTTTTGACCTAGTTTAGCTGAAGAAAGAAAGGGCTTTGGGTTTGGTGACAGTACTTTTAGTTTGTACTATTCTGTAACAACATTTGATCCATATTTTCCCGTCTGTTATTGTCCCTTATTTTAGTAATGTTGATGTCGAATGCAGTAATGTTTGAACAAATTCAGCTGCATTTATTTACTCAATCCAGTGATACTGTGTAGATGACTTTTATATGAGGACTTGTGCAAGAGATTAATGGTAAATGTAATTCACAACAAATAAAAGCTCAAATACCTCAGTCATTTGCATATTTCTTTAAGCAGTGAGCAGCAATTTGACAAACATGAGGAGCTATCTATTTGATGATATTAGAAATCCTTCAGAAAACAAATTAATAACTGTAATCATTGCATTGATCCAACTGCATTTCCAATTGCCTGCCTTATTCCCTTTTCTAGTGCTGTCTAAAAGTGAGACACATCTGTCATTCGCTTTCTCCTCGTCTCTGGAGAGAGAGTGCATTTGTTGTTTCCAGAGACGAGCTGGTTTCCAGTGACGATTCCATTGATTTAACAGGTGCAGCTTCTGTTCCTCCCTTATGTATCTATTTCCCATTTTCGCTCCAGCTTCCTAACAGCCCTCATCTCTTTCTCTCTCTTCTCTCTCTTCTCCTACTCTGTTTCCTGTCTAATTAGTTCACCTATCCATCCCCTCCTCCACGACACGCATGCAGTGCCACACGCAGGCATACGTAGGCACACACACACACACACACACACACACACACACACACACACACACACACGGATGTGCACACACGCATACGTTGGCAGGCATGTGCGCACACACACACACACACACACACACACACACACACACACACACACACACACACACACACACACACACACACACACACACACCACACACACACACACACACACACACACACACACATTATCATGTAACTGAATGTTTTTTTGGTCCATGTGACAGGGTTTCTAATGGTTGGTGGAGAGGAAAGGAAGTAGGATATCATTGGGAGTGTGCTGTCTTTGACCTGCAGGATAGTTATAGTAGTTAGCTAGTTCCACTTTCATGGCTGTTTCACAGCTCAATTTAAGAAGCATACTTTATTGTCCAGTATTAACTTGCAGAGAACGGAAACTTGTCTTTATGCAACCCTTGAGAGGTTGGAAGCAATGGGTCAGGCCCAGTGCAGCACCCCTGGATCCATTTTAGAGGGTTAAGTACCTTGCTCAAAGGCACAATGGCAGGTGATGGTATTAAGGATGATTCAAGCAACTCTCAAGTTGCCGGCTCACTCCGCACCAGAATTCTCCCTGTCATAGCTGATATTTGAAACGGCAACCTCCAAGTTGCTGGCCTGATTCTCATCCGCTAAGCTACTTGCCACCATTGTGGCATCAGTTTGTCCCAGTCAGGGTCAGTTCCAGTTAGGGTCAGTCCCAGTTAGGGTCAGTCCCAGGTAGGGTCAGTCCCAGTTAGGGTCAGTCCCTGGTAGGGTCAGTTCCAGTTAGGGTCAGTCCCAGTTAGGGTCAGTCCCAGTTAAGGTCAGTCCCAGTTAAGGTCAGTCCCAGTCAGGGTCAGTCCCAGTCAGGATCAGTCCCAGTCAGGATCAGTCCCAGTTAGGGTCAGTCCCAGTCAGGGTCAGTTCCAGTTAGGGTCAGTCCCAGTCAGGGTCAGTTCCAGTTAGGGTCAGTCCCAGTCAGGGTCAGTTCCAGTTAGGGTCAGTCCCAGTTAGGGTCAGTCCCAGTCAGGGTCAGTTCCAGTTAGGGTCAGTCCCAGTTAGGGTCAGTCCCAGTCAGGGTCAGTTCCAGTTAGGGTCAGTCCCAGTCAGGGTCAGTTCCAGTCAGGGTCAGTCCCAGTCAGGGTCAGTTCCAGTTAGGGTCAGTCCCAGTCAGGGTCAGTCCCAGTCAGGGTCAGTTCCAGTTAGGGTCAGTCCCAGTCAGGGTCAGTTCCAGTTAGGGTCAGTCCCAGTCAGGGTCAGTCCCAGTTAGGGTCAGTTCCAGTTAGGGTCAGTCCCAGTTAGAGTCAGTTCCAGTCAGGGTCAGTCCCAGTTAAAGTCAGTTCCAGTTAGATTCAGTTCTAGTTAGGGTCAGTCCCAGTTAGGGTCAGTCCCAGTTAGGGTCAGTTCCAGTCAGGGTCAGTTCCAGTTAGGGTCAGTCCCAGTTAGAGTCAGTTCCAGTCAGGGTCAGTTCCAGTTAGGGTCAGTCCCAGTTAGAGTCAATTCCAGTCAGGGTCAGTTCCAGTTAGGGTCAGTCCCAGTTAGAGTCAGTTCCAGTCAGGGTCAGTCCCAGTTAGGGCTACCTCTCTCTGGTTGTCTTGCTGTGGCAGCCCCCATCAGCTCTGTTTTACTTGATGCTGGTCTGATTAAGTATTCCAGGCTGCCCATTAGCTTCTACACGCAAAGACCAATTTCCCTGCGCCCACCTCTTAATCATGGCCCAGATGCGTCACACGCCTCCCCACCAATGCACTCGGGACTAATTATCATGCAGGTGCGTTGCCTGATATTTACTTGGGCTAGAGAGGTGCTAACGAGCATTTGTTTTGGGTTGTCTCATACACATCCAAAACTCAGACACACACGCACGCACGCGCACGCACGCACGCACGCACGCACGCAGACACACACACACACACACACACACACACACACACACACACACACACACACACACACACACACACACACACACACACACACACACACACACACACACACACACACACTGACAGAAGCACACACACACACACACACACACTGACAGAAGCACACACACGGCTAAGGCAGTGTTTTTGTTTTTAAAGCAGGTTCTTCCGATCTTGTTTAGTCTCTTCTTCTTGTGAAGGGGGATGCAGGGGGCTTTGTTCCCACTTGTAATAAAGGATCCTGGTCGGTATACAACACTATTGTTTCGGGTTCCATCATACAGGGTGTAGATATACAGTACACTGACTTTTGTTTGGTGACATAACATAATACGTGTAATATTTCGACCTTAACTAATGCTCAGTGCAGTTTTACTCTTCTCAGAGCAGATCTTCACTTGGGGTAGAATTCATTTGATTGGCTTTTTAAACTACTGTATTATCTACTGTAGACTCTAGCATGTGAAAAGGGCCTGTGCACTGTACTGTCGACTTTGCCAATGTGTTTTGTGTGTCTTTTGGTCGGTGTTTATGGCCTGTGTTGAGAGCGTCCAAGTCAAACATCAGTTGGTAGTTTCAATGGGTAGCCAGATGGAGAGATGTCTGAACCAAGAGGGTTAAATAACTCCAGGGGAATGGAGAGATGTCTGAACCAAGAGGGTTAAATAACTCCAGGGGAATGGAGAGATGTCTGAACCAAGAGGGTTAAACAACCCCAGGGGAATGGAGAGATGTCTGAACCAAGAGGGTTAAACAACTCCAGGGGAATGGAGAGATGTCTGAACCAAGAGGGTTAAACAACTCCAGGGGGATGGAGAGATGTCTGAACCAAGAGGGTTAAACAACTCCAGGGGAATGGAGAGATGTCTGAACCAAGAGGGTTAAACAACCCCAGGGGATGGACTGATGTCTGAACCAAGAGGGTTAAACAACCCCAGGGGAATGGAGAGATGTCTGAACCAAGAGGGTTAAACAACCCCAGGGGAATGGAGAGATGTCTGAACCAAGAGGGTTAAACAACTCCAGGGGGATGGAGAGATATCTGAACCAAGAGGGTTAAACAACTCCAGGGGAATGGAGAGATGTCTGAACCAAGAGGGTTAAACAACCCCAGGGGATGGACTGATGTCTGAACCAAGAGGGTTAAACAACTCCAAGCCAAATTTCCGTTCGCTACATCCTGACTATTCTCCCAGTCCCTGCCGATGAAAAAAATCCCACTGCATGATGCTGCCACCACCATGCTTCACCTTTGCGATGGTGCCAGGTTTTCTCAAGACGTGACGCTTGGCATTCAGGCCAAAGAGTTCAATCTTGGTTTCACATGGTCTGGGAGTCTTTGGGCGCCTTTTGACAAACTCCAAGCGGGCTGTCATGTGCCTTTTACTGAGGAGTGGCTTCCATCTGGAGTGCTGCAGAGATGGTTGTCCTTCTGGAAGGTTCTCCCATCTCCACAGATGAACTCTGGAGCTCTGTCAGAGAGACCATCAGGTTCTTGGTCACCTCCCTGACCAAGGCCCTTCTCCCCCATTATATGTGGCTGCTAGTTCTGTGTTTGCGTGTGATCGGGGGTGTATTCATTCTGCCGATTATGTTTGTTAAACGGAAGCAAACAAAAAGAAACGGGGATAAACATACCCAAATCTTTCCAATAGAAACTCATTTGGAACTGTTGGACTAATGATTGTAACCTAGATCAGCTAGATTCTGGCACATGTATGCAAGGTGGTATTGAATGTGTCACTATCAGTCACCTTGATTACTCACATTTATTTCAACCTGTGTACCTACATTACAAACTTTCATTTATAGGAAAGGTTGTAGCAACCTCATGATGTGTATAGGGAAAATGTAGTTGCCTAAACCTATCACTGTTACATTGAACTGGGTAAATAGAATATGAATGACAGTCATCCATTATGCTGTAATAGAAATAAGGCCATGCTCATAAAAAAAAAAGAATCGTCCTCCTTCATTTTAAATGGTACCAACCTCCACTGACCTAGATTATTATTTCAGCACCATTTTGATTGGGACAGCGCCATCGTGCTTGTCGCGCGGGTGGGGGGGGGGGGACTAGTCTAGATAAGTCAATCATGGTCAGATGTTTGTTTTCACTGAATCCCCATTACCATATTTGGTAGCATTTAGGCTGGGGAAATGTTAGCTAAAGTCCGTGTGATTTTGTTTCACTGAATGTCTGTCTGTTTTTTTGGCTAATTGATCTCTGGCTGGACAAGTGGAAGTGGTAGCTCATGTATTCATTTTCTCATCTATCACTGATCAGAAACATTTAGCATGCAATAATGTATCCTAGTATTATGTATCTATTGACTCATGTAGTACTCACTGAAACTCTGAATCCTGAGTCCTGTCTCGCATGAAAATTCCTAACTTTATTCTGTAGCCATAGGTTGCATTATCAAAGCACACCTGGCCTATGCATGTCAAAATAGCACTGTAACATTTTCCCCGCTTCTCTGCGCTCTCTCGTATTGCTGTCTGTACGAGAGCTTCGATTGAGAATGTGTGATCAATAAACGTTATGAGAGTACATATGGATATATTTTTTAAACAGAGTTGGTTCTTGTTAAGATACCTTGATATTTAAACTATTTCCTTTCTTCATCCCCGTAATTCATGAGCTGATCTGCTATCTATCTGTATAATCATAAACTCAATTTTGCCAAATAGGAGATATTCTGTCATTAGTTCGAGGGAAGCTTTGAGACTTAAGTCATTTGTCTTTTGTTTAACTGCCGTTACAAAGTTTGCATGATTCGACAACGCTATAGCCTACTCGGAGTGCGCTCTGTGCGTCCTGAGCGTGCTCTGTTTCAAGATAGTCTAGGCCTACTGCTGAAATGTGCTGAATAAACTGAGGAACATGATAACGGTCTGAATTTATGAACGGCCTGTTTCACAATTCACAACAATGTTATTACTCTATCATTACTAAATATCACTTCCTGTGAATTCTTTACATAGTGGCTTATTACTTCTTTACACAGTGGCTCATTACTAAATATCACTTCCTGTGAATTCTTTACATAGTGGCTTATTACTTCTTTACACAGTGGCTCATTACTAAATATCACTTCCTGTGAAATCTTTACATAGTGGCTCATTACTTCTTTACACAGTGGCTCATTACTAAATATCACTTCCTGTGAAATCTTTACATAGTGGCTCATTACTAAATATCAGTTTCACTTCCTGTGAAATCTTTACATAGTGGCTCATTACTTCTTTACACAGTGGCTCATTACTAAATATCAGTTTCACTTCCTGTGACATCTTTACACAGTTACAATTGTATTTTTGGAGAACCCTGGCATAGTGACTGTGTTAGTTTTAAACGCTTTTAATGGTCACTCCTGATTTTTGTGGTATTTCCCGTGACTCTGGATAAATATGAATTATTCCTGCTATTGAAACTTGGTAGATCCCTAATACACACACAGTAGCCAATATACTGGACATGCTCTTTCCTACACACACACACACACACACACACACACACACACACACACACACACACACACACACACACACACACACACACACACACACACACACACACCACACACACACACACACACACA
>NC_138314.1:41992500-42152500 GCF_965601325.2 Salmo salar
GTTGAAGTCTGAAGTTTACATACACCTTAGCCAAATATATTTGATCTTAGTTTTTCACAATTCCTGACATTTAATCCTAGTAAAAATTTGGATCACCACTTTATTTTAAGAATATGAAATGACAGAATAATAGTAGAGAGAATGATTTATTTCAGCTTTTATTTATTTCATCACATTCCCAGTGGGTCAGAAGTTTACATACACTCAATTAGTATTTGGTAGCATTGCCTTTAAATTGTTCAACTTGGGTCAAACATTTCGGGTAGCCTTCCACAAGCTTCCCACAATAAGTTGGGTGAATGTTGGCCCATTCCTCATGACATAGCTGGTGTAACTGACTCAGGTTTGTAGGTCTCCTTGCTCACACACACTTTTTCAGTTATGCCCACAAATTTTCTATAGGATTGAGGTCAGGGCTTTGTGATGGCCACTCCAATACCGTGACTATGTTGTCCTGAAGCCATTTTGCCACAACTTTGGAACCATGCTTGGGGTCATTGTCCATTTGGAAGACCCATTTGCAACCAAGCTTTAACTTTCTGACCGATGTCTTGAGATGTTGCTTCAATATATCCACATAATTTTCCTGCCTCATGATGCCATCTATTTTGTGAAGTGCACCAGTCCCTCCTGCAGCAAAGCACCCCCACAACATGATGCTGCCACCCCCGTGCTTCATGGTTGGGATGGTGTTCTTCGGCTTGCAAGCCTCCCCCTTTTTCCTCCAAACATAACGATGGTCATTATGGCCAAACAGTTCTATTTTGTTTCATCACACCAGAGGACATTTTTCCAAAAAGAATGATCTTTGTCCCCATGTGCAGTTGCAAACCGTAGTCTGGGTTTTTTATGGCGGTTTTGGAGCAGTGGCTTCTTCCTTGCTGAGCGGCCTTTCAGGTTATGTCGATATAGGACTCATTTTACTGTGGATATAGATACTTTTGTACCTGTTTCCTCCAGTATCTTCACAAGGTCCTTTGCTGTTGTTCTGGGATTGATGTGCACTTTTCGCACCAAAGTACGTTCATCTCTAGGAGACAGAATGCGTCTCCTTCCTGAGCGGTATGACGGCTGCGTGGTCCCATGGTGTTTATACTTGCGTACTATTGTTTGTACAGATGAACATGGTACCTTCAGGCGTTTGGTGAATTCTAAGTGAAATAATCTGTCTGTAAACAATTGTTGGAAAAATGACTTGTGTCATTCACAAAGTAGATGTCCTAACCGACTTGCCAAAACTATAGTTTGTAAACAAGAAATTTGTGGAGTGGTTGAAAAACGAGTTTTAATGACTCCAACCTAAGTGTATGTAAACTTCTGACTTCAGCTATATGTTGAAGAGGGCTTTAGCTGCATCCCTGTCTCACCCCACGGCCCTGTGGAAATAAATGTGTGTGTTTTTTGCCCATTTTAATCGCACACTTGTTGTTTGTGTACATGGATTTATAATGTCATATGTTTCCCCCCCCCCCCCAACTCCACTTTCCATCAATTTGTATAGCAGACCCTCATGCCAAATTGAGTCAAAAGCTTTTTTGAAATCAAGAAAGTATGAGAAGATTTTGCCTTTGTTTTGGTTTGTTTGTCAATTAGCGTGTGCAGAGTGAATACGTGGTCTGTCGTACGGTAATTTGGTAAAAAAGCCAATTTGACATTTGCTCAGTACATTGTTTTCACTGAGGAAATGTACGAGTCTGCTGTTAATGATAATGCAGAGAATTTCCCCAAGGTTGTTGTTGGCGCATATCCCACGGTAGTTATTGGGGTCAAATTTGTCTCCACTTTTGTGGATTAGGGTGATCAGTCCTTGGTTCCAAATATTGGGGAAGATGCCAGAGCTAAGAATGATGTTTAAGAGAGAGTTTAAGAATAGCCAATTGGAATTTGTGGTCTGTATTTTTTATAATTTCATTGAGGATACCATCAACACCACAGGCCTTTTTGGGTTGGAGGGTTTGTATTTTGTCCTGTAGTTCATTCAATCTAATTGAAGAATCCCATATTTATATTTGATCATGTATATGTTTTTGCTGTTTGTTTGTTATAGAGCCAAAAAGATTGGAGGAAGTAGTTTATCCATACATCTCAGTTTTGGATAGATAACTCTTTATGTTGTTGTTTGTTTAGTGTTTACCAATTTTCCCAGAAGTGGTTAGAGTCTATGGATTCTTCAATTACATTCCGTAGTGTATTTCTGTATTGTTTTAGTGATTGACCATAGTAAAGGCGTAGACTCAGGTTTTCTGGGTTTCTATGTTTTTGGTTGGATAGGTTTCTCAATTTCTTTCTTCGGTTTTTGCATTCTTCATCAAACCATTTGTCATTGTTATTCATTTTCTTTGTTTTTCTGTTTGAAATGTTTAGATTTGATAGGGAAGCTGAGAGGTCAAATGTACTGTTTAGGTTTTCCTCTCTGTCTCTCTCTCATCCTCTTTCTCTCTGGAGCTGAATACTGTATTGTTGACACCTTCCCCCAGAGGCTCCACAAGAGGCTCCTTTCATAGGCTCTGACACTTCATGACTGGCATACATGGTGTGTTTCCTGTCCCACTGAGTAGACGGTGGGCATGGTCAAAACAGACAGGCACACATAGTGCTCATGGCTACAGTCTCACAAATGGATAAACACATACACCGTCACACACACAGTACACACATACCATACACCGTTCACACACACAGTACACACAGGAACATAAACCGTACACACACAGTACACACATAACATAAACCGTACACACACAGTACACACATAACATACACCGTCACACACACAGTACACACATAACATACACCGTCACACACACAGTACACACAGGAACATACACCGTCACACACACAGTACACACAGTAACATACACCCTCACACACACAGTACACACAGGAACATACACCGTCACACGCACAGTACACCCATGAACGTACACCGTCACACATGCACAGTACAGTACACGCACGATCACACACAAGTACAGTACACGCTCGCACGCGTAAATAACACACACACGTAAAACACACACACAGGGGCTTTCGCAGATTTACCACTACACCACCATACACATGCTGCATGTAGTGTGAAGAGCTTTTCACATCTAATCTCTGCTCCCGCTGTGGAGGAGCAAGTCATTTTAATTACCAGTCTGTTTGCATTGGCCTTCATAACAAATGTGACAAGTGCGGCTCATTATTTAAAGAGCATTCACACCATTTAGGTTTTAACCTTTGTAGCATGGAGAGAAGACATTACCTTCAGAGGAGGGGGGGGGGGGGCACTCTGGGGTGACAAAGACTGTAGTCCTAGGGAATAGTGTGCTATTTGTGACACAGCCACAGAGAGGGCCCTGAACACAGAGGGTGTGTGACGTCAGGCTACTTAACATGGGAAGGGGCTTAATATCACATGGCATTGATTTGAGGCCTTGATTAATCATAATTGGTTGTTGCCGCAGGGCAAATGTTCAGCCTGTCGTGCGTAAGGACTTAAAAGCATCTCACTGTAGCCGGCAAAACACAGCATTACTAATGGGATCGAGTCTGACACTCATCTTTACTCTTCTCTCTCCTCGTTTCCTATCCCCTCATCTCGTTTCGTTCTCTCGTGTCTACGTTTATTTCCTCATTAATAGCATCGGGTTAACAGTCCTTAAGGTGTGTCCTAGTATTATCCTCACAGTGGTTTCAAGGGGTCGTTGAAAAAAACAAAAAAATGTCTAAGTGAAGGGGAAATGGTACTCACTGAGAAAATAAACCGCTAAAAAGATATATAGACATACACGGCCAAATGTACGCACACACTCACGCACGCAGACATACACGTATGCCACACACACACACACACACACACACACACACACACACACACACACACACACACACACACACACACACACACACACACACACACACACACACACACACACACACTCGCACACATACTTCATTATTTAGTGACACACATTTCCACGTACAGGTCCAATCTCTCTGAGGCTGAGACCAAGAGATTGGCCTCAAACCAGGAAGTTTTAAACACTAGTAACGCATACCCTACAACAGATTTTTCTCTTGCAATGGAACAGGCGCTAACCGCACACAAATCTTAGCATTTCACACTAACTATAACATTTCACACTAACTATAGCATTTCACACTAACTATAACATTTCACACTAACTATAGCATTTCACACTAACTATAACATTTCACACTAACTATAACATTTCACACTAACTATAACATTTCACACTAACTATAACATTTCACACTAACTATAGCATTTCACACTAACTATAACATTTCACACTAACTATAACATTTCACACTAACTATAACATTTCACACTAACTATAACATTTCACACTAACTATAACATTTCACACTAACTATAACATTTCACACTAACTATAACATTTCACACTAACTATAACATTTCACACTAACTATAGCATTTCACACTAACTATAACATTTCACACTAACTATAGCATTTCACACTAACTATAACATTTCACACTAACTATAACATTTCACACTAACTATAACATTTCACACTAACTATAACATTTCACACTAACTATAACATTTCACACTAACTATAACATTTCACACTAACTATAGCATTTCACACTAACTATAACATTTCACACTAACTATAACATTTCACACTAACTATAACATTTCACACTAACTATAAAAACATGTGGTTTTGTATCTACTTTAAAAGAAAGTCAGCAACAAATTACACAGATGTAATTTCCTATGTTTTGAGTTTAAAAAAATAATAAGTTGTTTGAATTTACACAAATAAGGTAAATCCACGGAATTAATTAATTAATTCATAGCCATAAAAATGTGCTGGATTTACTTATAATATGATTAAATATAAGTTGATGTGACACAAATATTTCGTAAAACCTAAATATTTCACAAACACTTAATGGTTAATATTGCTTCATGTATTTGATCATTTGCCATTTGAACCCACTTTGGCAGGCGTTGTTGAGCACAGTGCTCAATCCAACAGCAGTAATTGGAGGTAGAAATGCAGGCGTTGCAGGATGCTGCATTAGCCTGTGACATTAAGAGGGGTGCTGGTGGGAATGGGTGGTCTCATCACTGGACAGTTTTAATATACAGGACGTTCATCATGATCCGTTACATCATCCTCATGGCTCAACTCCTGCTTAATACGAATACAGAAATATACTTTTCTAGGAAATTATCCTAAAGTAAAAAATTAAATGTGAATTACTCACAATCCATTGAAACGACCTGCATTCATTTTTATTTCGTAATGTACACCCATGAACTGTTGGATGTTTTTGAGTAAATTTCAATTCCCCCAGAATATATTTTTTTACAGTGCAGGGCATTTCGCCCACTGTGTTTAGTTTAGAAACTCTACCTTTCGTTTTGAAACTCCAATAACCTGCCACTGGCATTAAACAAAGCATGTGTGTCCATGTATGCTGATGATTCAACCATATTCACATCAGCAACCACAGCTCAACCATAGCTGGCTGAAACTTTTAACAAAGAGTTGCAGTCTGTTTTGGAGTGGGTGGCCAGTAACAAACTGGTCCTGAACATCTCTAAAACTAAGAGCATTGTATTTGGTACAAATCATTCTCTATGTTCTAGACCTCAGCTGAATCTGGTAATGAATGGTGAGGCTGTTGAACAAGTTGAGGAGACTAAATTACTTGGCACTACCTTAGATTGTAAACTGTCATGGTCAAAACATATAGATTAAATGGTTGTAAAGATGGGGAGAGGTCTGTCCGTGATAAAGAGATGCTCTGCTTTTTTGACACCACACTCCACAAAGCAAGTCCTGCAGGCTCTTATCTTTATCTTATCTTGATTATTGTCCAGTCGTGTGGTCGAGTGCTGCAAGGAAAGACCTAGTTAAGCTGCAGCTGGCCCAGAACAGAGCAGCACGTTTTGCTCTTCATTGTAATCAGAAGGCTGATATAAATACTATGCTGCCAGTCTCTCTTGGCTAAGAGTTGAGAAGAGACTGACTGCATCACTTATTTTTATAAGGAACATTAATGTGTTGCATAGTCAACTTACACACAGCTCTGACACACACACTTACCCCACCAGACATGCCACCAGGGGTCTTTTCACAGTCCCCAAATCCAGAACAAATTCCAAAAAGCGTACAGTATTATATCGAGCCATTATTGCATATTTTTAAAAACAGGTAAAGCAACACCTCACCACAACACCTCTCCCCTGTTTGACCTAGATAGTTTGTGTGTATGTATTGATATGTAGGCTATGTGTGCCTTTAAAATGTTTTATGTAGTTCTGTCCTTGAGCTGTTCTTGTCTATTCATGTTCTGTATTATGTCATGTTTCATGTTTTGTGTGGACCCCAGGAAGAGATCCTAATAAAATTCCAAAATACCTGGGTAAACTACATGAAATGCTACCTGGGTAAATTACCTGAAAATCTACCTGGGTAAACTCCCTGAAAATCTACCTGGGTAAACTACCTGAAAAGCTACCTGGGTAAACTACCTGAAAATCTACCTGGGTAAACTACCTGAAACATGATTTCATTTAATATGAATGCATGCAGAATATGTTATTGTTTGCAAGCATCGATTTGAACTCTCAGATTTATTTGGACCGTTTAAAAAAGGTCTAGTTGATTCTGTTATTGACCAGTTGTTGTTCCATGGTAACCTCCTTTCTACGCACTTTCTCTCTTTTGTTTCGGGTGGAAAGATTCTGCAGGCAGGCTGGCTGGCTGACTCAGGCCCCCTTGCTGTTCGTTGACTGATGTCTCCCAGATACCTGCTTTTCCATTAATAGTGCTACTGTAAATTCTGCTCCAGGTTTAATCAATAGCCTTTTTCCTCTTTCTGAAAGAGAATGTTCTCTGCCGCTCCGTGTGAAATAGGTTGTCTAGTCCTTTCCACTCCCCTTCTCTCCCATGTTCCCTCCTACCTTCACCATTGACTTACATCTGCAGACACACAGACACAGACATACGTTCATGCACAGGCACACACACATGCACGCCCACACACACACTCACACATACATGCACACCCCCCCCCCCCCCCCCACACACACACACACACACACAAACACACACTCTGAGAAAATGACCTCCAAGTGTTTTAAGTCAAGTGGCCGGCAACTCATACACTTACAGTGACCTTTCCTGTTCCCTTTCCCGAAGCCCACTTTGAGCCCCACAGGAAAAGTAGGAGTATTGGCAGCTGTCATTAGAAATGCATTAGCACCCCCTCCCCAAACACACACACACACACACACACACACACACACACACACACACACACACACACACACACACACACACACACACACACACACACACACACACACACACACACACACACACACACACTCTCTCACACACACACCTCCTTCACCACCCTATCCCATCTTTACCACCAACCCCGGATTCCCGTTCCCCAGCTGACCCTGTCCTGAAAGCGCTTCAGAGGAACATCCAGTGCTTTTAAAGCCGTGCCAAAATGAAACATGGCTGACTGACCTAAATTCAGAGATTTGATTGATGTGATCAAATAAATGAATGGCAGGGCCAGGCCAGTATAGGAGAGGTGTTGATGTGATCCCATGGGCACAGTGTCTGGGAACCCTAGGTTATTTATTTGATGTAGAGAGGGAGCAATTATTATTCCCACCCCTCCCCACCTCTCTTGCCTAATGAGGGAAAGGACTGATTAACTTTGAACATTTATAGTTTGATTAACACTTGGCTCTCTCATGGTATTTGGCCATGCTCAAATGGTCAGATCATCCATAAGAAAGTTTCCCAAACCTTTCCTCTGGTGCAACCCAGCCAGTTCCAATTACTGGGTCAAATTGAGTACAAGCATGTCTGATTCCAACAGTCAACTGACCCCTTGAAGGTGCTACTGTCTGCAATAGATCAAATAAGTGGAGCTGGCAGACCTTCCTCGAGGAGAGGTTTGGGAATCTCTGATCTGTAAGAATGCAACTACGGGTCGGGAAAGTTTTCTTCTTTGTTCTCTTACAGCTCTAACATTGACTTTGCTGTAAAGGCATCAAGGTAAACCTGTGTTGTAGTTTGAAGTATTGTGCTGGCAGATGGCAATTCCTTTGAGCAGTGGAATGGACAATGAATCAAAACCCCAACATTTCCACTCATTTAGCCTTATTCTCTCTTTCCATCTCTTTCCATCTCTCTCGCTCCTTCTCTCTCTCTCCCCCTCTCCTTTTCTCCCTCTCGCTTTCTTTCTTTCCTTCTCCCTCTCCTTCTCTCCCTCTTCCACAGTATAGTAGTTTTCTCCCTCTCTCCCTCTCCTTCTCTCCCTCTTCCTTCTCTCTCTCCATCTCCTTCCCTCACTCCCTCTCCTTCTCTCCCTCTTCCACAGTAGAGTAGTTCTCCCTCTCTCCATCTCCTTCTCTCCCTCTTCCACAGTATAGTAGTTTTCTCTGTCTCTCCATCTCCTTCTCTCCCTCTTCCTTCTCTCTCTCCATCTCCTTCCCTCTCTCCATCTCCTTCTCTCCCTCTTCCTTCTCTCTCTCCATCTCCTTCCCTCTCTCCCTCTCCTTCTCTCCCTCTTCTACAGTATAGTAGTTTTCTCCCTCTCTCTCTCCTTCTCTCCCTCTTCCACAGTGTGGTAGTTCTCCCTCTCTCCCTCTCCTTCTCTCCTCTTCCACAGTATAGTAGTTTTCTCCCTCTCTCCCTCTCCTTCTCTCCCTCTTCCTTCCTTCTCTCTCTCCATCTCCTTCCCTCTCTCCCTCTCCTTCTCTCCTCTTCCACAGTATAGTAGTTTTCTCCCTCTCTCCCTCTCCTTCTCTCCCTCTTCCTTCTCTCTCTCCATCTCCTTCCCTCTCTCCCTCTCCTTCTCTCCCTCTTCCACAGTATAGTAGTTTTCTTCCTCTCTCCCTCTCCTTCTCTCCTCTTCCACAGTATAGTAGTTTTCTCCCTCTCCCTCTCCTTCTCTCCCTCTTCTACAGTATAGTAGTTTTCTCCCTCTCTCCCTCTCCTTCTCTCCTCTTCCACAGTATAGTAGTTTTCTCCCTCTCTCTCTCCTTCTCTCCTCTTCCACAGTATAGTAGTTTTCTCCCTCTCCCTCTCCTCTTCCACAGTATAGTAGTTTTCTCCCTCGCTCCCTCTCCTTCTCTCCCTCTTCTACAGTATAGTAGTTTTCTCCCTCTCTCCATCTCCTTCTCTCCCTCTTCCTTCTCTCTCTCCATCTCCTTCCCTCGCTCCCTCTCCTTCTCTCCCTCTTCCACAGTATAGTAGTTTTCTCCCTCTCTCCATCTCCTTCTCTCCCTCTTCTTTCTCTCTCTCCATCTCCTTCCCTCGCTCCCTCTCATTCTCTCCCACTTCTACAGTATAGTAGTTTTCTTCCTCTCTCCCTCTCCTTCTCTCCCTCTTCCACAGTATAGTAGTTTTCTTCCTCTCTCCCTCTCCTTCTCTCCCTCTTCCACAGTATAGTAGTTTTCTCCCTCTCTCTCCTTCTCTCCCTCTTCCACAGTATAGTAGTTTTCTCCCTCTCTCTCTCCTTCTCTCCCTCTTCCACAGTATAGTAGTTTTCTCCCTCTCTCCCTCTCCTTCTCTCCTCTTCCACAGTATAGTAGTTTTCTCCCTCTCTCCATCTCCTTCTCTCCCTCTTCCCTTCTCTCTCTCCATCTCCTTCCCTCGCTCCCTCTCCTTCTCTCCCTCTTCCACAGTATAGTAGTTTTCTCCCTCTCTCCATCTCCTTCTCTCCCTCTTCCTTCTCTCTCTCCATCTCCTTCCCTCGCTCCCTCTCATTCTCTCCCACTTCTACAGTATAGTAGTTTTCTTCCTCGCTCCCTCTCATTCTCTCCCACTTCTACAGTATAGTAGTTTTCTTCCTCTCTCCCTCTCCTTCTCTCCCTCTTCCACAGTATAGTAGTTTTCTTCCTCTCTCCCTCTCCTTCTCTCCCTCTTCCACAGTATAGTAGTTTTCTCCCTCTCTCTCTCCTTCTCTCCCTCTTCCACAGTATAGTAGTTTTCTCCCTCTCTCTCTCCTTCTCTCCCTCTTCCACAGTATAGTAGTTTTCTCCCTCTCTCTCTCCTTCTCTCCGCTTCCACAGTATAGTAGTTTTCTCCCTCTCCCTCTCCCTCTCCTTCTCTCCCTCTTCCACAGTGTAGTAGTTCTCCCTCTCTCCATCTCCTTTTCTCCCTCTTCCACAGTATAGTAGTTTTCTCCCTCTCCCTCTCTCCTTCTCTCCCTCTTCCACAGTATAGTAGTTTTATCTCCCTCTCCTTCTCTCCTCTACTTTAACTCTCTCCATCTCTCCGTCTTTCACAGTACAACAGTGGAGGCTCTCAGCAGTAATCCTCTCTCCCTGAGGACAGTGTTTTTCTTTTGTAATTAGTCTGGACATGAAATGGCTCCATATTCAGTTTGATACCCAGCCGCTCAGAGTTTTATTGAAATGCCGTTGAATGTGGCTCAACCCCCTCACTGCCATTCAGAGGCTGCTGTATGTGATAACTATACAAACGCGTGTACGCATGCATACACACACAATTACTAATTCACAGACACATACATACAAACCTGTCGCTCTGGTCGGTGCCTAGAGTGGGAATTTGGGAGTCTTTTTTCAGTCTTTTCAACAGTATTCATTTCTTCAGTGCCAGTGAGGCAGGCTTGTGTGTCAGCTCAGATAGGTATCTGGTGGGTTGCCAGGTGTGGGTCAAACCAACCCAGCTCTAGACAGTCAGGTTGGAGCCGTCAAGCAGAGGCTGCACGGCCTTCTGGGGTTTGTTGTTTTTCAAGGTCTGAGCGGTCCAGTTGACAGGCGGCCCGATACGGCCCGATACCTGGCCCAATTCAGTCAGTCCCATCCCAGCTACCAGCACATATTAGTGCCTAAATATAAAATATACTGTAGAGCAGTATTTATAGACAGGCACGCAGTAGCTACCCGCCACCCCGTCACCCCGTCCCCAGGAATACAGTTTTTCTCCTGTCCCAGTCATCCCTCCGGTTGGTTCCCTCTGTATATTTAACCAGTGCCAGCCTTGAGGCAATTTGTTGTGATATGATGTCCCCAGAATCATCTTTCACCACATGGTGAGACGAAATAATGACATTCAGTAGCTTAATATTTCAGGCGTTTCATTCAGTTCATGCACAGACGGTGGAATGCAGACCTGGGTTCGAGTACTATTCAGGGTATTTCAATTACTTTCAAAGACATTTGGAAGTGAGTGTTTAGATATTATTTTATTTCAAAAGACAAATGGCTGAATATTGGATTGTATTTGGAAATACCCTTGGAAAGTATTTGAAAATATAGCTTCGAGCAGGACCCGAAAGAACACAAGATCAGCTGTATAACCAAGCAAGCACTCTGTTACGTAGGATCTATCTTCCTTTATGTGCAAACAGTGAAAGCATTACCATATTTATCTCTAAATACCACAAGGATGACACAAGTGAAGTTTAGTCTAGTGCTGTAGGTTGGTTATTTTTGAATGCAGCAGGTAATCATTCTTAAAGTCATTACTACACTGCTCAAAAAAATAAAGGGAACACTAAAATAACACATCCTAGATCTGAATGAATGAAATCATCTTATTAAATACTTTTTTCTTTGCATAGTTGAATGTGCTGACAACAAAATCACACAAAAATAATCAATGGAAATCCAATTTATCAACCCATGGAGGTCTGGATTTGGAGTCACACTCAAAATTAAAGTGGAAAACCACACTACAGGCTGATCCAACTTTGATGTAATGTCCTTAAAACAAGTCAAAATGAGCCTCAGTAGTGTGTGTGGCCTCCACGTGCCTGTATGACCTCCCTACAATGCCTGGGCATGCTCCTGATGAGGTGGCGGATGGTCTCCTGAGGGATCTCCTCCCAGACCTGGACTAAAGCATCCGCCAACTCCTGGACAGTCTGTGGTGCAACGTGGCGTTGGTGGATGGAGCGAGACATGATGTCCCAGATGTGCTCAATTGGATTCAGGTCTGGGAAACGGGCGGGCCAGTCCATAGCATCAATGCCTTCCTCTTGCAGGAACTGCTGACACACTCCAGCCACATGAGGTCTAGCATTGTCTTGCATTAGGAGGAACCCAGGGCCAACCGCACCAGCATATGGTCTCACAATGGGTCTGAGGATCTCATCTCGGTACCTAATGGCAGTCAGGCTACCTCTGGCGAGCACATGGAGGGCTGTGCGGCCCCCCAAAGAAATGCCACCCCACACCATGACTGACCCACCGCCAAACCGGTCATGCTGGAGGATGTTGCAGGCAGCAGAACGTTCTCCACGGCGTCTCCAGACTCTGTCACGTCTGTCACATGTGCTGTGTGAACCTGCTTTCATCTGTGAAGAGCACAGGGCACCAGTGGCGAATTTGCCAATCTTGGTGTTCTCTGGCAAATGCCAAACGTCCTGCACAGTGTTGGGCTGTAAGCACAACCCCCACCTGTGGACGTCGGGCCCTCATACTACCCTCATGGAGTCTGTTTTTGACCGTTTGAGCAGACACATGCACATTTGTGGCCTGCTGGAGGTCATTTTTCAGGGCTCTGGCAGTGCTCCTCCAGTCCTCCTTGCACAAAGGCAGAGGTAGCGGTCCTGCTGCTGGGTTGTTGCCCTCCTACGGCCTCCTCCACGTCTCCTGATGTACTGGCCTGTCTCCTGGTAGCGCCTCCATGCTCTGGACACTACGCTGACAGACACAGCAAACCTTCTTGTCACAGCTCGTATTGATGTGCCATCCTGGATGAGCTGCACTACCTGAGCCACTTGTGTGGGTTGTAGACTCCGTCTCATGCTACCACTAGAGTGAAAGCACCGCCAGCATTCAAAAGTGACCAAAACATCAGCCAGGAAGCATAGGAACTGAGAAGTGGTCTGTGGTTACCACCTGCAGAACCACTCCTTTATTGGGGGTGTCTTGCTAATTGCCTATAATTTCCACCTGTTGTCTATTCCATTTGCACAACAGCATGTGAAATTTATTGTCAATCAGTGTTGCTTCCTAAGTGGACAGTTTGATTTCACAGAAGTGTGATTGACTTGGAGTTACATTGAGTTGTTTAAGTGTTCCCTTTATTTTTTTGAGCAGTATATATTGATTGAGTTTATATACTTCTGGGGTCAATTTGAGTAATGTTAAGATTTGGTAAAATATTTTGAGCTTGTATTGGTATCTTGCGGTCATCTTTGAATTCTGGGACTTTATTTTGTTGGAATCTGTTTGTGTAAACTCAACATTACCATGAGACAAAGTCCACTTGATCATTAGTTATTACTCTAGTGTCCTATGGGGCCACTGGAACCAATTACAGGTAGCCTGGCGGCTAGGAGAGTTGGGCCAGTAACTGAAAGGTTGCTAGATCAAATCCCAGAGCCGACAAGGTAAAAATCTGTCATTCTGCCCCTGAGCAAGGCAGTTAACCCACTGTTCCCTGGGTGCTGATGACATGGATGTTGATTAAGGCAACCCTTCACACCTCTCTGATTTAGAGGGGTTGGGCTAAATTTGGAAGACACATTTCATTTGAGTTCATTCATTTGTACAACTGACTAGGTATCCCCCTTTCACATTTATAGTGCCACCAACTGGTCTGGTGCAGTCATCTAATGTTTATATTCAGACAGCTTCTAAGGACATATACATAAGGTTTACCTACCAAATTTCATGGCCCCCATATCCAGTGGTTCAGTTCTTCTAGCCCTGCTGTGATATGGTGCCATATGGTGTAGCATGGCTGACTTTGAATGTAGCGACTAATCATTCTCAGACTAATTCATTGAGTCAATTTACCAAATTTGGAGTCAATCTGACTCATCGTTAATGAGAATTCTTTTTTAAGACATATTTTTTATCATTAGCATATTTGCTAATGTGCGTCTACAGGTACTGTGGGGCAATATTTAAATGCAGCAACAAAAAAATTTAAATTTCAATTCAGTGTGGTTTTCGAATATATAGTGGCCGAATTCCGTGTGGTTCATCTTGAGGATGTCATGATTTGGGCTCCCGAGTGGCCCAGCGATCTAAGACACTGCATCTCAGTGCAAGAGGCATCACTACAGTCCCTGGTTCAATTCCAGGCTATATCACATCTGGCTGTGATTGGGAGTCCCATAGGGCGGCGCACAATTGGCCCAGCGTCGCCGGGGTAGGCCGTCATTTTAAATAAGAATTTGTTCTTAACTGACTTGCCTGGTTAAATGAAGGTTCAATTTAAATAGTGATGTCAAGTTTCAAGTTTGTAGGCTACTGTGGAGTGGATTTACAGTGGTTTAAATGGACACTTAAAATTGTATTTTTGATTTGTGAATAACTCTGCAATATTTTAGCTTTTCTAAATCTAAGTTAAGGGGATGTACCATGGGCCTACATTTCATTTGGTCCTATGGTTCATTAGAAGAAGAGTTTTGAAGTATTCTTAGCATATTTTATCATATTAGCATATGTGGTAATATGCATATATTGGTATAGTGTGGCCAATCTTTGAATGCATCAAACTTATTTTCTCAAACTCTTTAGGGACTATTGTGATGATTCCAAATATCAAATTTGGAGTGAATCTGACTTTTATTCAATGAGAAGAGGATTTATTTTTAGCATAAGCTTTACATGGTCAAAAAAGTGAATCGTTAGTTTCCTTATTTTTAAGATATCAATTCCAAACTTAACATGGGTCATCATGGTAATGTATTTGATGACCCTACACAGTTTCAAGGTGATAGGCCGTTGGGGAATGGATTTAAAAAACGATGTAAAAGGACACGTAAAATCTGATTTCCTGACGTACCAATAACTCAGCCATCTTGTAACCAATCCCTTAGCTTTTCTCAAACTAAGTTAAATTGTTACTTGGAGTTAGGATTCATGAAAATACGTTTTTCAAAAGGTTTTCCAAAATGTCTGAGGTGGAGGAAAATCTATCCTGACGCACCTTATGGGTCCTTGAGGTAAATGTGTTCAGCATGAGGAAAGACACCTACCTACATACAAAGTTTTAGGTCTCTAGGTCAAACGGGGCGACGATATGAGAGTTTAAGTGAGACTGCTTATAACAGCGCCATCTATAGGCCAATCGATGCCATTATTTCTTTCATTTTCATTTTTATTTAACCTTTATTTAACTAGGCAAGTCAGTTAAGAACAAATTCTTATTTACAATGACAGTCTACCAAGAGGCAAAAGGCCTCCTGTGGGGATGGAGGCTGGGATTCAAAATAAAAATATAGGACAAAACACATTGCAACAAGTGCGACACCACAACACTACATAAAGAGAGACCTAAGACAACAACATAGTATGGCAGCAACACATGACAACACAGCATGGTAGCAACACCACGTGACAACAACATGGTAGCAACACTTCATGGCAGCAGCACAACATGGCAGCAGCACAAAACATGGTACAAACATTATTGGGCACAGACAACAGCACAAAGTCAAGAAGGTACATCACGCAAAGCAGCCACAACTGTCAGTAAGAGTGTCCATGATTGAATCTTTAAACGAAGAGATTTTTTAAATACACAGAAAATACGTTTTTAAATAACGAATACTCAAATAACATGTATTTGAACCGAGGTCTGGTTGAATGTACTCATAGGTGGTTGAACATCGAATTTAACTAAGTATAGGTCTAGTAACCCGGTAAAGATGGAGATGCCAAAGTTATAGGCCTGCAGCCCAATGTGAGTTTTTGTGGGCCTAAGATCCTGAAATGACGTTCTTCCTAATTTTTTCACGAACATTGTCAATATGATTTAGAAGCTAGAACGATATCCATTCTGAAAACGAGCTGCAATTCACAGTAGATGTTCCTTTAGAATGAACCGTGGTCTCCATATTATGTGGGAGGAAGAAATGCCATTCAGCTCTGCATTTCCTCGCTGGGGATTAATCCTATTTCTTGTGATGTTCATTTTTTTCAGTCTGATATTAAACTTGGTCTGAAAGGAAAACTGAAGAAAATGCTGCTCCTTCAGTTTGCCTTTGTGATTGGCTAAAGATGGTTCGAATCGCTTTAGTAAATTAGGTGTTTGATTAAAATACTATTTCTATCACTGGCATTAGTGACTAGAGTTTCCATACAATATTCAGTATTCCTCTTGACGAGTGCTATGACTCCTTGGAGAGGGTTGATTATTTCTGACACCTTACGGAGAGAAAAGGTTTAACTTCCCATTGGAAAGAAGGTCCAAATCAGGTTCAAATGGCTGCCGACACATTCACACACACACACACACCGTGGCATGACATTCCTTCTGACACAAGCCTCCCACTTCTGAATATGGGAGAAAAAAAGGACTATAAAAAGTGTTTATTTTCTGGCTAACCTGAAACCGGGTTCTGAAACATCCATAACAGGATCAACTTTTTGATTCATAGGAAGGAGAGTGCAATTTGAGCCTTCTGGGAGAAATAAAAACAACCATTCTGTATTTACATTCCATTTATTTTGAGGGGAAGCCAGGCTATTGTTTGTAAGTCAAAAGCCCGGGAGTCCATGACAAACATGGGTGAATGTGAAATCCACTCATCCAGGATTCTGAGTGGCGCAGTGCTCTAAGGCACTGCATCTCAGTGCTATAGGCATCACTACAGACACTGGTTCGATTCCAGGCTGTATCACAACTGGCTGTGATTGGGAGTCCCATAGGGTGGTGCACAATTGGCCCAACTTGGTCTGGTTAGATTTGGCTGGGGTAGGCTGTCATTGTAAATAAATATTTGTTCTTAATATAAAAACTTCTTAAGGATTGGTGTCTTCCGGTGAAACTATGAACTTTAAACAATCTAGACCTTTTCTTTCTAAAATTATCTGCCGAAATTGTTGCAACCCCTATTACTAGCCTGTTCAACCTCTCTTTCGTGTCGTCTGAGATTCCCAAAGATTGGAAAGCAGCTGCTGTCATCCCCCTCTTCAAAGGAGGGGACACTCTTGACCCAAACTGCTACAGACCTATATCTATCCTACCCTGCCTTTCTAAGGTCTTCGAAAGCCAAGTCAACAAACAGATTACAGACCATTTCGAATCCCACCGCACCTACTCCACTATGCAATCTGGTTTCAGAGCTGGTCATGGGTGCACCTCAGCCATGCTCAAGGTCCTAAACGATATCGTAACCGCCATCGATAAGAAACAACACTGTGCTGCCGTATTCATTGACCTGGCCTAGGCTTTTGACTCTGTCAATCACCACATCCTTATCGGCAGACTCAATAGCCTTGGTTTCTCAAAGGATTGCCTCGCCTGGTTCACCAACTGCTTCTCTGATAGAGTTCAATGTGTCAAATCGGATGGCCTGTTGTCCAGGCCTCTGGAAGTCTCTATGGGGGTGCCACAGGGTTCAATTCTTGGGCCAACTCTTTTCTCTGTATACATCAATGATGTCGCTCTTTCTGCTGGTGAGTCTCTGATCCACCTCTACGCAGACGACACCATTCTGTATACTATTGGACACTGTGTTAACAACCCTCCAGACGAGCTTCAATGCCATACACCTCTCCTTCCGTGGCCTCCAACTGCTCTTAAATACAAGTAAAACTAAATGCATGCTCTTCAACCGATCGCTGCCTGCACCTGCCCGCCCGTCCAGCATCACTACTCTGGACGGTTCTGACTTAGAATATGTGGACAACTACAAATACCTAGGTGTCTGGTTAGACTGTAAACTCTCCTTCCAGATTCACATTAAGCATCTCCAATCCAAAGTTAAATCTAGAATTGGCTTCCTATTTCGCAACAAAGCATCCTTCACTCATGCTGCCAAACATACCCTCGTAAAACTGACCATCCTACCGATCCTCGACTTCGGCGATGTAATTTACAAAATAGCCTCCAATACCCTTCTCAATAAACTGGATGCAGTCTATCACAGTGCCATCTGTTTTGTCACCAAAGCCCCATATACTACCCACCACTGCGACCTGTACTCTCTCATTGGCTGGCCCTCGCTTCATCCTCGTCGCCAAACCCACTGGATCCAGGTCATCTACAAGACCCTGCTAGGTAAAGTCCCCCCTTATCTCCGCTCCCTGGTCACCATAGCAGCACCTACCTGTAGCACGCGCTCCAGCAGGTATATCTCTCTTGTCACCCCCAAAGCCAATTCCTCCTTTGGCCGTCTCTCCTTCCAGTTCTCTGCTGCCAATGACTGGAACGAACTACAAAAATCTCTGAAACTGGAAACACTTATCTCCCTCACTAGCTTTAAGCACCAGCTGTCAGAGCAGCTCCCAGATCACTGCACCTGTACATAGCCCATCTATAATTTAGCCTAAACAACTACCACTTCCCCTACTGTATTTATTTATTTATTTTGCTCCTTTGCACCCCATTATTTCTATTTCTACTTTGCACTTTCTTCCACTACAAATCTACCATTCCAGTGTTTTATTTGCTATATTGTATTTACTTTGCCACCATGGCCTTTTTTTGCCTTTACCTCCCTTATCTCACCTCATTTGCTCACATTGTATATAGACTTATTTTTCTGCTGTATTATTGACTGTATGTTTGTTTTACTCCATGTGTAACTCTGTGTTGTTGTATGTGTCGAACTGCTTTGCTTTATCTTGGCCAGGTCGCAATTGTAAATGAGAACTTGTTCTCAACTTGCCTACCTGGTTAAATAAAGGTGAAATAAATCAAATAAAAAAGTGTCTTATATCGGCTGAAAGCTTAAATTCTTGTTAATCTAACTGCACTCTCCGATTTACAGTAGCTATTACAGCGAAAACATGCCATGCGATTGTTTTAGGACGGCGCCCCACATCAAAATATTTTTCCACTCGCACAGGTTTCATATATTCACATATAACGATTAAATATTCACTTACTTTTTCAAAATCTTCCTCTGATTTGTCATCCAAAGGGTCCCAGGTATAACATGTAGTGTCATTTTAGATAAAATCCTTCTTTATATCCCAAGAAGTCTGTTTAGTTTGCGCCATCGATATGAGTAATCCACTCGTTCAACTTGCAGAGAAAGGAATCCGAAAATCTACCACTAAACTTTGTTTCAAGAAGTCAAAATATGTTTCTATTTTTTCCTACCATAGCTATTATTTTAACATTTCTGCAAACTTCGAAGTATCTTCTTTCCAATGGTACCAATTATATGCATATCCTGGCTTCAAAGCCTGAGCAACAGGCAGTTTACATTTGGCACATCATTCAGGCAGGAAATGGAGAAAAAAGGCGCCTATCCCTTAACTGACTTGCCTAATTAAATAAAGATTATATAAAAGGATAAGATGTGGACTGTGTCTCAAATGTCATCCTATTCCCTCATTACTGCACTACTTTACTATATAGAACATTGGGTGACATTTGGGATGCAACAAAGGTGTGGTCTATGAGTGGTGTGAGCTAGGCAAGATCAACTTGTTATTTACAAAATGGAGGAATGAGAATAGCTTTGTCTGCTTTAGAGTCCCAATACTTTATATGGATGCAGTTTTCTTCCCTTTCCCTGTATTTTTCTCGGCCTATCTCTCTCTCTCTTTATTTCCTCTGTCTCGCTCTATTTCTCCTTTCTCCTTTTCGATCGTTCTAGTATTACCTACAGCATGTCTCTGGCCCACACACCCTGTTTCAGCTGAGGATTGTTATGCTATGCAGTCATCTGCCACCCAGATTGAAAACTGTTTTTTTTCCAAGAGGAGTCGAATCAACGGAGCTCAGCAGGAGATTTCCTCTTTCCTCTCAGCCATTCAATGTTAGGGGTTGGTCTCTGAACACGCATGCATGCATGCAAGCGCACACACACACACACACACACACACACACACACACACATACACATACACATACACATACACACACACACATACACATACACACACATATACACACACACACACACACACACACACACACACACACACACACACACACACACACACACACACACACACACACACACACACACACACACACACACACACACACAGACACAGACACAGACACACACACACACACATTCTCTCTCTGTCTCGCTCGTTCTCGCTCTCTCTCTCGCTCTCATTCTTGGCAGAAATGGGAAAAGACAAATCGTCTCAGATGCCCATGTTCTGTCACTTCTACCTCTCCGAGAGTCTGAGAAAACTTCCTTGAGTCTGAGAAAACTGCGTTGAGTCTGATAAAACTGCCTATTGAAAACTGCCATGAGTCTGATAAAACTGCCTTGAGAAAACTGCCTTGAGTCTGATTAAACTGCCTTGAAAAAACTGCCTTGAGTCTGATAAAACTGCCTTGAGTCTGTGAAAACTACCTTGAGTCTGATAAAACTGCCTTGAGTCTGATAAAACTGCCTTTAGTCTGTGAAAACTACCTTGAGTCTGATAAAACTGCCTTGAATCTGATAAAACTGCCTTTAGTCTGTGAAAACTACCTTGAGTCTGATAAAACTGCCTTGAGTCTGATAAAACTGCCTTTAGTCTGTGAAAACTACCTTGAGTCTGATAAAACTGCCTTGAATCTGATAAAACTGCCTTTAGTCTGTGAAAACTACCTTGAATCTGATAAAACTGCCTTGAGTCTGATAAAACTGCCTTGAGTCTGATAAAACTGCCTTGAGTCTGATAAAACTGCCTTGAGTCTGATAAAACTGCTATGGCAGAGTGGGGGAGGAGCTCAACATTCAACGAGTACAACTTCATACCATGGGCTTGTTTGGTCACACCATTTTCTCAAGGAGTTTTGAATACTCGCACATTTTCAATTATTCATTATTCTCACATTCCTGGCTATCTATCTGAAAATTGGACAACCCAACTGCATTCACCCATTTAAAGATAAAACTACATTCACCCATTTAAAGATAAAACTACATCCTTGCTTCCTGAAAATAAGTCCTGTAACAGCAAGTAAAGGAGAGATGTATTCGATAGTGTCGTTCTAAATCAATTCAGTATTAAAACATTGAGAGAGAAAGAGAGGGGATGCAGGTAAGGAAACATCATTTCTGTCAGAGGGATACATAGTGTGGAAGAGGGATGAGTAGTGGGGGAAGATGGATGAGTAGAGGGGGAAGATGGATGAGTAGTGGGGGAAGAGGGGTGAGTAGTGGGGGAAGATGGATGAGTAGAGGGGGAAGATGGATGAGTAGAGGGGGAAGAGGGGTGAGTAGTGGTGGAAGAGGGATGAGTAGTGGGGGAAGAGGGGTGAGTAATGGTGGAAGAGGGGTGGGTAGTGGTGGAAGAGGGATGAGTAGTGGTGGAAGAGGGATGAGTAGTGGGGGAAGAGGGGTGAGTAGTGGTGGAAGAGGGATGAGTAGTGGGGGAAGATGGATGAGTGGTGGGGGAAGAGGGGTGAGTAGTGGAGAAAGAGGGGTGAGTAGTGGGGAAAGAGGGATGAGTAGTGGGGGAAGATGGATGAGTGGTGGGGAAAGAGGGGTGAGTAGTGGGGGAAGAGGGGTGAGTAGTGGGGGAAGATGGATGAGTAGTGGCGGAAGAGGGATGAGTAGTGGGGGAAGATGGATGAGTAGTGGGGGAAGATGGATGAGTAGTGGGGGAAGAGGGGTGAGTAGTGGTGGAAGATGGATGAGTAGTGGGGGAAGAGGCAGTGGGGGAAGAGGGATGAGTAGTGGGGGAAGAGGGATAAGTAGTGGGGGAAGATGGATGAGTAGTGGGGGAAGAGGGATGAGTAGTGGTGGAAGATGGATGAGTAGTGGGGGAAGAGGCAGTGGGGGAAGAGGGATGAGTAGTGGGGGAAGAGGGATGAGTAGTGGGGGAAGAGGGGTGAGTAGTGGGGGAAGATGGATGAGTAGTGGGGGAAGAGGAGTGAGTAGTGGTGGAAGATGGATGAGTAGTGGGGGAAGAGGCAGTGGGGGAAGAGGGATGAGTAGTGGGGGAAGAGGGATGAGTAGTGGGGGAAGATGGATGAGTAGTGGGGGAAGAGGGATGAGTAGTGGGGGAAGAGCGGTGAGTAGTGGGGGAAGAGGAGTGAGTAGTGGTGGAAGATGGATGAGTAGTGGGAGATGAGTAGTGGGGGAAACGGGATGAGTAGTGGGGGAAGAGGGATGAGTAGTGGGGGAAACGGGATGAGTAGTGGGGGAAACGGGAAGAGTAGTGGGGGAAGAGGGAAGAGTAGTGGGGGAAGAGGGATGAGTAGTGGGGGAATAGATATGAGTAGTGGGTGAAGATGGATGAGTAGGGGGAAGAGGGATGAGTAGGGGGGGAACAGGATGAGTAGTGGGGGAAGAGGGAAGAGTAGTGCGGGAAGAAGGATGAGTAGTGGGGGAAGAAGGATGAGTAGTGGGGGAAGAGGGATGAGTAGTGGGGGAAGAGGGATGAGTAGTGGGGGAAGAGGGATGAGTAGGGGTGGGAAGAGGCAGTGGGGTGTATTGAATGGTGTGACGACAGCACAGTCACGGATCCAGCTTTTTCCCCCTCTATGTTTTTGTTGTTGTCTCTCCCGCCCCCTGCCGTCTTGGTATCTTCTCATAACAAGGCATCATACTTAGGCTGTACATATTTTTCTCCTACTGCAATTCAACAGATCAATATGATGGGAGCTGAAAGAAAGAGCAGAGGTATGGATATGTTGATAATATTTCATGAAATATGACGTGTAAGATAGAACAAAGATACTAATCTATAGGATGTCATGGGGCAGAACTATTTAACTGTACTCTGACGGGGGCCTGATGTAAAAAAGGTTAATTGTAGGGGGGCTAGACATTACTCTTCGGAATAACTTTTTAATAAAGCAATGCACAACCACCAATAAAGCACTTTTCTTAAAAATGAAATATTGCTAAAAGTAATTAGGAAAGAAGTGTTGGGAGCCCAATCAACATGATTGGAGGTGCAACCCCAAAAAATTGGACCATCATTGAAAAGGAAAAGCGCAACACTCTCTCACCATTATTTGGTTTGATTTAAACAACTATTAAAAGCTTCTTAAGTAACTAGGTCATTTTGAAATCATCTGAAAACTAAGCATCTCAATAAATAACAAAGCTACAGTGCCTTGCGAAAGTATTCACCCCCCTTTGGCATTTTTCCTATTTTGTTGCCTTACAACCTGGAATTAAAATAGATTTTTTTTTGGGGGGGGGGTTTATCATTTGATTTACACAACATGCCTACCACTTTGAAGATGCAGAATATATTTTATTGTGAAACAAGAAATAAGACAAAAACAAATTTTAAAACTTGAGCGTGCATAACTATTCACCCCCCCCCAAAGTCAATACTTTGTAGAGCAACCTTTTGCAGCAATTACAGCTGCAAGTCTCTTGGGGTATGTCTCTTTAAGCTTGTCACATCTAGCCACTGGGATTTTTGCCCATTCTTCAAGGCAAAACTGCTCCAGCTCCTTCAAGTTGAATGGGTTCCTGCCGGTGAATAGCAATCTTTAAGTCATACCACAGATCCTCAATTGGATTGAGGTCTGTGTGTTGGCTAGGCCATTCCAAGACATTTAAATGTTTCTCCTTAAACCACTCGAGTGCTGCTTCAACAGTATGCTTAAGGTCATTGTCCTGCTGGAAGGTGAACCTCCATCCCAGTCTCAAATCTCTGGCAGACTGAAACAGGTCTCCCTCAAGAATAATCCTCTATTTAGCGCCATCCATCATTCCTTCAATTCTGAACAGTTTCCCAGTCCCCTACCGATGAAAAACATGGTGTTCTCGGGGTGATGAGAGGTGTTGGGTTTGTGCCAGACATAGTGTTTTCCTTGATGGCCAAAAAGCTACATTTTTATCTCATCTGAACAGAGTACCTTCTTCCATATGTTTGGGGAGTCTCCCACATGCCTTTTGGCGAACACCAAACGTGTTTGCTTATTTATTTTTTTAACCTCTAGGGGACCCCCTTCCCGTTCTCATCCCGGTAACGGGATTGCTTGACAAGATAGCAAAAATCGAATAATTTCAATTTCTCAAACAATCAACTATTTTACACCATTTGAAAGATAAACATCTCCTTAACCTCTTACATCTAGACGTTCCGCTAGCGGAACACCTGCTCCATTATCCAATGATGGGCGTGGCGCGAAATACAAACTCCTCTAAAATACAAAAACTTCAATTTTTCAAACATATGACTATTTCACAGCATTTTAAAGATAAGACTCTCCTTTATCTAACCACACTGTCCGATTTCAAAAAGGCTTTACAACGAAAGCAAAACATTAGATTATGTCAGCAGAGTACCAAGCCAGAAATAATCAGACACCCATTTTTCAAGCTAGCATATAATGTCACAAAAACCTAGAAGACAGCTAAATGCAACACTAACCTTTGATGATCTTCATCAGATGACAACCCTAGGACATTATGTTATACAATACATGCATGTTTTGTTCAATCAAGTTCATATTTATATCAAAAACCAGCTTTTTACATTAGCATGTGACGTTCAGAACTAGCATACCCCCCGCAAACTTCCGGGGAATTCGCTAACATTTTACTAAATTACTCACGATAAACGTTCACAAAAAGCATAACAATTATTTTAAGAATTATAGATACAGACCTCCTCTATGCACTCGATATGTCCGATTTTAAAATAGCTTTTTGGTGAAAGCACATTTTGCAATATTCTAAGTACATAGCCCAGGCATCACGGGCTAGCTATTTAGACACCCGGCAAGTTTAGCACTCACCAATATCAGCTTTACTATTATAAAAGTTTCATTACCTTTTGTTGTCTTCGTCAGAATGCACTCCCAGGACTGCTACTTCAATAACAAATGTTGGTTTGGTCCAAAATAATCCATCGTTATATCCGAATAGCGGCGTTTTGTTCGTGCGTCCCAGACACTATCTGAAATGGTAAAGAAGGGTCTCGCGCATGGCGCAATTCGTGACAAAAAAAATCTAAATATTCCATTACCGTACTTCGAAGCATGTCAACCGCTGTTTAAAATCCATTTTTATGCCATTTTTCTCGTAAAAAAGAGATAATATTCCGACCAGGAATCTCCTTTTAGCTAAACTGAGGAAAGTAAACAAAGCTTTCGGTCGACGCGGGCACGAGCCTGAGTCTCACAGTACTGTAACCAGCCACTACCCAAACGCGCTACTTTGTTTCAGCCAGAGCCTGCAAAGCCACGATTCAGCTTTTTACCGCCTTCTGAGACCCTATGGCAGCCGTAGGAAGTGTCACGGGACAGCTAAGATCCTCACTCTTCAATAAACAGAGACAAGAAGAACGACACCTTGTCAGACAGGCCACTTCCTGCCTGAAACCTTGTCAGGTTTTTGCCTGCCAAATGAGTTCTGTTATACTCACAGACACCATTCAAACAGTTTTAGAAACTTTGGAGTGTTTTCTATCCATATGTAATAAGTATATGCATATTCTAGTTACTGGGTAGGAGTGGTAACCAGATTAAATCGGGTATGTTTTTTATCCAGCCGTGAAAATACTGCCCCGTAGCCATAACAGGTTAATCCAACCACGTTGTCCGATTTCAAAAAGGCTTTACGGCGAAAGCATAAAGTTAGATTATGTTAGGAGAGTATATAGACCAAAAATTACACACAGCCATTTTCAATGCAAGGACAGGCGTCGCCAAAAGCAGAAAACCAGCTAAAATGATGCACTAACCTTTGACAATCTTCATCAGATGACACTCCTAGGACATTATGTTAGACAATACATGCATTTTTTGTTCTATCAAGTTCATATTTATATCTAAAAACAGCATTTTACATCGGCGCGTGACGTTCAGAAAATGTTTTTCCCCCAAAACTGCCGGTGAATCATCACTACAATTTACAAAAATACTCGTCATAAACGTTGATAAAATATTTAACTGTTATTCAAAGAATTATAGATTAACATCTCCTGAATGCAACCGCATTGACAGATTTCAAAACAACTTTACCGGGAAGAACACTTTGAAATAATCTGAGTACTGTGCTCAGAAAAATACACTACGCAATACAGATAGCTGCCATTTTGGAGTCATCTAAATGCATAAATAGCATTAGAAATATTTACTTACCTTTAATAATCTTCATCAGAAGGCACTTCCAGGTATCCCAGGTCCACAACAAATGTTGTTTTGTTCGATAAAGTTCATAATTTATGTCCAAATAATAGTTCAGCTACTCCGAATGTAGGAAGCGTGCGGACAATGTCACGACGAAAAGTAAAAAAAAATCTATTTACGTTCATTCAAACATGTCAAACGTTGTATAGCATCAATCTTTAGGGCCTTTAGAACGTGAAGATTCAGTAACATTTCAACCGGACGGTTCCTGTGTCTTGAAAAACGTTTTGGGACAGAGGATCCTCCCTCATGAGCGTGCACCAATGAAGTGATGTCCTTCCCTGGGTGACCAAATTCCCTGCCTTCTCATTCGGTCTCTGTTCATAGTAGACGCCTCAAACAACTTTCTAAAGACTGTTGACATCTAGTGGAAGCCGTAGGAAGTGCAAAATGAATCCTTAGTCACTGTGTGTTCCATTGGCAATGACTTGAAAATAGTACAGTCAGAGTGTTTTCTATCCAAATCTACTAATAATATGCATATTCTAGTTTCTGGGCCAGAGTAGTAACCTGTTCAAATTGGGTACGTTTTTCATCCAGCTGTGAAAATACTGCCCCCTAGCCCAGACAGGTTTTAAACAATGTCTTTTTTCTGGCCACTCTTCCGTAAAGCCCAGCTCTGTGGAGTGTATGGCTTAAAGTGGTCCTATGGACAGATACTCCAATCTCTGCTGTGGAGCTTTGCAGCTCCTTCACAGTTATCTTTGGTCTCTTTGTTGCCTCTCTGATTAATGCCCTCCTTGCCCGGTCTGTGAGTTTTGGTGGGCGGCCCTCTCTTGGCAGGTTTGTTGTGGTGCCATATTCTTTCCATTTTTTAATAATGGATTTAATGGTGCTCCATGGGAGTTTAGGATATTTTTTTCGTAACCCAACCCTGATCTGTACTTCTCCACAACTTTGTCCCTGACCTGTTTGGAGAGCTCCTTGGTCTTCATGGTGCCGCTTGCTTGGTGGTGCCCCTTGCTTGGTAGTGTTGCTGACGCTGGGGCCTTTCAGAACAGGTGTATACAGTTGAAGTTGGACGTTTGCATACACCTTAGCCAAATGCATTTAAACTCAGTTTTTCCACAGTTCCTGACATTTAATCCTAGTAAAAATCCCCTGTTTTAGGTCAGTTAGGATCACCACTTTATTTTAAGAATGTGAAATGTCATAATAATAACATAGAGAATTATTTATTTCAAATTGTATTTATTTCATCACATTCCCAGTGGGTCAGAAGTTTACATACACTCAATTAGTATTTGGTAGCATTGCCTTTAAATTGTTTAACTTTGGTCACACGTTTTGGGTAACCTTCCACAAGCTTCCCACAATAAGTTGGGTGAATGTTGGCCCATTCCTCCTGACAGAGCTGGTGTAACTGAGTCAGGTTTGTAGGCCTCCTTGCTCGCACACACTTTTTCAGTTATGCCCACAAATGTTCGATAGGATTTAGGTCAGGGCTTTGTGATGGCCAATCCAATACCTTGACTTTGTTGTCCTTAAGCCATTTTGCCACAACTTTGGAAGTATGCTTGGGGTCTTTGTTCCATTTGGAAGACCCATTTGCGACCAAGCTTTAACTTCCTGACTGATGTTTTGAGATGTTGCTTCAATATATCCACATCCTTTTCCCTTCCTCATGATGCCATCTATTTTATGAAGTGCACCAGTCCCTCTTGAGCAAAGCACCCCCACAACATGATGCTGCCACCCCCGTGCTTCATGGTTGGGAAGGTGTTCTTCGGCTTGCAAGACTCCCCCTTTTTCCTCCAAACATAACGATGATCATTATGGCCGAACTGTTCTATTTTTGTTTCTTCAGACCAGAGGACATTTTTCCAAAAAATACGATCTTTGTCCCCATGTGCAGTTGCAAACCATAGTCTGGCTTTTTTCATGGCAGTTTTGGAGCAGTGGATTCTTTCTTGCCTAACGGCCTTTCAGGTTATGTTGATTTAGGACTCGTTTTACTGTGGATATAGATACTTTTGTACCTGTTTCCTCCAGCATCTTCACAAGGTCATTTGCTGTTGTTCTAGGATTGATTTGCACTTTTCACACCAATGTAGGTTCATCTCTAGGAGACAGAACGTGTCTCCTTCCTGAGCGGTATGATGGCTGCATGGTCCCATGGTGTTTATACTTGTATACTATTGTTTGTACAGATGAACGTGGTACCTTCAGGCATTTGGAAATTGCTCCCAAGGATGAACCAGACTTGTGGAGGTATACAATTTTTATTCTGATGTTTTGGCTGATTTCTTTTGGTTTTCCCATGATGTCAAGCAAAGAGGCACTGCGGTTGAAGGTAGGCCTTGAAATACATCCACAGGTACACCTCCAATTGACTCAAATTATGTCAATTAGCCTATCAGAAGCTTCTAAAGCCATGACATAATCTTCTGGTATTTTCCAAGCTGTTTAAAGGCACAGTCAACTTAGTGTATGTAAACTTCTGACCCACTGGAATTGTGATACAGTGAATTATAAGTGAAATAATCTGTCTGTAAACAATGGTTGGAAAAATGACTTGTGTCATGCACAAAGTAGATGTCCTAACCGACTTATCAAAACTATAGTTTGTTAACAAGAAATGTGTGGAGTTTTAATGACTCCAATCTAATTGTATGTAAACTTCCGACTTCAACTGTATATACTGAGATCATTTGACAGATCACGTGACACTTAGATTGCACACAGGTGGACCTTATTTAATTAATTATGCGAATTTGGAAGGTTATTGGTTGCACCAGATCTTATCTAGGGGCTTCATAGCAAAGGGGGTGAATACATATGCACGCACCACTTTTCCGTTTATTATTTTAACATTTTTTTTTAAACAAGTTATTTTTTAAATTTCACTTCACCAATTTGGACTATTTTGTGTATTTCAATTACATGAAACCCAAAGAAAAATCTATTTAAATTACAGGTTGTAATGCAACAAAATAGGAAAAATGCCAAGGGGGTGAATACTTTGCAAGGCACTGTATGTCAAATCAGGTAATGCCAAATTCCAGTCTGAAGGAAGAATGCTTTCAATTCATTTCCCTCAATCATTAGGTGTTTTTTTTGTCTGATTCCCTTTTAATGAGTCTTTCTGAGTATCCTTAGTCATAGCTTTCAGGAATGGGGTCATAATATTTTGTAGCTTAAACCGTTCAAACGCTAGAGACAAATTCATATGAAGAAAAAAGAATCAACATGCCACATAGGCACTGGAAATGGCTAAACCCCACTAGAAACCACACTGTAGACAACCACCATAGTGCTTGTCATTTGGGCACTGAACATTGGCCTTTGGCGGAGTAATTTTTTTGCTGATATTTTATTACTGTTCAGAATTGATCAAAGGGCCAGTATAAATGAATAAATGGGTCGGATCTAACCCGCGTGCCGCCAGTTGAATAGCTCTGTCACAGGCTTCTTCTGAGAGGAAAAAGGGAGAGCATTCACAGTAATTACTGCAGGGGAGAGTGGGGTATGTTGAGATATTACTGTAAGGGAGAGTGGGGTATGTTGAGACATTACTGTAAGGGAGAGTGGGGTATGTTGAGACATTACTGTAAGGGAGAGTGGGGTATGTTGAGATATTACTGTAAGGGAGAGTGGGGTATGTTGAGATATTACTGTAAGGGAGAGTGGGGTATGTTGAGATATTACTGTAAGGGAGAGTGGGGTATGTTGAGATATTACTGTAAGAGAGGGTGGGGTATGTTGTGATATTACTGTAAGGGAGAGTGGGGTATGTTGAGACATTACTGTAAGGGAGAGTGGGGTATGATGAGACATTACTGTAAGGGAGAGTGGGGTATGTTGAGATATTACTGTAAGGGAGAGTGGGGTATGTTGAGATATTACTGTAAGGGAGAGTGGGGTATGTTGAGATATTACTGTAATGGAGAGTGGGGTATGTTGAGATATTACTGTAAGGGAGAGTGGGGTATGTTGAGATATTACTGTAAGGGAGAGTGGGGTATGTTGAGATATTACTGTAAGGGAGAGTGGGGTATGTTGAGATATTACTGTAAGGGAGAGTGGGGTATGTTGAGACATTACTGTAAGGGAGAGTGGGGTATGTTGAGACATTTTTTACATTCAGCATCCCTACGTCAAGGGAAATATAGCCCTCTAAATAATCAGAGTTCCTGTTAACAGTTTTTAAAACATAGCCTGTCCCTCCCCCAAAAAGTATATGCCGCAACTTACCCCGTGTAAGTTAAGGATAGGGACAAGGTAAGTTGGGGTAAGTGGGTGGGTGTGCAGTGATTACAGCCTCGAGTCTTCTTGGGTATGACGCTACAATCTTGGCACACATGTATTTGGGGAGTTTCTCCCATTCTTCTCTGCAGATCCTCTCAAACTCTGTCAGGTTGGATGGGGAGTGTTGATGCACAGCTATTTTCAGGTCTCTCCAGATATGTTCCATCGGGTTCAAGTCCGGGCTCTGGCTGGGCTAGTCAAGGACATTCAAAGACTAGTCCCAAAGCCACTCCTGCTTTGTCTTGGCTGTGTGCTTAGGGTCGTTGTCCTGTTGGAAGGTGAACCTTCGCCCCAGTCTGAGGTCCTGATCGCTCTGGAGCAGGTTTTCATCAAGGATATTTCAGTACTTTGCTCTGTTCATCTTTCCCTCGATCCGGACTAATCTCCCAGTCCCTGCCGCTGAAAAACATCCCCACAGCATGATGCTGCTACGACCATGCTTCACCTTAGGGGTGGTGCCAGGTTTCCTCCAGACGTGACACTTGGCATTTAGACCAAAGAGTTCAATCTTGGTTTCATCAGACCAGAGAATCTTGTTTCTCATGGTCTGAGAGTCCTATAGGTGCCTTTTGGCAAACTCCAAGTGGACTGTCATGTGCCTTTTACTGAGGAGTGGCTTCCGTCTGGCCACTCTACCATAAAGGCCTGATTGGTAGAGTGCTGCAGAGATGGTTGTCCTTCTGGAAGATTCTCCCATCTCCACAGAGGAACTCTGGAGCTCTGTCAGAGTGACCATCAGGTTCTTGGTCACCTCCTTGACCAAGGTCCTTTTCCCCCGATTGCACAGCTTGTCCAGGCAGCCAGCTCTAGGAAGAGTCTTGGTGTTTCCAAACTTCTTCCATTTAAGAATGATGGACGCCACTGTGTTCTTGGGGACCTTCAATGCTGCGGAAATTGTTTGGTACCCTTTCCCAGATCTGTGCCTCGACACAATCCTGTCTCGGAGCTCTATGGACAATTCCTTCGACCTAATAGATTGGTTTTTGCTCTGAAATGCACTGTCAATTGTGGGACCTTAAATAGACAGGTGTGTGCCTTTCCAAATCATGTCCAATCAATTGAATTTACCACAAGTGGACACCAATCAAGCTGTACAGACATGTCAATGTTGATCAATGGCAACTGAATGTACCTGAGCTCAAGTTCAAGTATCATAGCAAACGGTCTGAATACTTCTGTATATGAGGTATTTTTGTTTTTAATATTTAGTACATTTGTTTTTGCTTTGTCATTATGGGGTATTGTGTGTAGATTGATGAGGAACAAATGTAATGTAATCCTTTTTAGAATAAGGCTGTAACGTAACAAAATCTGTAAAAAAGGAAGGGGTCTGAATACTTTCCGAATGCATTGTAGATCTCTCTGTTCAATATCATATACACATCTGTTTCATGATTAGTTGTCTGGGACAGGGATGTTGTTTCAATGTGCTTATTTGTCGGCAAGTTCTCTGCATTTGATTATTGGTATGTTTATCAAGCTCAGACTCCATGTCATCAGATAAGACATTGTGTTCCTCTGCTACTCTGTCATAGCATCTCATCCACACAGGTACATGTTTGTTTTCTTGTTTGTCGTTGTACCTCTTCAGTTTTATTCAGTCAATTTTTTCATCCTTTGTTGCTACTTGAATGGACTTCTTCCCTTCTCTCACTTCCTTGGCTGCTTTCTCAAGAACCTCAAGGGAGGCTAGACCCCTGCTGTTTTACGTTTGTATACACAGGGCATGATGTCTGCTCTGTAATAATAAAAATGAGTTCATATGCATGACACATTGCAAAAATACTATGCAATGTAAAAAAAAATGTAATCATCATTTGTATCGTGTATGGAAGCCATTTGTAATTGTATTTGTATTTATTACTCTTCCTGGAGTCCAGCAAATCTGTGGCAGTTGTACAATTTCAAAAACATTACAATACAGTCACAGATTTCACAACACACTGTGTGCCCTCAGGCCCCCTACTCCACTACTGCCAAATACAATACAAAATCCATGTGTACGTGTGTGTATAGTGTGTGTGTGTGTATGCATGTGTCTGTGCCTATGTTTGTGTTGCTTCACAGTCCCCGCTGTTCCATAAGTTAGTATTTTAACCTGCTTTTTGAATCTGATTCTACTGTTTGCATCAGTTACTTGATGTGGAATAGAGTTCCATGTAGTCATGGCTCTATGTAGTACTGTGCGCCTCCCATAGTCTGTTCTGGACTTGTGGACTGTGAAGAGACCTCTTGTGGCATGTCTTGTGGGGTATGCATGGATAACTGAGCTGTGTGCCAGTAGTTTAGACAGACAGCACGGTGCATTCAACATGTCAATACCTCTCATAAGTACAAGTAGTGATGAAGTCAGTCTCCTCCATTTTGAGCCAGGAGAGATTGACATGTTTGCTCTCTGTGTACATTTAAGAGCCAGCCCTGCTGCCCTGCTCTGAGCCATTTGCAATTTTCCTAAGTCCCTCTTTATGGCACCTGACCACATGACCGAACAGTAGTCCAGGTGCGACAAAACTAGGGCCTGTAGGACTTGCCTTGCTGCCTTGATGATAGTGCTGTTAAGAAGGTAGAGCAGTACTTTACTATAGACAGACTTCTCCCCATCTTAGCTACTGTTGTATCAATATGTTTTGACCATGACAGTTTACAATCCAGGCTTACTCCAAACACACACACACACACACACACACACACACACACACACACACACACACACACACACACACACACACACACACACACACACACACACACACACACACACACACACACACACACACACATTTGAGACCCCTCTTGTAAAGTCACTGAGATCTCTTCTTCTAGCCATGGTAGCCAAAATAGTGGGAAAAATGACCCTAAGCATGATGGGATGTTAATTGCTTAATTAACTCAGGAACCACACCTGGAAGCATCTGCTTTAAATATACATACTTTGTATTCCTCATTTACTCCTTTGTATTCCTCAAGTTTATCCTTTATTTTTGGTTTAGATACAAGCATCATGCCATAATAAATTAATTTGACTTGGTGAAAATCATTTTGTTTGGACCTTACTTGCTTACCTCTTTTTCCACGTGGTTTCTTCCTTCACAGGCTGCATGAAATGACATTGCCCTAAATATTTGGTCATGTGATTCATGTTGTGTATGGTTTCCTAGAAATAAGAGGTGGTTCAACTAAGCGTTTGGCTCAAATTACCCCACTCTTTCCTCCAGTTATACACCATGATGTCTTTTTCATGGGTTCTGTGTGTACTTACCACATGTCATTTGAAAAGTACGAGTAGTGCCAGTCTGAAGTTATACATTTCCTTGTATTGTACAGTTCAATATGTTATTTTGTGTTACATTTTAGTAGTCTTGCACTTATGCACCTTTCCAGAGTAACATTACATAAATGTCCCACTTTTCTTTCCTCATTTACACCCTAGAACTACTAACTGGGCACTGATGTCAACGTTTAGTGTTAATTTACATTTGGCTGAGGTGTCAACAAACAAGAATTCAATGTGAAATCACCCAAACAATTCACAAACAAATGGATTTAGGTTCAAACTTGGATTTAAAAAAAAATTAAATTCCCTTACCTGGATAACTTTTTTCTAAATCCAATCAGTTTTCCACATTGATTCTATATGATCACATTGAATTATTTGGGTAAAATGCCGTGGAAACAACGTTGATCCAACCAGTTTTGGCCCAGTGGGTAGTAAAATGGAATGCTCATATTGATCTGATTCAACTAATTAGGTCAACATCTGCACCCGACCTGGGTTCAAATACTATTCAGAGTATTTCAATTACTTTCAAAGACATTTGGAAGTATTTAGATATTTATTATTTGAAAAGACAAGTAGTTGAAAATTGTAATGTATTTGGAATTACACTTGGGGAAAAAAAAAAGTAAAATGTAAGTATTTAAAAAAATACTCAAATACACTGACTAAAATGCACTCCCATGCATTTAACCTAGGTATTTGAAAATAGTATTGGAAATAAGTATTTGATAATAGTTCTTGAAATAAGTACATGAAAATCCTTTCAAATTGTCTGCTACTTATAGGATTTTTTGGGATACTTTAAAATACTTCCAATAGAAGTAGTTGATTCGGGACATAAAACCTGAAAATATTCAAATACACAGAAAAAAAGCATTGACATAACACACTCAAATACACATTTAAACCCAGGTCCCTCTTGCAAACTAAGCGATCTCATAGGACACATTTGTTTTTGGCCAAACATAACGGAGACTATAGACCAAACATGAAGGAGACTATAGACCAAACATGAAGGAGACTACAGACCAAACATTAAGGAGACTATAGACCAAACATGAAGGAGACTATAGACCAAACATGAAGGAGACTATAGACCAAACATTAAGGAGACTATAGACCAAACATGAAGGAGACTATAGACCAAACATTAAGGAGACTATAGACCAAACATGAAGGAGACTATAGACCAAACATTAAGGAGACTATAGACCAAACGTGAAGGAGACTATAGACCAAACATTAAGGAGACTATAGACCAAACATGAAGGAGACTATAGACCAAACATTAAGGAGACTATAGACCAAACATGAAGGAGACTATAGACCAAACATGAAGGAGACTATAGACCAAACATGACGGAGACTATAGACCAAACATGAAGGAGACTATAGACCAAACATGAAGGAGACTATAGACCAAACATTAAGGAGACTATAGACCAAACATGAAGGAGACTATAGACCAAACATTAAGGAGACTATAGACCAAACATGAAGGAGACTATAGACCAAACATGAAGGAGACTATAGACCAAACATGACGGAGACTATAGACCAAACATGAAGGAGACTATAGACCAAACATTAAGGAGACTATAGACCAAACATTAAGGAGACTATAGACCAAACATGAAGGAGACTATAGACCAAACATTAAGGAGACTATAGACCAAACATGAAGGAGACTATAGACCAAACATTAAGGAGACTATAGACCAAACATGAAGGAGACTATAGACCAAACATTAAGGAGACTATAGACCAAACATGAAGGAGACTATAGACCAAACATGAAGGAGACTATAGACCAAACATGACGGAGACTATAGACCAAACATGAAGGAGACTATAGACCAAACATGAAGGAGACTATAGACCAAACATTAAGGAGACTATAGACCAAACATTAAGGAGACTATAGACCAAACATTAAGGAGACTATAGACCAAACATGAAGGAGACTATAGACCAAACATTAAGGAGACTATAGACCAAACATGAAGGAGACTATAGACCAAACATTAAGGAGACTATAGATTAAACATGACAGAGACTATAGACCAAACATGAAGGAGACTATAGACCAAACATGAAGGAGACTATAGACCAAACATGAAGGAGACTATAGACCAAACATGAAGGAGACTATAGACCAAACATGAAGGAGACTATAGACCAAACATGAAGGAGACTATAGACCAAACATGAAGGAGACTATAGACCAAACATTAAGGAGACTATAGACCAAACATTAAGGAGACTATAGACCAAACATGAAGGAGACTATAGACCAAACATGACGGAGACTATAGACCAAACATGAAGGAGACTATAGACCAAACATTAAGGAGACTATAGACCAAACATTAAGGAGACTATAGACCAAACATGAAGGAGACTATAGACCAAACATTAAGGAGACTATAGACCAAACATGAAGGAGACTATAGACCAAACATGAAGGAGACTATAGACCAAACATGACGGAGACTATAGACCAAACATGAAGGAGACTATAGACCAAACATGAAGGAGACTATAGACCAAACATGACGGAGACTATAGACCAAACATGAAGGAGACTATAGACCAAACATTAAGGAGACTATAGATTAAACATGACGGAGACTATAGACCAAACATTAAGGAGACTATAGACAAAACATGAAGGAGACTATAGACCAAACATGACGGAGACTATAGACCAAACATTAAGGAGACTATAGACCAAACATTAAGGAGACTATAGACCAAACATGAAGGAGACTATAGACAAAACATGAAGGAGACTATAGACCAAACATGAAGGAGACTATAGACCAAACATTAAGGAGACTATAGACCAAACATGAAGGAGACTATAGACAAAACATTAAGGAGACTATAGACCAAACATGACGGAGACAAGGCACCGAGGAGTTTGAGTTGTTTCTAATCAATTTCAAACAACAAATGAATGATGGCATTTAGCTGCGTCCTGTCATTAATTACACATCATCTCCCCAATCTGTTCAGCTAATCAGTCTTTTCCTCCATCCCTGCGTTCCTCACTGTCGCTGGTACAATCACACTAAATGGGCTGCTATCTGAGACTGCTAATGGGATGGCATTAGAGACTGAGGCTGCGTCCTAAAGAGCCCCCATCCCTATTTAGTGCACTACTTTCAACCAGGGTTTATAGGGCTCTGGTCAAAAGTAATGCCCTATATAGGGAATAGGGTGCCATTGGGGACGGAGGCTGAGCTTAACGACGAGCAGATTGATGTGAGGAACACGTAACAGATTTACCACAGGGCCGGATTTGCAAAGGATCAGTTTGTCTATTACTAATGTGGTATATTGTAGTTGTCATACCTTACATGATGTACAGTATGTATGAATTATGAATGATCACATTCTGAATGTTAGCGCTCTGTAGTGGTTTTTCTGAGGATACTACCTAGCCTATGTATGTAGACTCTAAGCGACAAATGGCTTTCAGTTTGACAGATTGTCAAGACACAAACGATCACTTCTTTTGCTCATGAGTCAATTCAGAACCTTGGATCCATTTTTCACTAAAGCAAAGCAGCGCTCCCTAGACTCTTGTTTTCCAATACATCTAGTTCCTTCCTGTCCTTGTTGGTATGGAGCTAAGACACCGGAGGGGCCAGAGACAACCGCTTTGTGGACTGACTCCAGAAACAGATTGGCCATAGGGCAGTTCAGGCAAATGCCAGATGGGCTGGTCCATCTTTAGCCCAGTTTGCCTGTCTAAATTGTGGGCTTTGCACAGAATTATCATTATTTATCTGATAATAGGGGCCTGGAAGGATAACATAAGCTGGTGTAGGGGCCTGGAGAAAAACAATGGACCAGTGTGGTAAAATCCCCGGGTGGGCATTTCTGGTCCGAGTCCGTCCCTGCCTCAGTATAATGAGACCGGCAAGACGGCGGGAGGTGCAGTAGGGAGGCGCAGTGGGGTTTCTTTTACTATCTCCTCCTTCACACACATTCCTGTTTACCTTTTGGTAGTGGCTCTAAGAGCATTTGCATGTTTTGTTTTGGTTGTGGGAGGGAGGGAGGGAGGGTGGCTATGTGTGGCACTCCCAATCAGGCTGCCATGTTGAAATAACATCTTCTCCTGGGAATTCTCAATTATTTACCATCAGTGTTCACTGTGTGTGTTACAGTAACCTACATATTCCACCTGACCCTTATTTACTGTAGAAACAGGAAGAGAGGGAGAGAGAGAGAGAGAGAGAGAGAGAGAGAGAGAGAGAGAGAGAGAGAGAGAGAGAGAGAGAGAGAGAGCCTGTCATCCATTTGTCAACGTCAGCATCAGATCCGACCCTCAGCCTAAAGCACCACCTCTCCACTGTTTGGAGTTCCTCCACCCGATCATTTTGGAGAATTTCCAATGCTCCCTGACTGTCTAGTTTTCATTTCAGTGATTGTTGGCAGGTTAGTTGTGTTACTATTGTCATTTCTGCACAGTTTCTATCTGCTATTAGTCATTCAAGTGGTTTTCTTTCAAGAACAGGTGGGTCCAGTGATGTAGGGGCCATCTCAGGGTTCTGGTCGTTTTGCAACACTTTCTTAAGTTGCATACACATCTTTGTTACCAACAAGAGGACGAAGGGAGCTGAGAAGTTGCATTAGGATCAATGTAGTGTGTAGTTAGCTGTCTGTTTGTTGTGTTAGAGGTCAGGGCCTGTATCCAAAAATCATCTCACAGTAGGAATGCTGATCTAGGATCAGGTCCCAACCTGTCCATATAATCATAATTCGTTATGATCTCAAAGGCGAAACTGATCCCAGATCAGCACTCCTACTCTGAGAGGCTTTTTGGATATGGGCCCAGATGGCCTGTGTTTTTGAGGTTCGCTATGTGACGCAGTTACTTGCCTGTGTTCATCATGCTTACAATGCCCGGAAGATTGAGGGAGGGGAAGGAACACCACAGAGCACTCACTGGCCATTAGATCTCTTCACTGGCCGTTAGATCTCTTCACTGGCCGTTAGATCTCTTCACTGGCCGTTAGATCTCTTCACTGGCCGTTAGATCTCTTCACTGGCCGTTAGATCTCTTCACTGGCCGTTAGATCTCTTCACTGGCCGTTAGATCTCTTCACTGGCCGTTAGATCTCTTCACTGGCCGTTAGATCTCTTCACTGGCCATCAGATCTCTTCACTGGCCATTAGATCTCTTCACTGGCTGTTAGATCTCTTCACTGGCCATTAGATCTCTTACATCATGAAAGTCAAGCCACTTTTGCATCAAGGTCCTCATTTCACTGTTTGTCTGCATGGGGCATGTTTTGAATGTTAGTGGTGACTCCTGCCAATTTGGCCTCTGTGTTTCTCTGTCATCATGGTCCTCGCTTGTTAACACCATTCATGGCAGAGGCTCTAAATCTCTGGGGCAGCGGATGTACGTTTTCCCTCTTCTTGTTTTGTTTGTTTGGTCTGTTTGTTTGTTTGTTTGGGCAATAGAGAGGGTATCAAAGAGCTGACGCCCTGGGTTGGCGTTTGTTTTGCGTGTGGGATGGGGGTTGGATGAAGGGGGGGGGGGGGGGGGGGGTGTCTCATTGGCAAACAGGAAATGCGTTTGCCCGGGACACAAAGGTCAGCAGCCAATAAAGTATGCAGGTGAAGAGCGGCGAGGACAGAAGTGCTACGGTACCGCTCTGTCTGCAAGGGATGCTGGGGGACTGGGTTTGCCAATACAATGGAAGAGGAAGAGGAGTAGGATGAAGAGGAAAACTCCACCCCTCAGGAACCGAACGGATCACAACCAGACACTACACAGAACTAGAATATCAACCCCATGGGGGAGGGGGGGGGGGGGGGGGGGGGGGGGTCTCAAAACGATTTTCCTGAAACCTCTCACGTCTTCTCTCTTCTCACTGTTACCGCTCATTCTTGGAGGAGTTCAGAGGTCAGACTTTTGAGATTCACCTCATGGATTCCAGACTCCCTAGTGAGCAGTTAGCATTTCTCCCATAGACACGACCATATGAAATGAGGTGAGGGAAGGAGATAAGACCTCAGAGAGCTTAACTAAGGCAATGTTTAAGTGCTGGGGGAAGTACAGTTCAGACTCTTTATCTGAGTGTCTGCAGAGGTATTCAAGTTGAGTTGAGGAATGGCTTGAGTGACTTGCTGTGGTTGACTGCCGAGCGGCGCAGACGTGGAGTGAGTTGATGTGGTGCCGAGGCATTATAGTCTCGTATGATAAGGTTCAGAGTGATGGTCTCGAGGGTGGTGTCTTAAACCGAACTGACAGGGTCGGTCGGCGTGACGACAGACGGGGCCCACTCGGTGTGACGAGCGAGGCGGTGCTCAGTCGTAAAGGTCGGTGGTCGGTTCTGTGACAGTTGCTCATCCTCCTCGGTCATGCCTGGCCTGGCCTGGCTCGCCTGCCGCCTGCCGCTCGGCTGTAGTCTACGTATGTTTGATGGCTGTCGGGAGTGGAGAGCGGCGCAGGAGTCATGTTTCCCACAGATGCCTCCATGTCAAGCAGATACCTGTGGCGGCTGCAAGGAGAGTGACAACTTCCTATGAGCAGAGGAGAGAAAACATTTCCTCTCTTCTTTTTTCACTGACACTCCAGGTCCCGGAGGATTTCCCTCCTTCCTCCTCCATCCTTCCCTCCTACACATCTCGTCCTCCACCTCTCCTCCTCTGTCCCTCCCTCCTCTACCTCTCCTCCTCTGTCCCTCCCTCCTGCACCTCTCCTCCTCCGTCCCTCCCTCCTCCACCTCTCCTCCTCCACCTCTCCTCCTCCACCTCTCCTCCTCCATCCCTCCCTCCTCCACCTCTCCTCCTCCATGTCTCCTCCTCCTCTGTCCCTCCTCCACCTCTCCTCCTCCAACTCTCCTCCTCCGTCCATCCCTCCTCCACCTCTCCTCCTCCATGTCTTCTCCTCCTCCGTCCATCCCTCCTCCACCTCTCCTCCTCCAACTCTCCTCCTCCGTCCATCCCTCCTCCACCTCTCCTCCTCCATGTCTTCTCCTCCTCCGTCCCTCCCTCCTCCACTTCCCCTCCCTCCTCCACCTCTCCTCCTCCACCTCTCCTCCTCTGTCCCTCCCTCCTCCACCTCTCCTCCTCTGTCCCTCCCTCCTGCACCTCTCCTCCTCCGTCCCTCCCTCCTCCACCTCTCCTCCTCCATCCCTCCCTCCTCCACCTCTCCTCCTCCATGTCTCCTCCTCCTCTGTCCCTCCTCCACCTCTCCTCCTCCACCTCTCCTCCTCTGTCCCTCCCTCCTCCACCTCTCCTCCTCTGTCCCTCCCTCCTGCACCTCTCCTCCTCTGTCCCTCCCTCCTCCACCTCTCCTCCTCTGTCCCTCCCTCCTGCACCTCTCCTCCTCTGTCCCTCCCTCCTCCACCTCTCCTCCTCCACCTCTCCTCCTCCATCCCTCCCTCCTCCACCTCTCCTCCTCCATGTCTCCTCCTCCTCCGTCCCTCCCTCCTCCACCTCTCCTCCTCTGTCCCTCCCTCCTGCACCTCTCCTCCTCTGTCCCTCCCTCCTCCACCTCTCCTCCTCCACCTCTCCTCCTCCATCCCTCCCTCCTCCATCTCTCCTCCTCCACCTCTCCTCCTCCTCCGTCCCTCCCTCCTCTACCTCTCCTCCTCCACCTCTCCTCCTCCGTCCATCCCTCCTCCACCTCTCCTCCTCCAACTCTCCTCCTCCGTCCATCCCTCCTCCACCTCTCCTCCTCCATGTCTCCTCCTCCTCCCCCTCTCCTCCTCCACCTCTCCTCCTCCACCTCCCCTCCTCCATGTCTCCTCCTCCTCCGTTCCTCTCCTCCTCCACCTCTCCACCTCCACCTCTCCTCCTCCGTCCCTCCCTCCTCCACCTCTCCTCCTCCTCTCCTCCTCCATTCCTCTCCTCCTCCTCCGTCCATCCCTCCTCCACCTCTCCTCCTCCTCCGTCCCTCCCTCCTCCACCTCTCCATCTCTCCTCCTCCTCCGTCCCTCCCTCCTCCACCTCGCCTCCTCCGTCCATCCCTCCTTCACCTCTCGTCCTCCATCCCTCCATCCTTCACCTCTCCTCCACCTATCCTTCTCCACCTCTCCTCCTCCGTCCCTTCCTCCTCCACCTCTCCTCCACCTCTCCTCCTCTGTCCCTCTCCTTCTCCGTTGTTCTCCTCCGTCCCTCCTCCACCTCTCTTCCGTTCCTCTCCTCCATCTCTCCTCCTCCTTCGTCCATCCCTCCTCCACCTCTCCATCCCTCCCTCACTCCTCCTTCTCTCCTCCTCCATCATTCTTCTCCTCCTCCATCCCTCCTCCACCTCTCCTCCTCCGTTCCTCTCCTCCTCTGTCCATCCCTCCTCCACCTCTCCACCTCTGTCCTCCACCTCTCCTCCTCCGTCCGTCCCTCCCTCCTCCATCTCTCCTCCTCCGTGGGGCTTTGCCCTTTGAAATCCTCTCTCTGATTTTCCAACAGTACGTTTGGATAAGATAGTGTCTCCTCTACCAACATGGTTGTGTGTGTGTTTGTGTGTGATAATTATAGTGTGCGTTTAGTCACTGTGTATGTTTGTTTGCCTGCATGTGTGTGTGCCTGTATGAGAATCATCGCTGTGTGTGTATTTAATCGTTGTGTTGAGTGTGTGTTTTGGTATGTGTGTGTGTGATGTTCATGTTGTTTGATGCTGTGTGGGGAATGAGGTGTCTTAATGTAAGTAACACAACCCCAGGGTCAGTACTGAAGAGAGAAAAATCTTTCTGTTCTGCCTTCCCTCTGCCTTCCCTCTGCCTTCCCTCTGTCTTCCCTCTGCCTTCCCTCTGCCTTCCCTCTGTCTTCCCCTGTATTCCCTCTGCCTTCCCTCTGCCTTCCCTCTGCCTTCCCTCTGCCTTCCCTCTGTCTTCCCCTGTATTCCCTCTGCCTTCCCTCTGCCTTCCCTCTGCCTTCCCTCTGCCTTCCCTCTGCCTTCCCTCTGTCTTCCCTCTGCCTTCCCTCTGCCTTCCCTCTGCCTTCCCTCTGTCTTCCCCTGTCTTCCCTCTGCCTTCCCTCTGTCTTCCCTCTGCCTTCCCTCTGCCTTCCCTCTGTCTTCCCTCTGCCTTCCCTCTGCCTTCCCTCTGCCTTCCCTCTGTCTTCCCTCTGCCTTCCCTCTGCCTTCCCTCTGTCTTCCCTCTGCCTTCCCTCTGTCTTCCCCTGTCTTCCCTCTGCCTTCCCTCTGCCTTCCCTCTGCCTTCCCCCTGTCTTCCCTCTGCCTTCCCCCTGTCTTCCCTCTGCCTTCCCTCTGTCTTCCCGCTGTCTTCCCTCTGCCTTCCCTCTGTCTTCCCCTGTATTCCCTCTGCCTTCCCTCTGCTCCCTCTGCCTTCCCTCTGTCTTCCCCTGTCTTCCCTCTGCCTCTCCCTCTGTCTTCCCTCTGCCTTCCCTCTGCCTTCCCTCTGTCTTCCCTCTGCCTTCCCTCTGCCTTCCCTCTGCCTTCCCTCTGTCTTCCCTCTGCCTTCCCTCTGCCTTCCCTCTGTCTCTTCCCTCTGCCTTCCCTCTGTCTTCCCCTGTCTTCCCTCTGCCTTCCCTCTGCCTTCCCTCTGCCTTCCCCCTGTCTTCCCTCTGCCTTCCCCCTGTCTTCCCTCTGCCTTCCCTCTGTCTTCCCGCTGTCTTCCCTCTGCCTTCCCTCTGTCTTCCCCTGTATTCCCTCTGCCTTCCCTCTGCCTTCCCTCTGCCTTCCCCCTGTCTTCCCTCTGCCTTCCCTCTGTCTTCCCGCTGTCTTCCCTCTGCCTTCCCTCTGCCTTCCCTCTGCCTTCCCTCTGCCTTCCCCCTGTCTTCCCTCTGCCTTCCCTCTGCCTTCCCTCTGTCTTCCCTCTGCCTTCCCTCTGCCTTCCCTCTGCCTTCCCTCTGTCTTCCCTCTGTCTTCCCCCTGCCTTTCCTCTGCCTTCCCTCTGCCTTCCCTCTGCCTTCCCTCTGCCTTCCCTCTGCCTTCCCTCTGCCTTCCCTCTGCCTTCCCCCTGTCTTCCCCTGCCTTCCCTCTGCCTTCCCCCTGCCTTCCCTCTGCCTTCCCTCTGCCTTCCCTCTGCCTTCCCTCTGCCTTCCCCCTGTCTTCCCTCTGCCTTCCCCCTGTCTTCCCTCTGCCTTCCCTCTGTCTTCCCGCTGTCTTCCCTCTGCCTTCCCTCTGTCTTCCCCTGTATTCCCCCTGTCTTCCCTCTGCCTCCCCTCTGCCTCCCCTCTGCCTTCCCTTTCCCTTCCCTCTGCCTTCCCTCTGCCTTCCCTTCCCTCTGCCTTCCCTTCCCTCTGCCTTCCCTCTGTCTTCCCTCTGCCTTCCCCCTGCCTTCCCTCTGCCTTCCCTCTGCCTTCCCTTCCCTCTGCCTTCCCTCTGTCTTCCCTCTATCTTCCCTCTGTCTTCCCTCTGCCTTCCCTTCCCTCTGCCTTCCCTTCCCTCTGCCTTCCCTCTGCCTTCTCTCCACAATGTCTGAAATGGCATCCTGTTCCCTACAGTGCCTTCAAAAAGTATTCACACCCTTTGACTTTTTCAAAATGTTGTTGTGTTACAGCCTGATTTTAAAATGGATGAAATATATATATATATACCCCATAATGTCAAAGTGGAATTATGTATATTTTTTGCAAATTCATTAAAAATGAAAAGCTTAATTAAATGTCTTGAGTCAATAAGTATTCAACCTCTTTGTTCTGGTAAGCCTAAATAAGTTCAGGAGTAAAAAATATGTTTAACAAGCCACATAATAAGTTGCATGGACTCTCTGTGTGTGTAATAATAGCGTTGAACATTTCAATGACTACCTCATCTCTGTACTCCACACAGTTATCTGTAAGGTCCCTCAGTGCATTTTAAACACAGAGTGAACCTCAAAGACAACGGCTTTCCAATGCCTTGCAAAGAAGGGCATCTATTAGTAGACACTAGGGGATGAATTCACCTTTCAGTATGACAATAACCTAAAACACAAGGCCAAATAGACAACGGTGTTGCTTACCAAGACGTCATTGAATGTTCCTGAGTGGCCTCATTACAGTTCTGGCTTAAATAGACTTGGAAATCTATGGCAAGACTTGACAACAACTGTCCAGCAATAATCAACAACCAACATGACAGAGCTTGAAGAATATATTTTTAAATAATGTGCAAATATTATACAATCCAAGTGTTCAAAGCTCTTAGAGACCCACAGCTGTAATCGCTGACAAAGGTGATTCTAACATGTGTTGACAGTCCAGTCAGGAGGCTGTGTCCTCCAGTCCAGTCAGGAGGCTGTGTCCTCCAGTCCAGTCAGTAGGATGTGTCCTCCAGTCCAGTCAGTAGGCTGTGTCCTCCAGTCCAGTCAATAGACTGTGTCCTCCAGTCCAGTGTCCTCCAGTCCAGTCAGGAGGCTGTGTCCTCCAGTCCAGGTGTCCTCCAGTCCAGTCAGGAGGCTGTGTCCTCCAGTCCAGTCAGTAGGCTGTGTCCTCCAGTCCAGTCAGGAGGCTGTGTCCTCCAGTCCAGTGTCCTCCAGTCCAGTCAGTAGACTGTGTCCTCCAGTCCAGTGTCCTCCAGTCCAGTCAGTAGGCTGTGTCCTCCAGTCCAGTCAATAGACTGTGTCCTTCAGTCCAGTCAATAGACTGTGTCCTCCAGTCCAGTCAGTAGGCTGTGTCCTCCAGTCCAGTCAGGAGGCTGTGTCCTCCAGTCCAGTCAATAGACTGTGTCCTCCAGTCCAGTCAGTAGACTGTGTCCTCCAGTCCAGTCAGTAGGCTGTGTCCTCCAGTCCAGTCAGTAGACTGTGTCCTCCAGTCCAGTCAGGAGGCTGTGTCCTCCATTCCAGTCAGTAGACTGTGTCCTCCAGTCCAGTCAGGAGGCTGTGTCCTCCAGTCCAGTCAGTAGACTGTGTCCTCCAGTCCAGTCAGTAGGCTGTGTCCTTCAGTCCAGTCAATAGACTGTGTCCTCCAGTCCAGTCAGGAGGCTGTGTCCTCCAGTCCAGTCAGTAGGCTGTGTCCTCTAGTCCAGTCAGTAGACTGTGTCCTCCAGTCCAGTGTCCTCCAGTCCAGTCAGGAGGCTGTGTCCTCCAGTCCAGTCAGTAGGCTGTGTCCTCCAGTCCAGTCAGTAGGCTGTGTCCTCCAGTCCAGTCAGTAGACTGTGTCCTCCAGTCCAGTGTCCTCCAGTCCAGTCAGTAGGCTGTGTCCTCCAGTCCAGTCAGTAGGCTGTGTCCTCCAGTCCAGTCAGTAGGCTGTGTCCTCCAGTCCAGTCAGTAGGCTGTGTCCTCCAGTCCAGTCAATAGACTGTGTCCTTCAGTCCAGTCAGTAGACTGTGTCCTCCAGTCCAGTGTCCTCCAGTCCAGTCAGTAGGCTGTGTCCTCCAGTCCAGTGTCCTCCAGTCCAGTCAGTAGGCTGTGTCCTCCAGTCCAGTCAGTAGGCAGTGTTCTCCAGTCCAGTCAGTAGACTGTGTCCTCCAGTCCAGTCAGTAGGCTGTGTCCTCCAGTCCAGTCAGGAGGCTGTGTCCTCCAGTCCAGTCAGGAGGCTGTGTCCTCCAGTCCAGTCAGTAGGCTGTGTCCTCCAGTCCAGTCAGTAGGCTGTGTCCTCCAGTCCAGTCAGTAGGCTGTGTCCTCCAGTCCAGTCAGGAGGCTGTGTCCTCCAGTCCAGTCAGTAGGCTGTGTCCTCCAGTCCAGTCAGTAGGCTGTGTCCTCCAGTCCAGTCAGTAGGCTGTGTCCTCCAGTCCAGTCAGTAGGCTGTGTCCTCCAGTCCAGTCAGGAGGCTGTGTCCTCCAGTCCAGTCAGTAGGCTGTGTCCTCCAGTCCAGTCAGGAGGCTGTGTCCTCCAGTCCAGTGTCCTCCAGTCCAGTCAGTAGGCTGTGTCCTCCAGTCCAGTCAGTAGACTGTGTCCTCCAGTCCAGTGTCCTCCAGTCCAGTCAGGAGGCTGTGTCCTCCAGTCCAGTCAGGAGGCTGTGTCCTCCAGTCCAGTCAGTAGGCTGTGTCCTCCAGTCCAGTCAGTAGACTGTGTCCTCCAGTCCAGTCAGTAGTCTGTGTCCTCCAGTCCAGTCAGGAGGCTGTGTCCTCCAGTCCAGCCAGTAGGCTGTGTCCTCCAGTCCATTCACTAGGCTGTGTTCTCCTGTCCAGTCACTTGGCTCTGTCCTCCAGTCCAGTCAGTAGGCTGTGTCCTCCAGTCCAGTCAGTAGGCTGTGTCCTCCAGTCCAGTCAGTAGGCTGTGTCCTCCAGTCCAGTCAGTAGGCTGTGTCCTCCAGTCCAGTCAGTAGGCTGTGTCCTCCAGTCCAGTCAGTAGGCTGTGTCCTCCAGTCCAGTGTCCTCCAGTCCAGTCAGTAGACTGTGTCCTCCAGTCCAGTCAGTAGGCTGTGTCCTCCAGTCCAGTCAGTAGGCTGTGTCCTCCAGTCCAGTCAGTAGGCTGTGTCCTCCAGTCCAGTCAGTAGGCTGTGTCCTCCAGTCCAGTCAGTAGGCTGTGTCCTCCAGTCCAGTCAGTAGGCTGTGTCCTCCAGTCCAGTCAGTAGGCTGTGTCCTCCAGTCCAGTCAGTAGGCTGTGTCCTCCAGTCCAGTCAGTAGGCTGTGTCCTCCAGTCCAGTGTCCTCCAGTCCAGTCAGGAGGCTGTGTCCTCCAGTCCAGTCAGTAGGCTGTGTCCTCCAGTCCAGTCAGTAGGCTGTGTCCTCCAGTCCAGTCAGTAGGCTGTGTCCTCCAGTCCAGTCAGTAGGCTGTGTCCTCCAGTCCAGTCAGTAGGCTGTGTCCTCCAGTCCAGTCAGTAGGCTGTGTCCTCCAGTCCAGTCAGTAGGCTGTGTCCTCCAGTCCAGTCAGTAGGCTGTGTCCTCCAGTCCAGTCAGTAGGCTGTGTCCTCCAGTCCAGTCAGTAGGCTGTGTCCTCCAGTCCAGTCAGGAGGCTGTGTCCTCCAGTCCAGTCACTAGGCTGTGTCCTCCAGTCCAGTCAGTAGGCTGTGTCCTCCAGTCCAGTCAGTAGACTGTGTCCTCCAGTCCAGTCAGTAGGCTGTGTCCTCCAGTCCAGTCAGTAGGCTGTGTCCTCCAGTCCAGTCAGTAGGCTGTGTCCTCCAGTCCAGTCAGTAGGCTGTGTCCTCCAGTCCTGTCAGTAGGCTGTGTCCTCCAGTCCAGTCAGTAGGCTGTGTCCTCCAGTCCAGTCAGGAGGCTGTGTCCTCCAGTCCAGTCAGTAGGCTGTGTCCTCCAGTCCAGTCAGTAGGCTGTGTCCTCCAGTCCAGTCAGTAGGCTGTGTCCTCCAGTCCAGTCAGTAGGCTGTGTCCTCCAGTCCAGTCAGTAGGCTGTGTCCTCCAGTCCAGTCAGTAGGCTGTGTCCTCCAGTCCAGTCAGTAGGCTGTGTCCTCCAGTCCAGTCAGTAGGCTGTGTCCTCCAGTCCAGTCAGGAGGCTGTGTCCTCCAGTCCTGTCAGTAGGCTGTGTCCTCCAGTCCAGTCAGGAGGCTGTGTCCTCCAGTCCAGTGTCCTCCAGTCCAGTCAGTAGGCTGTGTCCTCCAGTCCAGTCAGTAGACTGTGTCCTCCAGTCCAGTGTCCTCCAGTCCAGTCAGGAGGCTGTGTCCTCCAGTCCAGTCAGGAGGCTGTGTCCTCCAGTCCAGTCAGTAGGCTGTGTCCTCCAGTCCAGTCAGTAGACTGTGTCCTCCAGTCCAGTCAGTAGTCTGTGTCCTCCAGTCCAGTCAGGAGGCTGTGTCCTCCAGTCCAGCCAGTAGGCTGTGTCCTCCAGTCCATTCACTAGGCTGTGTTCTCCTGTCCAGTCACTTGGCTCTGTCCTCCAGTCCAGTCAGTAGGCTGTGTCCTGCAGTCCAGTCAGTAGGCTGTGTCCTCCAGTCCAGTCAGTAGGCTGTGTCCTCCAGTCCAGTCAGTAGGCTGTGTCCTCCAGTCCAGTCAGGAGGCTGTGTCCTCCAGTCCAGTCAGTAGGCTGTGTTCTCCAGTCCAGTGTCCTCCAGTCCAGTCAGTAGACTGTGTCCTCCAGTCCAGTCAGTAGGCTGTGTCCTCCAGTCCAGTCAGTAGGCTGTGTCCTCCAGTCCAGTCAGGAGGCTGTGTCCTCCAGTCCAGTCAGTAGGCTGTGTCCTCCAGTCCAGTCAGGAGGCTGTGTCCTCCAGTCCAGTCAGTAGGCTGTGTCCTCCAGTCCAGTCAGTAGGCTGTGTCCTCCAGTCCAGTCAGTAGGCTGTGTCCTCCAGTCCAGTCAGTAGGCTGTGTCCTCCAGTCCAGTGTCCTCCAGTCCAGTCAGGAGGCTGTGTCCTCCAGTCCAGTCACTAGGCTGTGTCCTCCAGTCCAGTCAGTAGGCTGTGTCCTCCAGTCCAGTCAGGAGGCTGTGTCCTCCAGTCCAGTCAGTAGGCTGTGTCCTCCAGTCCTGTCAGGAGGCTGTGTCCTCCAGTCCAGTCAGTAGGCTGTGTCCTCCAGTCCAGTCAGTAGGCTGTGTCCTCCAGTCCAGTCAGTAGGCTGTGTCCTCCAGTCCAGTCAGTAGGCTGTGTCCTCCAGTCCAGTCAGTAGGCTGTGTCCTCCAGTCCAGTCAGGAGGCTGTGTCCTCCAGTCCAGTCACTAGGCTGTGTCCTCCAGTCCAGTCAGTAGGCTGTGTCCTCCAGTCCAGTCAGTAGACTGTGTCCTCCAGTCCAGTCAGGAGGCTGTGTCCTCCAGTCCAGTCAGGATGCTGTGTCCTCCAGTCCAGTCAGGAGGCTGTGTCCTCCAGTCCAGTCAGGAGGCTGTGTCCTCCAGTCCAGTCAAGAGGCTGTGTCCTCCAGTCCAGTCAGTAGACTGTGTCCTCCAGTCCAGTCAGGAGGCTGTGTCCTCCAGTCCAGTCGGTAGGCTGTGTCCTCCAGTCCAGTCGGTAGGCTGTGTCCTCCAGTCCAGTCAGTAGGCTGTGTCCTCCAGTCCAGTCAGTAGGCTGTGTCCTCCAGTCCAGTCAGTAGGCTGTGTCCTCCAGTCCAGTGTCCTCCAGTCCAGTCAGGAGGCTGTGTCCTCCAGTCCAGTCAGTAGGCTGTGTCCTCCAGTCCAGTCAGTAGGCTGTGTCCTCCAGTCCAGTCAGGAGGCTGTGTCCTCCAGTCCAGTCAGTAGGCTGTGTCCTCCAGTCCAGTCAGGAGGCTGTGTCCTCCAGTCCAGTCAGGAGGCTGTGTCCTCCAGTCCAGTCAGTAGACTGTGTCCTCCAGTCCAGTCAGTAGGCTGTGTCCTCCAGTCCAGTGTCCTCCAGTCCAGTCAGTAGGCTGTGTCCTCCAGTCCAGTCAGGAGGCTGTGTCCTCCAGTCCAGTCAGTAGACTGTGTCTTCCAGTCCAGTCAGGAGGCTGTGTCCTCCAGTCCAGTGTTCTCCAGTCCAGTCAGTAGGCTGTGTCCTCCAGTCCAGTCAGGAGGCTGTGTCCTCCAGTCCAGTCAGGAGGCTGTGTCCTCCAGTCCAGTCAGTAGGCTGTGTCTTCCAGTCCAGTGTCCTCCAGTCCAGTCAGTAGGCTGTGTCCTCCAGTCCAGTCAGTAGACTGTGTCCTCCAGTCCAGTGTCCTCCAGTCCAGTCAGTAGGCTGTGTCCTCCAGTCCAGTCGGTAGGCTGTGTCCTCCAGTCCAGTCAGTAGACTGTGTCCTCCAGTCCAGTCAGGAGGCTGTGTCCTCCAGTCCAGTCAGGAGGCTGTGTCCTCCAGTCCAGTCAGGAGGCTGTGTCCTCCAGTCCAGTCAGTAGGCTGTGTCCTCCAGTCCAGTGTCCTCCAGTCCAGTCAGTAGACTGTGTCCTCCAGTCCAGTCAGTAGGCTGTGTCCTCCAGTCCAGTGTCCTCCAGTCCAGTCAGTAGACTGTGTCCTCCAGTCCAGTCAGTAGACTGTGTCCTCCAGTCCAGTCAGTAGGCTGTGTCCTCCAGTCCAGTCAGTAGGCTGTGTTCTCCAGTCCAGTCAGTAGGCTGTGTCCTCCAGTCCAGTCAGGAGGCTGTGTCCTCCAGTCCAGTCAGTAGGCTGTGTCTTCCAGTCCAGTGTCCTCCAGTCCAGTCAGTAGGGTGTGTCCTCCAGTCCAGTCAGGAGGCTGTGTCCTCCAGTCCAGTCAGTAGGCTGTGTCCTCCAGTCCAGTCAGTAGGCTGTGTCCTCCAGTCCAGTCAGTAGGCTGTGTCCTCCAGTCCAGTCAGTAGGCTGTGTCCTCCAGTCCAGTCAGTAGACTGTGTCCTCCAGTCCAGTCAGTAGGCTGTGTCCTCCAGTCCAGTGTCCTCCAGTCCAGTCAGTAGGCTGTGTCCTCCAGTCCAGTCAGGAGGCTGTGTCCTCCAGTCCAGTCAGTAGACTGTGTCTTCCAGTCCAGTCAGGAGGCTGTGTCCTCCAGTCCAGTGTTCTCCAGTCCAGTCAGTAGGCTGTGTCCTCCAGTCCAGTCAGGAGGCTGTGTCCTCCAGTCCAGTCAGGAGGCTGTGTCCTCCAGTCCAGTCAGTAGGCTGTGTCTTCCAGTCCAGTGTCCTCCAGTCCAGTCAGTAGGCTGTGTCCTCCAGTCCAGTCAGTAGACTGTGTCCTCCAGTCCAGTGTCCTCCAGTCCAGTCAGTAGGCTGTGTCCTCCAGTCCAGTCGGTAGGCTGTGTCCTCCAGTCCAGTCAGTAGACTGTGTCCTCCAGTCCAGTCAGGAGGCTGTGTCCTCCAGTCCAGTCAGGAGGCTGTGTCCTCCAGTCCAGTCAGGAGGCTGTGTCCTCCAGTCCAGTCAGTAGGCTGTGTCCTCCAGTCCAGTGTCCTCCAGTCCAGTCAGTAGACTGTGTCCTCCAGTCCAGTCAGTAGGCTGTGTCCTCCAGTCCAGTGTCCTCCAGTCCAGTCAGTAGACTGTGTCCTCCAGTCCAGTCAGTAGACTGTGTCCTCCAGTCCAGTCAGTAGGCTGTGTCCTCCAGTCCAGTCAGTAGGCTGTGTTCTCCAGTCCAGTCAGTAGGCTGTGTCCTCCAGTCCAGTCAGGAGGCTGTGTCCTCCAGTCCAGTCAGTAGGCTGTGTCTTCCAGTCCAGTGTCCTCCAGTCCAGTCAGTAGGGTGTGTCCTCCAGTCCAGTCAGGAGGCTGTGTCCTCCAGTCCAGTCAGTAGGCTGTGTCCTCCAGTCCAGTCAGTAGGCTGTGTCCTCCAGTCCAGTCAGTAGGCTGTGTCCTCCAGTCCAGTCAGTAGGCTGTGTCCTCCAGTCCAGTCAGTAGGCTGTGTCCTTCAGTCCAGTCAATAGACTGTGTCCTCCAGTCCAGTCAGGAGGCTGTGTCCTCCAGTCCAGTCAGTAGGCTGTGTCCTCTAGTCCAGTCAGTAGGCTGTGTCCTCCAGTCCAGTGTCCTCCAGTCCTGTCAGGAGGCTGTGTCCTCCAGTCCAGTCAGTAGGCTGTGTCCTCCAGTCCAGTCAGTAGGCTGTGTCCTCCAGTCCAGTCAGTAGGCTGTGTCCTCCAGTCCAGTGTCCTCCAGTCCAGTCAGGAGGCTGTGTCCTCCAGTCCAGTCAGTAGGCTGTGTCCTCCAGTCCAGTCAGTAGACTGTGTCCTCCAGTCCAGTCAGGAGGCTGTGTCCTCCAGTCCAGTCAGTAGACTGTGTCCTCCAGTCCAGTCAGTAGGCTGTGTCCTCCAGTCCAGTCAGTAGGCTGTGTTCTCCAGTCCAGTCAGTAGGCTGTGTCCTCCAGTCCAGTCAGGAGGCTGTGTCCTCCAGTCCAGTCAGTAGGCTGTGTCCTCCAGTCCATTCACTAGGCTGTGTTCTCCAGTCCAATCACTTGGCTCTGTCCTCCAGTCCAGTCAGTAGGCTGTGTTCTCCAGTCCAGTCAGGAGGCTGTGTCCTCCAGTCCAGTCACTTGGCTCTGTCCTCCAGTCCAGTCAGTAGGCTGTGTCCTCCAGTCCAGTCAGTAGGCTGTGTCCTCCAGTCCAGTCAGTAGGCTGTGTCCTCAAGTCCAGTCAGTAGGCTGTGTCCTCCAGTCCAGTCACTTGGCTCTGTCCTCCAGTCCAGTCAGTAGGCTGTGTCCTCCAGTCCAGTCAGTAGGCTTTGTCCTCCAGTCCAGTCAGTAGGCTGTGTCCTCCAGTCCAGTGTCCTCCAGTCCAGTCAGTAGGCTGTGTCCTCCAGTCCAGTGTCCTCCAGTCCAGTCAGTAGGCTGTGTCCTCCAGTCCAGTCAGTAGGCTGTGTCCTCCAGTCCAGTCAGGAGGCTGTGTCCTCCAGTCCAGTCAGTAGACTGTGTCCTCCAGTCCAGTCAGTAGACTGTGTCCTCCAGTCCAGTCGGTAGGCTGTGTCCTCCAGTCCAGTCAGTAGACTGTGTCCTCCAGTCCAGTGTCCTCCAGTCCAGTCAGTAGGCTGTGTCTTCCAGTCCAGTGTCCTCCAGTCCAGTCAGTAGGCTGTGTCCTCCAGTCCAGTCAGTAGGCTGTGTCCTCCAGTCCAGTCAGTAGACTGTGTCCTCCAGTCCAGTCAGTAGGCTGTGTCCTCCAGTCCAGTCAGGAGGCTGTGTGCTCCAGTCCAGTCAGTAGGCTGTGTCCTCCAGTCCAGTGTCCTCCAGTCCAGTCAGTAGGCTGTGTCCTCCAGTCCAGTCAGTAGGCTGTGTCCTCCAGTCCAGTCAGTAGGCTGTGTCCTCCAGTCCAGTCAGTAGGCTGTGTCCTCCAGTCCAGTCAGTAGGCTGTGTCCTCCAGTCCAGTCAATAGACTGTGTCCTTCAGTCCAGTCAATAGACTGTGTCCTCCAGTCCAGTCAGGAGGCTGTGTCCTCCAGTCCAGTCAGTAGGCTGTGTCCTCTAGTCCAGTCAGTAGGCTGTGTCCTCCAGTCCAGTGTCCTCCAGTCCAGTCAGGAGGCTGTGTCCTCTAGTCCAGTCAGTAGGCTGTGTCTTCCAGTCCAGTGTCCTCCAGTCCAGTCAGTAGGCTGTGTCCTCCAGTCCAGTCAGGAGGCTGTGTCCTCCAGTCCAGTCAGTAGGCTGTGTCCTCCAGTCCAGTCAGTAGGCTGTGTCCTCCAGTCCAGTCAGTAGGCTGTGTCCTCCAGTCCAGTGTCCTCCAGTCCAGTCAGTAGACTGTGTCCTCCAGTCCAGTCAGTAGACTGTGTCCTCCAGTCCAGTCAGTAGGCTGTGTTCTCCAGTCCAGTCAGTAGGCTGTGTCCTCCAGTCCAGTCAGGAGGCTGTGTCCTCCAGTCCAGTCAGTAGGCTGTGTCCTCCAGTCCATTCACTAGGCTGTGTTCTCCAGTCCAGTCACTTGGCTCTGTCCTCCAGTCCAGTCAGTAGGCTGTGTCCTCCAGTCCAGTCAGTAGGCTGTGTCCTCCAGTCCAGTCAGTAGGCTGTGTTCTCCAGTCCAGTCAGTAGGCTGTGTCCTCCAGTCCAGTGTCCTCCAGTCCAGTCAGGAGGCTGTGTTCTCCAGTCCAGTCAGTAGGCTGTGTCCTCCAGTCCAGTCAGTAGGCTGTGTCCTCCAGTCCAGTCAGTAGGCTGTGTCCTCCAGTCCAGTCAGGAGGCTGTGTCCTCCAGTCCAGTCAGTAGGCTGTGTCCTCCAGTCCAGTCAGTAGCTGTGTCCTCCAGTCCAGTCAGTAGGCTGTGTCCTCCAGTCCAGTCAGGAGGCTGTGTCCTCCAGTCCAGTCAGGAGGCTGTGTCCTCCAGTCCAGTCAGTAGGCTGTGTCCTCCAGTCCAGTCAGTAGACTGTGTCCTCCAGTCCAGTCAGTAGACTGTGTCCTCCAGTCCAGTCAGTAGGCTGTGTCCTCCAGTCCAGTCAGGAGGCTGTGTCCTCCAGTCCAGTCATTAGGCTGTGTCCTCCAGTCCATTCACTAGGCTGTGTTCTCCAGTCCAGTCACTTGGCTCTGTCCTCCAGTCCAGTCAGTAGGCTGTGTCCTCCAGTCCAGTCAGTAGGCTGTGTTCTCCAGTCCAGTCAGGAGGCTGTGTCCTCCAGTCCAGTCAGTAGGCTGTGTCCTCCAGTCCAGTCACTTGGCTCTGTCCTCAAGTCCAGTCAGTAGGCTGTGTCCTCCAGTCCAGTCAGTAGGCCGTGTCCTCCAGTCCAGTCAGTAGGCTGTGTCCTCCAGTCCAGTCAGTAGGCTGTGTCCTCCAGTCCAGTCAGTAGGCTGTGTCCTCCAGTCCAGTCAGGAGGCTGTGTCCTCCAGTCCAGTCAGTAGGCTGTGTCCTCCAGTCCTGTCAGGAGGCTGTGTCCTCCAGTCCAGTCAGTAGGCTGTGTCCTCCAGTCCAGTCAGTAGGCTGTGTCCTCCAGTCCAGTCAGTAGGCTGTGTCCTCCAGTCCAGTCAGGAGGCTGTGTCCTCCAGTCCAGTCAGTAGGCTGTGTCCTCCAGTCCTGTCAGGAGGCTGTGTCCTCCAGTCCAGTCAGTAGGCTGTGTCCTCCAGTCCAGTCAGTAGGCTGTGTCCTCCAGTCCAGTCACTAGACTGTGTCCTCCAGTCCAGTCAGGAGGCTGTGTCCTCCAGTCCAGTGTCCTCCAGTCCAGTCAGTAGGCTGTGTCCTCCAGTCCAGTCAGGAGGCTGTGTTCTCCAGTCCAGTCAGTAGGCTGTGTCTTCCAGTCCAGTGTCCTCCAGTCCAGTCAGTAGGCTGTGTCCTCCAGTCCAGTCAGTAGGCTGTGTCCTCCAGTCCAGTCAGTAGGCTGTGTCCTCCAGTCCAGTCAGGAGGCTGTGTGCTCCAGTCCAGTCAGTAGGCTGTGTCCTCCAGTCCAGTCAGGAGGCTGTGTCCTCCAGTCCAGTCAGGAGGCTGTGTCCTCCAGTCCAGTGTCCTCCAGTCCAGTCAGTAGGCTGTGTCCTCCAGTCCAGTCAGTAGGCTGTGTCCTCCAGTCCAGTTAGTAGGCCGTGTCCTCCAGTCCAGTCAGTAGACTGTGTCCTCCAGTCCAGTGTCCTCCAGTCCAGTCAGTAGGCTGTGTCCTCCAGTCCAGTCAGTAGGCTGTGTCCTCCAGTCCAGTCAGTAGGCTGTGTCCTCCAGTCCAGTCAGGAGGCTGTGTCCTCCAGTCCAGTGTCCTCCAGTCCAGTCCGTAGGCTGTGTCCTCCAGTCCAGTCAGGAGGCTGTGTCCTTCTTCAGTCTAGAGGCTGTGTCCTCCAGTCCAGTGTCCTCCAGTCCAGTCAGTAGGCTGTGTCCTCCAGTCCAGTCAGTAGGCTGTGTCCTCCAGTCCAGTCAGGAGGCTGTGTCCTCCAGTCCAGTCACTAGACTGTGTCCTCCAGTCCAGTCAGGAGGCTGTGTCCTCCAGTCCAGTCACTAGGCTGTGTCCTCCAGTCCAGTCAGGAGGCTGTGTCCTCCAGTCCAGTCACTAGGCTGTGTCCTCCAGTCCAGTCAGGATGCTGTGTCCTCCAGTCCAGTCAGGAGGCTGTGTCCTCCAGTCCAGTCAGGAGGCTGTGTCCTCCAGTCCAGTCACTAGACTGTGTCCTCCAGTCCAGTCAGGAGGCTGTGTCCTCCAGTCCAGTCACTAGGCTGTGTCCTCCAGTCCAGTCAGGAGGCTGTGTCCTCCAGTCCAGTCAGTAGGCTGTGTCCTCCGGTCCAGACAGGAGGCTGTGTCCTCCAGTCCAGTCAGGAGGCTGTGTCCTCCAGTCCAGTCACTAGACTGTGTCCTCCAGTCCAGTCAGGAGGCTGTGTCCTCCAGTCCAGTCAGTAGGCTGTGTCCTCCAGTCCAGTCAGTAGACTGTGTCCTCCAGTCCAGTGTCCTCCTGTTCAGTCAGTAGGCTGTGTCCTCCAGTCCAGTCAGGAGGCTGTGTCCTCCAGTCCAGTCAGTAGGCTGTGTCCTCCAGTCCAGTCAGTAGGCTGTGTCCTCCAGTCCAGTCAGTAGGCTGTGTCCTCCAGTCCATTGTCCTCCAGTCCAGTCAGTAGGCTGTGTCCTCCAGTCCAGTCAGGAGGCTGTGTCCTCCAGTCCAGTCAGTAGGCTGTGTCCTCCAGTCCAGTCAGTAGACTGTGTCCTCCAGTCCAGTCAGTAGGCTGTGTCCTCCAGTCCAGTCACTAGGCTGTGTCCTCCAGTCCAGTCAGTAGACTGTGTCCTCCAGTCCAATCAGTAGGCTGTGTCCTCCAGTCCAGTCAGTAGGCTGTGTCCTCCAGTCCAGTGTCCTCCAGTCCAGTCAGTAGGCTGTGTCCTCCAGTCCAGTCAGGAGGCTGTGTCCTCCAGTCCAGTCAGTAGGCTGTGTCCTCCAGTCCAGTCAGTAGGATGTGTCCTCAAGTCCAGTCAGTAGGCTGTGTCCTCCAGTCCAGTCAGTAGTCTGTGTCCTCCAGTCCAGTGTCCTCCAGTCCAGTCAGGAGGCTGTGTCCTCCAGTCCAGTCAGTAGGCTGTGTCCTCCAGTCCAGTCAGTAGGCTGTGTCCTCCAGTCCAGTCAGTAGGCTGTGTCCTCCAGTCCAGTCAGTAGGCTGTGTCCTCCAGTCCAGTCAGTAGGCTGTGTTCTCCAGTCCAGTCAGTAGGCTGTGTCCTCCAGTCCAGTCAGTAGGCTGTGTTCTCCAGTCCAGTCAGTAGGCTGTGTCCTCCAGTCCAGTCAGTAGACTGTGTCCTCCAGTCCAGTCAGTAGGCTGTGTCCTCCAGTCCAGTGTCCTCCAGTCCAGTCAGTAGGCTGTGTCCTCCAGTCCAGTGTCCTCCAGTCCAGTCAGTAGGCTGTGTCCTCCAGTCCAGTCAGTAGGCTGTGTCCTCCAGTCCAGTCAATAGACTGTGTCCTCCATTCCAGTCAGTAGGCTGTGTCCTCCAGTCCAGTCAGTAGGCTGTGTCCTCCAGTCCAGTCAGTAGGCTGTGTCCTCCAGTCCAGTCAGTAGGCTGTGTCCTCCAGTCCAGTCAGTAGACTGTGTCCTCCAGTCCAGTCACTAGACTGTGTCCTCCAGTCCAGTCAGTAGGCTGTGTCCTCCAGTCCAGTCAGTAGGCTGTGTCCTCCAGTCCAGTGTCCTCCAGTCCAGTCAGTAGGCTGTGTCCTCCAGTCCAGTGTCCTCCAGTCCAGTCAGTAGGCTGTGTCCTCCAGTCCAGTCACTAGGCTGTGTCCTCCAGTCCAGTCAGGAGGCTGTGTCCTCCAGTCCAGTCAGGAGGCTGTGTCCTCCAGTCCAGTCAGGAGGCTGTGTCCTCCAGTCCAGTCACTAGACTGTGTCCTCCAGTCCAGTCAGGAGGCTGTGTCCTCCAGTCCAGTCAGTAGGCTGTGTCCTCCAGTCCAGTCAGGAGGCTGTGTCCTCCAGTCCAGTGTCCTCCAGTCCAGTCAGTAGACTGTGTCCTCCAGTCCAGTCAGTAGGCTGTGTCCTCCAGTCCAGTCAGTAGGCTGTGTCCTCCAGTTCAGTCAGGAGGCTGTGTCCTCCAGTCCAGTCAGTAGGATGTGTCCTCCAGTCCAGTCAGTAGGCTGTGTCCTCCAGTCCAGTCAGTAGGCTGTGTCCTCCAGTTCAGTCAGGAGGCTGTGTCCTCCAGTCCAGTCAGTAGGATGTGTCCTCCAGTCCAGTCAATAGGCTGTGTCCTCCAGTCCAGTGTCCTCCAGTCCAGTCAGGAGGCTGTGTCCTCCAGTCCAGTCAGGAGGCTGTGTCCTCCAGTCCAGTCAGTAGACTGTGTCCTCCAGTCCAGTCAGTAGGCTGTGTCCTCCAGTCCAGTCAGTAGACTGTGTCCTCCAGTCCAGTGTCCTCCAGTCCAGTCAGTAGGCTGTGTCTTCCAGTCCAGTGTCCTCCAGTCCAGTCAGTAGGCTGTGTCCTCCAGTCCAGTCAGTAGGCTGTGTCCTCCAGTCCAGTGTCCTCCAGTCCAGTCAGGAGGCTGTGTCCTCCAGTCCAGTCAGTAGGCTGTGTCCTCCAGTCCAGTCAGTAGGCTGTGTCCTCCAGTCCAGTCAGTAGGCTGTGTCCTCCAGTCCAGTGTCCTCCAGTCCAGTCAGTAGGCTGTGTCCTCCAGTCCAGTCAGTAGGCTGTGTCCTCCAGTCCAGTCAGTAGGCTGTGTCCTCCAGTCCAGTCAGTAGACTGTGTCCTCCAGTCCAGTCAGTAGGCTGTGTCCTCCAGTCCAGTCAGGAGGCTGTGTGCTCCAGTCCAGTCAGTAGGCTGTGTCCTCCAGTCCAGTGTCCTCCAGTCCAGTCAGTAGGCTGTGTCCTCCAGTCCAGTCAGTAGGCTGTGTCCTCCAGTCCAGTCAGTAGGCTGTGTCCTCCAGTCCAGTCAGTAGGCTGTGTCCTCCAGTCCAGTCAGTAGGCTGTGTCCTCCAGTCCAGTCAATAGACTGTGTCCTTCAGTCCAGTCAATAGACTGTGTCCTCCAGTCCAGTCAGGAGGCTGTGTCCTCCAGTCCAGTCAGTAGGCTGTGTCCTCTAGTCCAGTCAGTAGGCTGTGTCCTCCAGTCCAGTGTCCTCCAGTCCAGTCAGGAGGCTGTGTCCTCTAGTCCAGTCAGTAGGCTGTGTCTTCCAGTCCAGTGTCCTCCAGTCCAGTCAGTAGGCTGTGTCCTCCAGTCCAGTCAGGAGGCTGTGTCCTCCAGTCCAGTCAGTAGGCTGTGTCCTCCAGTCCAGTCAGTAGGCTGTGTCCTCCAGTCCAGTCAGTAGGCTGTGTCCTCCAGTCCAGTGTCCTCCAGTCCAGTCAGTAGACTGTGTCCTCCAGTCCAGTCAGTAGACTGTGTCCTCCAGTCCAGTCAGTAGGCTGTGTTCTCCAGTCCAGTCAGTAGGCTGTGTCCTCCAGTCCAGTCAGGAGGCTGTGTCCTCCAGTCCAGTCAGTAGGCTGTGTCCTCCAGTCCATTCACTAGGCTGTGTTCTCCAGTCCAGTCACTTGGCTCTGTCCTCCAGTCCAGTCAGTAGGCTGTGTCCTCCAGTCCAGTCAGTAGGCTGTGTCCTCCAGTCCAGTCAGTAGGCTGTGTTCTCCAGTCCAGTCAGTAGGCTGTGTCCTCCAGTCCAGTGTCCTCCAGTCCAGTCAGGAGGCTGTGTCCTCCAGTCCAGTCAGTAGGCTGTGTCCTCCAGTCCAGTCAGTAGGCTGTGTCCTCCAGTCCAGTCAGTAGGCTGTGTCCTCCAGTCCAGTCAGGAGGCTGTGTCCTCCAGTCCAGTCAGTAGGCTGTGTCCTCCAGTCCAGTCAGTAGGCTGTGTCCTCCAGTCCAGTCAGTAGGCTGTGTCCTCCAGTCCAGTCAGGAGGCTTTGTCCTCCAGTCCAGTCAGGAGGCTGTGTCCTCCAGTCCAGTCAGTAGGCTGTGTCCTCCAGTCCAGTCAGTAGACTGTGTCCTCCAGTCCAGTCAGTAGACTGTGTCCTCCAGTCCAGTCAGTAGGCTGTGTCCTCCAGTCCAGTCAGGAGGCTGTGTCCTCCAGTCCAGTCATTAGGCTGTGTCCTCCAGTCCATTCACTAGGCTGTGTTCTCCAGTCCAGTCACTTGGCTCTGTCCTCCAGTCCAGTCAGTAGGCTGTGTCCTCCAGTCCAGTCAGTAGGCTGTGTTCTCCAGTCCAGTCAGGAGGCTGTGTCCTCCAGTCCAGTCAGTAGGCTGTGTCCTCCAGTCCAGTCACTTGGCTCTGTCCTCAAGTCCAGTCAGTAGGCTGTGTCCTCCAGTCCAGTCAGTAGGCCGTGTCCTCCAGTCCAGTCAGTAGGCTGTGTCCTCCAGTCCAGTCAGTAGGCTGTGTCCTCCAGTCCAGTCAGTAGGCTGTGTCCTCCAGTCCAGTCAGGAGGCTGTGTCCTCCAGTCCAGTCAGTAGGCTGTGTCCTCCAGTCCTGTCAGGAGGCTGTGTCCTCCAGTCCAGTCAGTAGGCTGTGTCCTCCAGTCCAGTCAGTAGGCTGTGTCCTCCAGTCCAGTCAGGAGGCTGTGTCCTCCAGTCCAGTCATTAGGCTGTGTCCTCCAGTCCATTCACTAGGCTGTGTTCTCCAGTCCAGTCACTTGGCTCTGTCCTCCAGTCCAGTCAGTAGGCTGTGTCCTCCAGTCCAGTCAGTAGGCTGTGTTCTCCAGTCCAGTCAGGAGGCTGTGTCCTCCAGTCCAGTCAGTACGCTGTGTCCTCCAGTCCAGTCACTTGGCTCTGTCCTCAAGTCCAGTCAGTAGGCTGTGTCCTCCAGTCCAGTCAGTAGGCCGTGTCCTCCAGTCCAGTCAGTAGGCTGTGTCCTCCAGTCCAGTCAGTAGGCTGTGTCCTCCAGTCCAGTCAGTAGGCTGTGTCCTCCAGTCCAGTCAGGAGGCTGTGTCCTCCAGTCCAGTCAGTAGGCTGTGTCCTCCAGTCCTGTCAGGAGGCTGTGTCCTCCAGTCCAGTCAGTAGGCTGTGTCCTCCAGTCCAGTCAGTAGGCTGTGTCCTCCAGTCCAGTCAGTAGGCTGTGTCCTCCAGTCCAGTCAGGAGGCTGTGTCCTCCAGTCCAGTCAGTAGGCTGTGTCCTCCAGTCCTGTCAGGAGGCTGTGTCCTCCAGTCCAGTCAGTAGGCTGTGTCCTCCAGTCCAGTCAGTAGGCTGTGTCCTCCAGTCCAGTCACTAGACTGTGTCCTCCAGTCCAGTCAGGAGGCTGTGTCCTCCAGTCCAGTGTCCTCCAGTCCAGTCAGTAGGCTGTGTCCTCCAGTCCAGTCAGGAGGCTGTGTTCTCCAGTCCAGTCAGTAGGCTGTGTCTTCCAGTCCAGTGTCCTCCAGTCCAGTCAGTAGGCTGTGTCCTCCAGTCCAGTCAGTAGGCTGTGTCCTCCAGTCCAGTCAGTAGGCTGTGTCCTCCAGTCCAGTCAGGAGGCTGTGTGCTCCAGTCCAGTCAGTAGGCTGTGTCCTCCAGTCCAGTCAGGAGGCTGTGTCCTCCAGTCCAGTCAGGAGGCTGTGTCCTCCAGTCCAGTGTCCTCCAGTCCAGTCAGTAGGCTGTGTCCTCCAGTCCAGTCAGGAGACTGTGTCCTCCAGTCCAGTCCAGTCAGGAGGCTGTGTCCTCCAGTCCAGTCAGTAGAGGCTGTGTCCTCCAGTCCAGTCAGTAGGCTGTGTCCTCCAGTCCAGTCAGGAGGCTGTGTCCTCCAGTCCAGTCAGTAGGCTGTGTCCTCCAGTCCAGTCAGTAGGCTGTGTCCTCCAGTCTCAGTGTCCTCCAGTCCAGTCATCTAGTGCTGTGTCCTCCAGTCCAGTCACTAGGCTGTGTCCTCCAGTCCAGTCAGGAGGCTGTGTCCTCCAGTCCAGTCACTAGGCTGTGTCCTCCAGTCCAGTCAGGATGCTGTGTCCTCCAGTCCAGTCAGGAGGCTGTGTCCTCCAGTCCAGTCAGGAGGCTGTGTCCTCCAGTCCAGTCACTAGACTGTGTCCTCCAGTCCAGTCAGGAGGCTGTGTCCTCCAGTCCAGTCACTAGGCTGTGTCCTCCAGTCCAGTCAGGAGGCTGTGTCCTCCAGTCCAGTCAGTAGGCTGTGTCCTCCGGTCCAGACAGGAGGCTGTGTCCTCCAGTCCAGTCAGGAGGCTGTGTCCTCCAGTCCAGTCACTAGACTGTGTCCTCCAGTCCAGTCAGGAGGCTGTGTCCTCCAGTCCAGTCAGTAGGCTGTGTCCTCCAGTCCAGTCAGTAGACTGTGTCCTCCAGTCCAGTGTCCTCCTGTTCAGTCAGTAGGCTGTGTCCTCCAGTCCAGTCAGGAGGCTGTGTCCTCCAGTCCAGTCAGTAGGCTGTGTCCTCCAGTCCAGTCAGTAGGCTGTGTCCTCCAGTCCAGTCAGTAGGCTGTGTCCTCCAGTCCATTGTCCTCCAGTCCAGTCAGTAGGCTGTGTCCTCCAGTCCAGTCAGGAGGCTGTGTCCTCCAGTCCAGTCAGTAGGCTGTGTCCTCCAGTCCAGTCAGTAGACTGTGTCCTCCAGTCCAGTCAGTAGGCTGTGTCCTCCAGTCCAGTCACTAGGCTGTGTCCTCCAGTCCAGTCAGGCTGTGTCCTCCAGGCTGTGTCCTCCAGTCCAGTCAGTACTGTGTCCTCCAGTCAGTGTCCTCCAGTCCAGTCAGTAGGCTGTGTCCTCCAGTCCAGTCAGGAGGCTGTGTCCTCCAGTCCAGTCAGTAGGCTGTGTCCTCCAGTCCAGTCACGTAGGCTGTGTCCTCCAGTCCAGTCAGTAGGCTGTGTCCTCCAGTCCAGTCAGTAGGCTGTGTCCTCCAGTCCAGTCAGTAGGCTGTGCCTCCAGTCCAGTCAGAGGCTGTGTCCTCCAGTCCAGTCAGTAGGCTGTGTCCTCCAGTCCAGTCAGTAGGCTGTGTCCTCCAGTCCAGTCAGTAGGCTGTGTCCTCCAGTCCAGTCAGTGGATCCAGTCAGTAGGCTGTGTCCTCCAGTCCAGTCAGTAGGCTGTGTCCTCCAGTCCAGTCACTAGACTGTGTCCTCCAGTCCAGTCAGTAGGCTGTGTCCTCCAGTCCAGTCAGTAGGCTGTGTCCTCCAGTCCAGTGTCCTCCAGTCCAGTCAGTAGGCTGTGTCCTCCAGTCCAGTGTCCTCCAGTCCAGTCAGTAGGCTGTGTCCTCCAGTCCAGTCACTAGGCTGTGTCCTCCAGTCCAGTCAGGAGGCTGTGTCCTCCAGTCCAGTCAGGAGGCTGTGTCCTCCAGTCCAGTCAGGAGGCTGTGTCCTCCAGTCCAGTCACTAGACTGTGTCCTCCAGTCCAGTCAGGAGGCTGTGTCCTCCAGTCCAGTCAGTAGGCTGTGTCCTCCAGTCCAGTCAGGAGGCTGTGTCCTCCAGTCCAGTGTCCTCCAGTCCAGTCAGTAGGCTGTGTCCTCCAGTCCAGTCAGTAGGCTGTGTCCTCCAGTCCAGTTAGTAGGCCGTGTCCTCCAGTCCAGTCAGTAGACTGTGTCCTCCAGTCCAGTGTCCTCCAGTCCAGTCAGTAGGCTGTGTCCTCCAGTCCAGTCACTGGCTCTGTCCTCCAGTCCAGTCAGTAGGCTGTGTCTCCAGTCCAGTCCTAGTCCAGTCAGTCGCTGTGTCCTCCAGTCCAGTCAGTAGGCTGTGTCCTCCAGTCCAGTGTCCTCCAGTCCAGTCAGTAGGCTGTGTCCTCCAGTCCAGTCCGTAGGCTGTGTCCTCCAGTCCAGTCAGGAGGCTGTGTCCTTCTTCAGTCTAGAGGCTGTGTCCTCCAGTCCAGTGTCCTCCAGTCCAGTCAGTAGGCTGTGTCCTCCAGTCCAGTCAGTAGGCTGTGTCCTCCAGTCCAGTCAGTAGGCTGTGTCCTCCAGTCCAGTCACTAGACTGTGTCCTCCAGTCCAGTCAGGAGGCTGTGTCCTCCAGTCCAGTCACTAGGCTGTGTCCTCCAGTCCAGTCAGTAGGCTGTGTCCTCCAGTCCAGTCACTAGGCTGTGTCCTCCAGTCCAGTCAGGATGCTGTGTCCTCCAGTCCAGTCAGGAGGCTGTGTCCTCCAGTCCAGTCAGGAGGCTGTGTCCTCCAGTCCAGTCACTAGACTGTGTCCTCCAGTCCAGTCAGGAGGCTGTGTCCTCCAGTCCAGTCACTAGGCTGTGTCCTCCAGTCCAGTCAGGAGGCTGTGTCCTCCAGTCCAGTCAGTAGGCTGTGTCCTCCGGTCCAGACAGGAGGCTGTGTCCTCCAGTCCAGTCAGGAGGCTGTGTCCTCCAGTCCAGTCACTAGACTGTGTCCTCCAGTCCAGTCAGGAGGCTGTGTCCTCCAGTCCAGTCAGTAGGCTGTGTCCTCCAGTCCAGTCAGTAGACTGTGTCCTCCAGTCCAGTGTCCTCCAGTCCAGTCAGTAGGCTGTGTCCTCCAGTCCAGTCAGGAGGCTGTGTCCTCCAGTCCAGTCAGTAGGCTGTGTCCTCCAGTCCAGTCAGTAGGCTGTGTCCTCCAGTCCAGTCAGTAGGCTGTGTCCTCCAGTCCAGTGTCCTCCAGTCCAGTCAGTAGGCTGTGTCCTCCAGTCCAGTCAGGAGGCTGTGTCCTCCAGTCCAGTCAGTAGGCTGTGTCCTCCAGTCCAGTCAGTAGGCTGTGTCCTCCAGTCCAGTCAGTAGGCTGTGTCCTCCAGTCCAGTCAGTAGGCTGTGTCCTCCAGTCCAGTCAGTAGACTGTGTCCTCCAGTCCAGTCAGTAGGCTGTGTCCTCCAGTCCAGTCAGTAGGCTGTGTCCTCCAGTCCAGTGTCCTCCAGTCCAGTCAGTAGGCTGTGTCCTCCAGTCCAGTCAGGAGGCTGTGTCCTCCAGTCCAGTCAGTAGGCTGTGTCCTCCAGTCCAGTGTCCTCCAGTCCAGTCAGTAGACTGTGTCCTCCAGTCCAGTCAGTAGGATGTGTCCTCAAGTCCAGTGTCCTCCAGTCCAGTCAGTAGGCTGTGTCCTCCAGTCCAGTGTCCTCCAGTCCAGTCAGTAGGCTGTGTCCTCCAGTCCAGTCAGTAGGCTGTGTCCTCCAGTCCAGTCAGTAGGCTGTGTCCTCCAGTCCAGTCAGTAGGCTGTGTCCTCCAGTCCAGTCAGTAGGCTGTGTCCTCCAGTCCAGTCAGTAGGCTGTGTCCTCCAGTCCAGTCAGTAGGCTGTGTCCTCCAGTCCAGTCAGTAGACTGTGTCCTCCAGTCCAGTCAGTAGGCTGTGTCCTCCAGTCCAGTGTCCTCCAGTCCAGTCAGTAGGCTGTGTCCTCCAGTCCAGTGTCCTCCAGTCCAGTCAGTAGGCTGTGTCCTCCAGTCCAGTCAGTAGGCTGTGTCCTCCAGTCCAGTCAATAGACTGTGTCCTCCATTCCAGTCAGTAGGCTGTGTCCTCCAGTCCAGTCAGTAGGCTGTGTCCTCCAGTCCAGTCAGTAGGCTGTGTCCTCCAGTCCAGTCAGTAGGCTGTGTCCTCCAGTCCAGTCAGTAGACTGTGTCCTCCAGTCCAGTCACTAGACTGTGTCCTCCAGTCCAGTCAGTAGGCTGTGTCCTCCAGTCCAGTCAGTAGGCTGTGTCCTCCAGTCCAGTGTCCTCCAGTCCAGTCAGTAGGCTGTGTCCTCCAGTCCAGTGTCCTCCAGTCCAGTCAGTAGGCTGTGTCCTCCAGTCCAGTCACTAGGCTGTGTCCTCCAGTCCAGTCAGGAGGCTGTGTCCTCCAGTCCAGTCAGGAGGCTGTGTCCTCCAGTCCAGTCAGGAGGCTGTGTCCTCCAGTCCAGTCACTAGACTGTGTCCTCCAGTCCAGTCAGGAGGCTGTGTCCTCCAGTCCAGTCAGTAGGCTGTGTCCTCCAGTCCAGTCAGGAGGCTGTGTCCTCCAGTCCAGTGTCCTCCAGTCCAGTCAGTAGACTGTGTCCTCCAGTCCAGTCAGTAGGCTGTGTCCTCCAGTCCAGTCAGTAGGCTGTGTCCTCCAGTTCAGTCAGGAGGCTGTGTCCTCCAGTCCAGTCAGTAGGATGTGTCCTCCAGTCCAGTCAGTAGGCTGTGTCCTCCAGTCCAGTCAGTAGGCTGTGTCCTCCAGTTCAGTCAGGAGGCTGTGTCCTCCAGTCCAGTCAGTAGGATGTGTCCTCCAGTCCAGTCAATAGGCTGTGTCCTCCAGTCCAGTGTCCTCCAGTCCAGTCAGGAGGCTGTGTCCTCCAGTCCAGTCAGGAGGCTGTGTCCTCCAGTCCAGTCAGTAGACTGTGTCCTCCAGTCCAGTCAGTAGGCTGTGTCCTCCAGTCCAGTCAGTAGACTGTGTCCTCCAGTCCAGTGTCCTCCAGTCCAGTCAGTAGGCTGTGTCCTCCAGTCCAGTCAGTAGGCTGTGTCTTCCAGTCCAGTGTCCTCCAGTCCAGTCAGTAGGCTGTGTCCTCCAGTCCAGTCAGTAGGCTGTGTCCTCCAGTCCAGTGTCCTCCAGTCCAGTCAGGAGGCTGTGTCCTCCAGTCCAGTCAGTAGGCTGTGTCCTCCAGTCCAGTCAGTAGGCTGTGTCCTCCAGTCCAGTCAGTAGGCTGTGTCCTCCAGTCCAGTGTCCTCCAGTCCAGTCAGTAGGCTGTGTCCTCCAGTCCAGTCACCTGGCTCTGTCCTCCAGTCCAGTCAGTAGGCTGTGTCCTCCAGTCCAGTCAGTAGACTGTGTCCTCCAGTCCAGTGTCCTCCAGTCCAGTCAGTAGGCTGTGTCCTCCAGTCCAGTCAGTAGGCTGTGTCCTCCAGTCCAGTCAGTAGGCTGTGTCCTCCAGTCCAGTCAGTACGCTGTGTCCTCCAGTCCAATCAGTAGGCTGTGTCCTCCAGTCCAGTGTCCTCCAGTCCAGGCAGTAGACTGTGTCCTCCAGTCCAGTCAGTAGGCTGTGTCCTCCAGTCCAGTGTCCTCCAGTCCAGTCAGTAGACTGTGTCCTCCAGTCCAGTCAGTAGACTGTGTCCTCCAGTCCAGTCAGTAGGCTGTGTCCTCCAGTCCAGTCAGGAGGCTGTGTCCTCCAGTCCAGTCAGTAGGCTGTGTCCTCCAGTCCAGTCAGGAGGCTGTGTCCTCCAGTCCAGTCAGTAGGCTGTGTCTTCCAGTCCAGTGTCCTCCAGTCCAGTCAGTAGGGTGTGTCCTCCAGTCCAGTCAGGAGGCTGTGTCCTCCAGTCCAGTCAGTAGGCTGTGTCCTCCAGTCCAGTCAGTAGGCTGTGTCCTCCAGTCCAGTCAGTAGGCTGTGTCCTCCAGTCCAGTCAGTAGGCTGTGTCCTCCAGTCCAGTCAGTAGGCTGTGTCCTTCAGTCCAGTCAATAGACTGTGTCCTCCAGTCCAGTCAGGAGGCTGTGTCCTCCAGTCCAGTCAGTAGGCTGTGTCCTCTAGTCCAGTCAGTAGGCTGTGTCCTCCAGTCCAGTGTCCTCCAGTCCAGTCAGGAGGCTGTGTCCTCCAGTCCAGTCAGTAGGCTGTGTCCTCCAGTCCAGTCAGTAGGCTGTGTCCTCCAGTCCAGTCAGTAGGCTGTGTCCTCCAGTCCAGTGTCCTCCAGTCCAGTCAGGAGGCTGTGTCCTCCAGTCCAGTCAGTAGGCTGTGTCCTCCAGTCCAGTCAGTAGACTGTGTCCTCCAGTCCAGTCAGGAGGCTGTGTCCTCCAGTCCAGTCAGTAGACTGTGTCCTCCAGTCCAGTCAGTAGGCTGTGTCCTCCAGTCCAGTCAGTAGGCTGTGTTCTCCAGTCCAGTCAGTAGGCTGTGTCCTCCAGTCCAGTCAGGAGGCTGTGTCCTCCAGTCCAGTCAGTAGGCTGTGTCCTCCAGTCCATTCACTAGGCTGTGTTCTCCAGTCCAATCACTTGGCTCTGTCCTCCAGTCCAGTCAGTAGGCTGTGTTCTCCAGTCCAGTCAGGAGGCTGTGTCCTCCAGTCCAGTCACTTGGCTCTGTCCTCCAGTCCAGTCAGTAGGCTGTGTCCTCCAGTCCAGTCAGTAGGCTGTGTCCTCCAGTCCAGTCAGTAGGCTGTGTCCTCAAGTCCAGTCAGTAGGCTGTGTCCTCCAGTCCAGTCACTTGGCTCTGTCCTCCAGTCCAGTCAGTAGGCTGTGTCCTCCAGTCCAGTCAGTAGGCTTTGTCCTCCAGTCCAGTCAGTAGGCTGTGTCCTCCAGTCCAGTGTCCTCCAGTCCAGTCAGTAGGCTGTGTCCTCCAGTCCAGTGTCCTCCAGTCCAGTCAGTAGGCTGTGTCCTCCAGTCCAGTCAGTAGGCTGTGTCCTCCAGTCCAGTCAGGAGGCTGTGTCCTCCAGTCCAGTCAGTAGACTGTGTCCTCCAGTCCAGTCAGTAGACTGTGTCCTCCAGTCCAGTCGGTAGGCTGTGTCCTCCAGTCCAGTCAGTAGACTGTGTCCTCCAGTCCAGTGTCCTCCAGTCCAGTCAGTAGGCTGTGTCTTCCAGTCCAGTGTCCTCCAGTCCAGTCAGTAGGCTGTGTCCTCCAGTCCAGTCAGTAGGCTGTGTCCTCCAGTCCAGTCAGTAGACTGTGTCCTCCAGTCCAGTCAGTAGGCTGTGTCCTCCAGTCCAGTCAGGAGGCTGTGTGCTCCAGTCCAGTCAGTAGGCTGTGTCCTCCAGTCCAGTGTCCTCCAGTCCAGTCAGTAGGCTGTGTCCTCCAGTCCAGTCAGTAGGCTGTGTCCTCCAGTCCAGTCAGTAGGCTGTGTCCTCCAGTCCAGTCAGTAGGCTGTGTCCTCCAGTCCAGTCAGTAGGCTGTGTCCTCCAGTCCAGTCAATAGACTGTGTCCTTCAGTCCAGTCAATAGACTGTGTCCTCCAGTCCAGTCAGGAGGCTGTGTCCTCCAGTCCAGTCAGTAGGCTGTGTCCTCTAGTCCAGTCAGTAGGCTGTGTCCTCCAGTCCAGTGTCCTCCAGTCCAGTCAGGAGGCTGTGTCCTCTAGTCCAGTCAGTAGGCTGTGTCTTCCAGTCCAGTGTCCTCCAGTCCAGTCAGTAGGCTGTGTCCTCCAGTCCAGTCAGGAGGCTGTGTCCTCCAGTCAATTCAGTAGGCTGTGTCCTCCAGTCCAGTCAGTAGGCTGTGTCCTCCAGTCCAGTCAGTAGGCTGTGTCCTCCAGTCCAGTGTCCTCCAGTCCAGTCAGTAGACTGTGTCCTCCAGTCCAGTCAGTAGACTGTGTCCTCCAGTCCAGTCAGTAGGCTGTGTTCTCCAGTCCAGTCAGTAGGCTGTGTCCTCCAGTCCAGTCAGGAGGCTATGTCCTCCAGTCCAGTCAGTAGGCTGTGTCCTCCAGTCCATTCACTAGGCTGTGTTCTCCAGTCCAGTCACTTGGCTCTGTCCTCCAGTCCAGTCAGTAGGCTGTGTCCTCCAGTCCAGTCAGTAGGCTGTGTCCTCCAGTCCAGTCAGTAGGCTGTGTTCTCCAGTCCAGTCAGTAGGCTGTGTCCTCCAGTCCAGTGTCCTCCAGTCCAGTCAGGAGGCTGTGTTCTCCAGTCCAGTCAGTAGGCTGTGTCCTCCAGTCCAGTCAGTAGGCTGTGTCCTCCAGTCCAGTCAGTAGGCTGTGTCCTCCAGTCCAGTCAGGAGGCTGTGTCCTCCAGTCCAGTCAGTAGGCTGTGTCCTCCAGTCCAGTCAGTAGCTGTGTCCTCCAGTCCAGTCAGTAGGCTGTGTCCTCCAGTCCAGTCAGGAGGCTGTGTCCTCCAGTCCAGTCAGGAGGCTGTGTCCTCCAGTCCAGTCAGTAGGCTGTGTCCTCCAGTCCAGTCAGTAGACTGTGTCCTCCAGTCCAGTCAGTAGACTGTGTCCTCCAGTCCAGTCAGTAGGCTGTGTCCTCCAGTCCAGTCAGGAGGCTGTGTCCTCCAGTCCAGTCATTAGGCTGTGTCCTCCAGTCCATTCACTAGGCTGTGTTCTCCAGTCCAGTCACTTGGCTCTGTCCTCCAGTCCAGTCAGTAGGCTGTGTCCTCCAGTCCAGTCAGTAGGCTGTGTTCTCCAGTCCAGTCAGGAGGCTGTGTCCTCCAGTCCAGTCAGTAGGCTGTGTCCTCCAGTCCAGTCACTTGGCTCTGTCCTCAAGTCCAGTCAGTAGGCTGTGTCCTCCAGTCCAGTCAGTAGGCCGTGTCCTCCAGTCCAGTCAGTAGGCTGTGTCCTCCAGTCCAGTCAGTAGGCTGTGTCCTCCAGTCCAGTCAGTAGGCTGTGTCCTCCAGTCCAGTCAGGAGGCTGTGTCCTCCAGTCCAGTCAGTAGGCTGTGTCCTCCAGTCCTGTCAGGAGGCTGTGTCCTCCAGTCCAGTCAGTAGGCTGTGTCCTCCAGTCCAGTCAGTAGGCTGTGTCCTCCAGTCCAGTCAGTAGGCTGTGTCCTCCAGTCCAGTCAGGAGGCTGTGTCCTCCAGTCCAGTCAGTAGGCTGTGTCCTCCAGTCCTGTCAGGAGGCTGTGTCCTCCAGTCCAGTCAGTAGGCTGTGTCCTCCAGTCCAGTCAGTAGGCTGTGTCCTCCAGTCCAGTCACTAGACTGTGTCCTCCAGTCCAGTCAGGAGGCTGTGTCCTCCAGTCCAGTGTCCTCCAGTCCAGTCAGTAGGCTGTGTCCTCCAGTCCAGTCAGGAGGCTGTGTTCTCCAGTCCAGTCAGTAGGCTGTGTCTTCCAGTCCAGTGTCCTCCAGTCCAGTCAGTAGGCTGTGTCCTCCAGTCCAGTCAGTAGGCTGTGTCCTCCAGTCCAGTCAGTAGGCTGTGTCCTCCAGTCCAGTCAGGAGGCTGTGTGCTCCAGTCCAGTCAGTAGGCTGTGTCCTCCAGTCCAGTCAGGAGGCTGTGTCCTCCAGTCCAGTCAGGAGGCTGTGTCCTCCAGTCCAGTGTCCTCCAGTCCAGTCAGTAGGCTGTGTCCTCCAGTCCAGTCAGTAGGCTGTGTCCTCCAGTCCAGTTAGTAGGCCGTGTCCTCCAGTCCAGTCAGTAGACTGTGTCCTCCAGTCCAGTGTCCTCCAGTCCAGTCAGTAGGCTGTGTCCTCCAGTCCAGTCAGTAGACTGTGTCCTCCAGTCCAGTCAGTAGGCTGTGTCCTCCAGTCCAGTCAGGAGGCTGTGTCCTCCAGTCCAGTGTCCTCCAGTCCAGTCCGTAGGCTGTGTCCTCCAGTCCAGTCAGGAGGCTGTGTCCTTCTTCAGTCTAGAGGCTGTGTCCTCCAGTCCAGTGTCCTCCAGTCCAGTCAGTAGGCTGTGTCCTCCAGTCCAGTCAGTAGGCTGTGTCCTCCAGTCCAGTCAGGAGGCTGTGTCCTCCAGTCCAGTGTCCTCCAGTCCAGTCCGTAGGCTGTGTCCTCCAGTCCAGTCAGGAGGCTGTGTCCTTCTTCAGTCTAGAGGCTGTGTCCTCCAGTCCAGTGTCCTCCAGTCCAGTCAGTAGGCTGTGTCCTCCAGTCCAGTCAGGAGGCTGTGTCCTCCAGTCCAGTCACTAGACTGTGTCCTCCAGTCCAGTCAGGAGGCTGTGTCCTCCAGTCCAGTCACTAGGCTGTGTCCTCCAGTCCAGTCAGGAGGCTGTGTCCTCCAGTCCAGTCACTAGGCTGTGTCCTCCAGTCCAGTCAGGATGCTGTGTCCTCCAGTCCAGTCAGGAGGCTGTGTCCTCCAGTCCAGTCAGGAGGCTGTGTCCTCCAGTCCAGTCACTAGACTGTGTCCTCCAGTCCAGTCAGGAGGCTGTGTCCTCCAGTCCAGTCACTAGGCTGTGTCCTCCAGTCCAGTCAGGAGGCTGTGTCCTCCAGTCCAGTCAGTAGGCTGTGTCCTCCGGTCCAGACAGGAGGCTGTGTCCTCCAGTCCAGTCAGGAGGCTGTGTCCTCCAGTCCAGTCACTAGACTGTGTCCTCCAGTCCAGTCAGGAGGCTGTGTCCTCCAGTCCAGTCAGTAGGCTGTGTCCTCCAGTCCAGTCAGTAGACTGTGTCCTCCAGTCCAGTGTCCTCCTGTTCAGTCAGTAGGCTGTGTCCTCCAGTCCAGTCAGGAGTCTGTGTCCTCCAGTCCAGTCAGTAGGCTGTGTCCTCCAGTCCAGTCAGTAGGCTGTGTCCTCCAGTCCAGTCAGTAGGCTGTGTCCTCCAGTCCATTGTCCTCCAGTCCAGTCAGTAGGCTGTGTCCTCCAGTCCAGTCAGGAGGCTGTGTCCTCCAGTCCAGTCAGTAGGCTGTGTCCTCCAGTCCAGTCAGTAGACTGTGTCCTCCAGTCCAGTCAGTAGGCTGTGTCCTCCAGTCCAGTCACTAGGCTGTGTCCTCCAGTCCAGTCAGTAGACTGTGTCCTCCAGTCCAATCAGTAGGCTGTGTCCTCCAGTCCAGTCAGTAGGCTGTGTCCTCCAGTCCAGTGTCCTCCAGTCCAGTCAGTAGGCTGTGTCCTCCAGTCCAGTCAATAGGCTGTGTCCTCAAGTCCAGTCAGTAGGCTGGGTCCTTCTTCAGTCTAGAGGCTGTGTCCTCCAGTCCAGTCAGTAGACTGTGTCCTCCAGTCCAGTCAGTAGGATGTGTCCTCAAGTCCAGTGTCCTCCAGTCCAGTCAGTAGTCTGTGTCCTCCAGTCCAGTGTCCTCCAGTCCAGTCAGGAGGCTGTGTCCTCCAGTCCAGTCAGTAGGCTGTGTCCTCCAGTCCAGTCAGTAGGCTGTGTCCTCCAGTCCAGTCAGTAGGCTGTGTCCTCCAGTCCAGTCAGTAGGCTGTGTCCTCCAGTCCAGTCAGTAGGCTGTGTTCTCCAGTCCAGTCAGTAGGCTGTGTCCTCCAGTCCAGTCAGTAGGCTGTGTTCTCCAGTCCAGTCAGTAGGCTGTGTCCTCCAGTCCAGTCAGTAGACTGTGTCCTCCAGTCCAGTCAGTAGGCTGTGTCCTCCAGTCCAGTGTCCTCCAGTCCAGTCAGTAGGCTGTGTCCTCCAGTCCAGTGTCCTCCAGTCCAGTCAGTAGGCTGTGTCCTCCAGTCCAGTCAGTAGGCTGTGTCCTCCAGTCCAGTCAATAGACTGTGTCCTCCAGTCCAGTCAGTAGGCTGTGTCCTCCAGTCCAGTCAGTAGGCTGTGTCCTCCAGTCCAGTCAGTAGGCTGTGTCCTCCAGTCCAGTCAGTAGGCTGTGTCCTCCAGTCCAGTCAGTAGACTGTGTCCTCCAGTCCAGTCACTAGACTGTGTCCTCCAGTCCAGTCAGTAGGCTGTGTCCTCCAGTCCAGTCAGTAGGCTGTGTCCTCCAGTCCAGTGTCCTCCAGTCCAGTCAGTAGGCTGTGTCCTCCAGTCCAGTGTCCTCCAGTCCAGTCAGTAGGCTGTGTCCTCCAGTCCAGTCACTAGGCTGTGTCCTCCAGTCCAGTCAGGAGGCTGTGTCCTCCAGTCCAGTCAGGAGGCTGTGTCCTCCAGTCCAGTCAGGAGGCTGTGTCCTCCAGTCCAGTCACTAGACTGTGTCCTCCAGTCCAGTCAGGAGGCTGTGTCCTCCAGTCCAGTCAGTAGGCTGTGTCCTCCAGTCCAGTCAGGAGGCTGTGTCCTCCAGTCCAGTGTCCTCCAGTCCAGTCAGTAGACTGTGTCCTCCAGTCCAGTCAGTAGGCTGTGTCCTCCAGTCCAGTCAGTAGGCTGTGTCCTCCAGTTCAGTCAGGAGGCTGTGTCCTCCAGTCCAGTCAGTAGGATGTGTCCTCCAGTCCAGTCAGTAGGCTGTGTCCTCCAGTCCAGTCAGTAGGCTGTGTCCTCCAGTTCAGTCAGGACGCTGTGTCCTCCAGTCCAGTCAGTAGGATGTGTCCTCCAGTCCAGTCAATAGGCTGTGTCCTCCAGTCCAGTGTCCTCCAGTCCAGTCAGGAGGCTGTGTCCTCCAGTCCAGTCAGGAGGCTGTGTCCTCCAGTCCAGTCAGTAGACTGTGTCCTCCAGTCCAGTCAGTAGGCTGTGTCCTCCAGTCCAGTCAGTAGACTGTGTCCTCCAGTCCAGTGTCCTCCAGTCCAGTCAGTAGGCTGTGTCCTCCAGTCCAGTCAGTAGGCTGTGTCTTCCAGTCCAGTGTCCTCCAGTCCAGTCAGTAGGCTGTGTCCTCCAGTCCAGTCAGTAGGCTGTGTCCTCCAGTCCAGTGTCCTCCAGTCCAGTCAGGAGGCTGTGTCCTCCAGTCCAGTCAGTAGGCTGTGTCCTCCAGTCCAGTCAGTAGGCTGTGTCCTCCAGTCCAGTCAGTAGGCTGTGTCCTCCAGTCCAGTGTCCTCCAGTCCAGTCAGTAGGCTGTGTCCTCCAGTCCAGTCACCTGGCTCTGTCCTCCAGTCCAGTCAGTAGGCTGTGTCCTCCAGTCCAGTCAGTAGACTGTGTCCTCCAGTCCAGTGTCCTCCAGTCCAGTCAGTAGGCTGTGTCCTCCAGTCCAGTCAGTAGGCTGTGTCCTCCAGTCCAGTCAGTAGGCTGTGTCCTCCAGTCCAGTCAGTACGCTGTGTCCTCCAGTCCAATCAGTAGGCTGTGTCCTCCAGTCCAGTGTCCTCCAGTCCAGGCAGTAGACTGTGTCCTCCAGTCCAGTCAGGAGGCTGTGTCCTTCTTCAGTCTAGAGGCTGTGTCCTCCAGTCCAGTGTCCTCCAGTCCAGTCAGTAGGCTGTGTCCTCCAGTCCAGTCAGTAGGCTGTGTCCTCCAGTCCAGTCAATAGGCTGTGTCCTCAAGTCCAGTCAGTAGGCTGGGTCCTTCTTCAGTCTAGAGGCTGTGTCCTCCAGTCCAGTCAGTAGACTGTGTCCTCCAGTCCAGTCAGTAGGATGTGTCCTCAAGTCCAGTGTCCTCCAGTCCAGTCAGTAGTCTGTGTCCTCCAGTCCAGTGTCCTCCAGTCCAGTCAGGAGGCTGTGTCCTCCAGTCCAGTCAGTAGGCTGTGTCCTCCAGTCCAGTCAGTAGGCTGTGTCCTCCAGTCCAGTCAGTAGGCTGTGTCCTCCAGTCCAGTCAGTAGGCTGTGTCCTCCAGTCCAGTCAGTAGGCTGTGTTCTCCAGTCCAGTCAGTAGGCTGTGTCCTCCAGTCCAGTCAGTAGGCTGTGTTCTCCAGTCCAGTCAGTAGGCTGTGTCCTCCAGTCCAGTCAGTAGACTGTGTCCTCCAGTCCAGTCAGTAGGCTGTGTCCTCCAGTCCAGTGTCCTCCAGTCCAGTCAGTAGGCTGTGTCCTCCAGTCCAGTGTCCTCCAGTCCAGTCAGTAGGCTGTGTCCTCCAGTCCAGTCAGTAGGCTGTGTCCTCCAGTCCAGTCAATAGACTGTGTCCTCCAGTCCAGTCAGTAGGCTGTGTCCTCCAGTCCAGTCAGTAGGCTGTGTCCTCCAGTCCAGTCAGTAGGCTGTGTCCTCCAGTCCAGTCAGTAGGCTGTGTCCTCCAGTCCAGTCAGTAGACTGTGTCCTCCAGTCCAGTCACTAGACTGTGTCCTCCAGTCCAGTCAGTAGGCTGTGTCCTCCAGTCCAGTCAGTAGGCTGTGTCCTCCAGTCCAGTGTCCTCCAGTCCAGTCAGTAGGCTGTGTCCTCCAGTCCAGTGTCCTCCAGTCCAGTCAGTAGGCTGTGTCCTCCAGTCCAGTCACTAGGCTGTGTCCTCCAGTCCAGTCAGGAGGCTGTGTCCTCCAGTCCAGTCAGGAGGCTGTGTCCTCCAGTCCAGTCAGGAGGCTGTGTCCTCCAGTCCAGTCACTAGACTGTGTCCTCCAGTCCAGTCAGGAGGCTGTGTCCTCCAGTCCAGTCAGTAGGCTGTGTCCTCCAGTCCAGTCAGGAGGCTGTGTCCTCCAGTCCAGTGTCCTCCAGTCCAGTCAGTAGACTGTGTCCTCCAGTCCAGTCAGTAGGCTGTGTCCTCCAGTCCAGTCAGTAGGCTGTGTCCTCCAGTTCAGTCAGGAGGCTGTGTCCTCCAGTCCAGTCAGTAGGATGTGTCCTCCAGTCCAGTCAGTAGGCTGTGTCCTCCAGTCCAGTCAGTAGGCTGTGTCCTCCAGTTCAGTCAGGAGGCTGTGTCCTCCAGTCCAGTCAGTAGGATGTGTCCTCCAGTCCAGTCAATAGGCTGTGTCCTCCAGTCCAGTGTCCTCCAGTCCAGTCAGGAGGCTGTGTCCTCCAGTCCAGTCAGGAGGCTGTGTCCTCCAGTCCAGTCAGTAGACTGTGTCCTCCAGTCCAGTCAGTAGGCTGTGTCCTCCAGTCCAGTCAGTAGACTGTGTCCTCCAGTCCAGTGTCCTCCAGTCCAGTCAGTAGGCTGTGTCCTCCAGTCCAGTCAGTAGGCTGTGTCTTCCAGTCCAGTGTCCTCCAGTCCAGTCAGTAGGCTGTGTCCTCCAGTCCAGTCAGTAGGCTGTGTCCTCCAGTCCAGTGTCCTCCAGTCCAGTCAGGAGGCTGTGTCCTCCAGTCCAGTCAGTAGGCTGTGTCCTCCAGTCCAGTCAGTAGGCTGTGTCCTCCAGTCCAGTCAGTAGGCTGTGTCCTCCAGTCCAGTGTCCTCCAGTCCAGTCAGTAGGCTGTGTCCTCCAGTCCAGTCACCTGGCTCTGTCCTCCAGTCCAGTCAGTAGGCTGTGTCCTCCAGTCCAGTCAGTAGACTGTGTCCTCCAGTCCAGTGTCCTCCAGTCCAGTCAGTAGGCTGTGTCCTCCAGTCCAGTCAGTAGGCTGTGTCCTCCAGTCCAGTCAGTAGGCTGTGTCCTCCAGTCCAGTCAGTACGCTGTGTCCTCCAGTCCAATCAGTAGGCTGTGTCCTCCAGTCCAGTGTCCTCCAGTCCAGGCAGTAGACTGTGTCCTCCAGTCCAGTCAGGAGGCTGTGTCCTTCTTCAGTCTAGAGGCTGTGTCCTCCAGTCCAGTGTCCTCCAGTCCAGTCAGTAGGCTGTGTCCTCCAGTCCAGTCAGTAGGCTGTGTCCTCCAGTCCAGTCAATAGGCTGTGTCCTCAAGTCCAGTCAGTAGGCTGGGTCCTTCTTCAGTCTAGAGGCTGTGTCCTCCAGTCCAGTCAGTAGGCTGTGTCCTTCTTCAGTGTAGAGGCTGCTGCTCTATCGCTTTAGAATCCAATCGTATTGTGGCTTCCTTACATATAAGGCAGGCCACTCAACCCCACTGCACAAGTGCTCTTCTGTTCTGGCCGCCTGGGCGGCTGTCACTGTGGTAACTGTTGTGGGCTGGAGATAGCGCTCTGTGTGTGTGTGTTGGTGTGTGTGTGTGTGTCAGTGTGAATGTGTGTGCGTGTTTGTGTGGTTTAGAAGAGGTTTCAGTGCTGCCTTGGGTTATCACTGTCTGGAACAAGGGGATTTTCTCTCTCGCCTTCTTTGCTCACTCCCCCTGTTCCTAAATATTTGGTTGATAAAACAACTCCTTAACCAGTGGTTGAAGTCAGATGATACCTCAGTCTCCTCTCACACGGGGCATCCCTGTATCCCTCCATGTCCTTCACAACTTCCTCTTTTCTGTCCTTCACTGCCTTTCTCTTGTTATTACAACAATGATGATTAGGTCACTGTAAATGTCATTAGAAGTTCACTAAAAGCCAGTCAAACGTTCCCCTGCATCCACTCTACTTTAGTTCTGTTTGTATGGATGAGCCTAGTATATGTGATATGTGTTGCTCACTACATACAGTTAGATCCTGGAATATCGTTTGCTAAATATGTGTATGTGACCAATAACATTTGATTTGATTTATACTAAACCTTATGTTCTAAATAGTATGTAGTATGATTAGGAGACTTTATGTAGTTTTAGTAAGTATGGTGAAATCAATACGGGTTTCCATGGTATTTCCCAATGCTAAACATTCTGAAAACCATGTCATTACTACCTTTTAAAGACATCCCATTTTGCAACTCAAAGCGTACAGATATCTGGGGTCGTGTCGGTAGTCTGTCTTGCCTACTACTTACAACATACTGTGTACTAATAAAAACCAGGTCCTATTTAGAACTACGCTACAGTAAAAACTAATGCAGTAAAACAAATGTGAACCAACATACAGTACTAGGCCCATTCCTACTGAGAATGCATCATCTAATTTTTGCATTTATTTTAACCTTTATGTAACTAGGCAAGTCAGTTAAGAGCAAATTCTTATTTTACAATGACGGCCTACCGGGGAACAGTGGGTTAACTGCCTTGTTCAGGGGCAAAATGACAGATTTTTACCTAGTCAGTTCAGGGATACGATCTAGAAACTTTTCGGTTGCTGGCCCAGCGCTCTAACCACTAGGTTACCTGCCGCCCCTAATGCACAATCACATGATCTTGACTACGGTACAGTGATTCACATTATCTTGATTATCAGCTGTTGTCTAACACACCTACGTCTGGAAAGACGATTAATCTTCCTCAATAGCGTGCAGCGAATTCTACTAGATGAAAAGCCAAAATCTGTATGACATCCTGGTATTTAGGCCTTCTATCTTTTTGCATACCCAATCAGCCTACTATTTAGAATGCTAGTATGAGTATTCGGACACGAAAGAAAGAAAGAAAGAAAGAAAGAAAGAAAGAAAGAAAGAAAGAAAGAAAGAAAGAAAGAAAGAAAGAAAGAAAGAAAGAAAGAAAGAAAGAAAGAAAGAAAGAAAGAAAGAAAGAAAGAAAGACAAATAAATACCTTTGTTCCATCTTGGAGGACAACTTGGACAAACTTCCTGAAGAAGTGCGTGTCACAGCGGACGAATCGGCCTATACCTGAATGAACCTGTCAGAAGTGACGCATTGCTTTTTAAGGTCCAGTGATTACACCTCGCCATCCCTTTCTATTTTGTGTGTATGTGTGCTGCTGATTTTTAGGTTCCAACTTTGAAATATGACTTTCTCTCCAAAGGTTAAACAACAAGCCCATGTGATAAATGGCTCTGAGGTCTCGTCTGCCCATTTTATGCCTTCTGACATAAAATAAATACTCCAGTCTCCTCTCAGAGGTGCAGAATGGCAGAAATCAATGATGTCTAATTAATTCAACTGCAAAGGAGAAGCAGTCCCCCTTCCTCCTCACCTCCTTCTCCCATCCACCTCCTCCTCCTCTCCTCTCCTCTTCCTCTCTTCCTTCTCCTGTCCTCCTCTCCTCCCTCCTCTTCCTCTCCTCCTTCACCAGTCCACTTCCTCCTCCACCCACACTGGAGCGGATGCATTAAGCACTCATGACAACTGATTATTACTGAGGACTAGGAGACACACCTGAATGGTGACGTAATATTAATCGCCCTGCGCTGACGCGATGACACACCGGCCACACGCTCATGCTCAGTGTAAAGAAAGGTGAGAGGACTATTGAATGGCACCGCAGGCATAGTATGTATGTGTGTACGTGCAAACAATACTCATCCGGTTAAGTTAATGTGTGTGTGTGTGTGTCTGTGTGTTTATTAGCAACATAGACAACTTGCCTTCCTTTTTCCCTCCATACTCTCATCAACCCTACATCACCTTGATCCTATCACCTCGTATCGACAGTACAGCCGGACGGAGGCTTGACTCCTCAACCTTTATGTAGCCGTTTGGAGAAAGGTGAAGGGTGGCCCGTCAGACTGAATTTATCTCCCCATGAAGACTCGGTATAGCAGGAAGGGTTCAGGGCCCGGCAACAGGGGGGCGGCAGGGTTAGCATGGCTTAGTGTGGTGGCTAGCACCTCTACCCCGGAGACGATGACTGAGCTGCTACTGAAGGGATGGAGCTATACCACCTGTACCCTCTATACCCCTGTCTCCAACCCTACGGCCTCATGGGTAAAGACATTAGTGCGCTGGCCCTCTAAGTGTCAGGAGAATGGAGCCTTGTGCCTTAGTGTTACTTGATACCGCACTCCATTCCTCGACTTAAATCCCATGAATCACCACTCCACTCTGGGTTTCATGTCTCAGCAACTGCTCCAATCAGCCAAAGTATTATCCAGCCTTTACTAAATCACTTTTTTCCTGTCTTCTTTTCTCCTCTTTAAATCTGCCACTGGTTAACTAATCTTCTTACAACATAAAGCAGGGTTCACCAACTGGCGGTCCACGGGCCGAATTTGGTCCGCGGATAATTTTATTTGGCACCCCAAGTTTTCTGAGCAAATGTTTTATTTATTATAATAATTTTTTTAATTATTTTATTGATGGACATAAAAGACTGTAAAATCACGAGAAAATCAGCTCCAAGTGATTTCGATTTTGGACATCTGTTCCAAAGTATTTCCACGCATAATAGAGAGACATACAGTACAGTATGTGATCCATACCAATGTAAGCAAGGTTTGAAATTATACTTTTTTTTGAAAAATATTATATCTGTTTGGGCTTTTTGCTTTAAATTTGCAGTTCACAAATGATTTGTAATTATGTTCCAGCCCCCTGACCATCCGCTAAAGAAAAAAAATCGGCCTGCAGCTGAATCTAGTAGATGATCCCTGATATACAGTATTATATGCTACTCTCCCTCCACTACACATCATCTCTCGCTCTCACACATACACACATACACACATACACACATACACACACACACACACTAAATTGGTTTCCACCCTCGCACGGCCCGTTGAAAGAGAACGGTTACGCTCTAACAGCCGTTTGAGTCGTGGCTCAATGAATGATCATCCCACTAATCCCATCCCACTGAGGCCTAGTATGACACCATGCTACACACACACACACACACACACACACACACACACACACACACACACACACACACACACACACACACACACACACACACACAGGAACGTGCATAGACACCCCCCCCCCCGAAAAAAACCCTGACTTTCATAATTTATATCTAAAACTTCATAACATACCAACTGCCTCTGTTTTTTTAGCATAGGCCTCCTTATTTCTCACTCATCACACACTGTAAGGAAAGCTAGTTACTACAGTGCCTCCTAAACACATGATTGACATGGGAAAAGAGGGTGTGCTATCAATTGATTGTGATTTATCTTCAATGCTCTTACAAAATGACTTCATAATGTAATATTCATCATCTTCTAACTGAAGATATATGGCTGGCTGGCTAGTGGCTTGTCTGGATATTTTTATATATGTTTGTTAGCTAGACTCTAGACTACCTGTGTTGCTGCTGCTGACTGAAGAAGGGATGGAGTTGGGTCGGAGCGAGGGTCGTTGATGCAGCTGCTCCTCTCTGCTGTGTGTATTAACCAACCAAATCGAATATTGATGATGATCAAGTGTTATCAAGTGTTAATCAAATGTTATGCTAATGTGGCAGTACTAGGTAGCTAGCTACACACACTCAATCGGTGACTGAATCTCAAGCCTTGCATGGATACCGGGCGCTCGTAATCTTTGTACAGGGCATGTGGGGGTGGCAAACGTGACGATGTCACAACGACTTGGGGGCAGTGGGTTCAGAACAACAATGACAAAAACTGTATAAAAAAAAATATATAGAGTACCAGTCAAAGGTTTTTCTTTATTTTTACAATTTTCTGCATTATAGAATACTAGTGAAGACATCAAAACTATGAAATAACACATAGAATCATGTAGTAACCAAAACAGTCTTAAACAAAATCACATTTTAGATTCTTCAAAGTAGCCACACTTTGCCTTGATGACAGCTTTGCACACTCTTGGCATTCTCTCAACCAGCTTCACCTGGAATGATTTTCCAACAGTCTTGAAGGAGTTCCCACATATGCTGAGTACTTGTTGGCTGCTTTTCTTTCACTCTGCGGTCCAACTCATCCCAAACCATCTCAGTTGGGTTTAGGTCAGATGATTGTGGATGGCCAGGTCATCTAATGCAGCACTCCATCACTCTCATTGGTCAAATAGCCCTTACACAGCCTGGAGGTGTGTTTTGGGTCATTGTCCTGTTGAAAAAACAAATTATAGTCCCACTAAGCGCAAACCAGATGGGTTGGCATATCACTGCAGAATTCTGTGATTGCCATGCTGGTTAAGTGTGCCTTGAATTCTAAATAAATCACAGACAGTGTCACCACCAAAGCATCATCACACCTCCTCCTCCATGCTTCACGGTGGGAACCACACATGTGGAGATCATCTGTTCACCTACTCTGCGCCTCACAAAGACATGGCGGTTGGAACTAAAAATCTCAAATTTGGACTCATCAGACCAAAGGACAGATTTACAACGGTCTAATGTCCATTGCTTGTGTTTCTTGGCCCAAGCAAGTCTCTTCTTATTATTGGTGTCCTTTAGTAGGGGTTTCTTTGCATCATTTCGACCATGAAGGTCTGATTCACGCAGTCTCCTCTGAACAGTTGATGTTGATATGTGTCTGTTACTTGAACTCTGTGAAACATTTATTTGGGCTGTAATTTCTGAGGCTAGTAACTGTAATTAACTTATCCTCCTGCAGAAGAGGTAACTCTGGGTCTTCCTTTCCTGTGGCGGTCCTCATGAGAGCCAATTTCATCATAGCGCTTGATGGTTTTTGCGACTGAACTTTCAAAGTTCTTGAAATGTTCTGCATTGACAGACCTTCATATCTTAATGTAATGATGGACTGTCCTTTCTCTTTGCTAATTTGAGCTGTTCTTGCCATAATATGTTATTTTACCAAATAGGGCTATCTTCTGAATACCACCCCTACCTTGTAACAACATAACTGATTGGCTCAAACATATTAAGAAGGGAAGAAATTCCACAAATTAACTTTTAACCTTTTACGGCTAGGGGTTCCGCTAGCGGAACGTTTCGACAACATCCGGTGAAATGGCAGAGCGCAAAATTTTTGTGGGAAATATTTAACTTTCATACATTCACAAGTGCAATACACCAAATTAAAGCTTAACTTCTTGTTAATCTAGCCACCATGTCAGATTTCAAAAAGGCTTTACGGTGAAAGCAAACCATGCTATTATCGGAGGACACCACCCCATCAAACAAACACATGACAATCATAATTCAACCCTCCAGGCGCGACACAAAACTCAGAAATAACAAAATAAATCATGCCTTACCTTTGAAGATCTTCTTCTGTTGGCACTCCAGTATGTCCCATAAACATCATAAATGGTCCTTTTGTTCGATAAATTCCATCGTTATATCTCCAAAATGTCAATTTATTTGGCGCGTTTGAATCTGAAAAACACCGGTTCCAACTCGTGCGATATGACTACAAAATATCTAATAAGTTACCTGTAATCTTGATCCAAACATTTCAAACAACTTTCCTAATACAACTTTACGTATTTTTTAACGTAAATAATCGATAAAATTTAAGACGGGATAAACTGTGTTCAATACCGGACGAAAACAAAGTGGAGCGATCTTTCAGGTCGCTCGCCCCAACCACAACAGTACACTAGACTCGACCCTCGTTCTGAACAGCCATACTTCTTCATTACTCAAAAGAAAAACATCAACCAATTTCTAAAGACTGTTGACATCCTGTTGAAGCGATAGGAACTGCAAGCAAGTGCCTTAGAAATCCATATAGAAAACCATTGAAAAAAAAATCCTGGATGGTTTGTCCTCGGGGTTTCGCCTGCCAAATAAGTTCTGTTATACTCACAGACATGATTTTAACAGTTTTAGAAACTGTAGAGTGTTTTCTATCCTCATCTACCAATTATATGCATATCCAGGCTTCTGGGCCTGAGTAGCAGGCAGTTTACTTTGGGCACGCTTTTCATCCAAGATTCCGAATGCTGCCCCCTATCCCAAAAAAGTTAACAAGGCACACCTGTTAATTGAAATGCATTCCAGGTGACCACCTCATGAAGCTGGTTGAGAGAATGCCAAGAGTGTGCAAAGCTGTCAGGCAAAGGGTGGCTACTTTGAAGAATCGCAAATGTAAAATATATTTAGATTTGTTTAACACTTTTTGGGTTACTACATGATTCCATATGTGTTATTTCATAGTGTTGATGTCTTCACTATTCTTCTACAATGTAGAAAATAGTAAAAATAAAGAAAAAGCCTTGAATGAGTAGGTGTGTCCAAACTTCTGACTGGTACTGTATATATACCACCACCCAAAAGGACACTTGGCACGTGGAAGGGCAAAAGGCCAGGTGCTCAGGCACAGGTGGTGTCTGCATACACACACCAGTTGTTCCAATATGTGGCCATAATCAACTCATACCAGTCGTAACACTGCCATAGATACCCTGACCTCTCTCTCTCATGACTCTGCCCCCCTCCCGCACCCTCATCTGTATTCATTCCTTACTTCCTTAACCCCAGCATTGCTCCCCCACAGTACAGTACTATTCTCAGTGCCAAAGACAGGCTGAAACCAGCAGGCTGTGCCTCATTCAGGAGGGTCAGGAGATCACATTATGTCTTCAGGAGGGACATTTTCCCTCTTGTACAACTTCTGCTTTCTCCAACACCTCTCTCATCTTCTCTCTCTCACTGATTTTCTCTCTCTCTCTGTCTCTCTCTCCAACATCTCTCTCTCAACATCTGTCTCTCTCTGATTCTCTCTCTCTCTCTCTCCTGCATTTCTCTCTCTCTGATATTCTATATCTTTCTATCTCACTCTGTCTCTCTCTATGTCTGTCTCTATATCTCCTCCAGCCACAGCTCATCCTAGCATATACTGTATCAGAACAGCCTGTGAGGGGTGTCTTGTTTCCCTCATTCATTCATTTACTTGTGGCTAAATTCATTTGAAGGAGGAGAGGTCAGGTGCCCTGACATCCATCAGAGCCCTCCAGGGAGAGGTAATGAAACGCTACACACAGGGTTTGAAAAAAACAGCTGTGATGGGTCAGAGATCAGAACACAGGCAATTGCAAAGGTCAAGGATTGGAGGTGCATGGCCGTGAATCATATCTGTGTTGTGTATTGAAAATGCCTCTCGCATCAATTTGAGGCTGCTTTGTTCTTTTTCCAGCCTCTGAAGCCAGTCAGAGTATGTGTCTCAAATGACACCCTATTCCCTGAAGTGCACTATGGGCCCTGGTCAAAAGTAGGGCACTATGGGCCCTGGTCAAAAGTAGTTTACTGTAGGTTGTAGGGTGTCATTTGAGAAGCACACAGAAGCCTGACACACTGGTGTGTGAGCCATCATTCCTTTTAATCCCCGTTAATTTACATGACGACTGTGTGGGACGTGACCGTAACAAATAGTTTGCTGTGCTCCGTTTACAGCGTCTTAGATCAACCAGCTAAATCAAAGTAGATAAAAAAATATATTTGCGCTCCTGTGGCTCAGCTGGTAGAGCATGGTGGTTTTCATTCCCGTTGGAGGATAACTATACAACAATGGATGCACGCCTGGCTGTACGTTGCTGTGGATAAAAGCGCCAGCATATATTATTAATATTATATGAATCTACTTGTAAAGTACGAGAAGAGTAAGGTCAATTGTAGTTTCATCGTACCTTATAATACCACTATATCCCGTTTTTATAGAGGGGTGTGGATCATTAGCTCATTCCGACCCAGAAAGTTTTCATTTAGGATGGGGTGATTACCGTATTCAATTTTTACCACTTGAGTTGGTGCGAAAGTCACAGTCACAGTGATCACTAGAATTCTAACTCACTGGTCATTTATCCAACTCGCCAGCTTACGCCAACCAAACTGACGTGTAACACATCTTCTTAAGAGATACATTCAGTAGGTTAATAGACAGACAACTACACTGCCTTCACACCCCTGGACTTTTCCCTAATTTTGTTGGGTTACAAAGTGGGATTAAAATGGGTTTAATTGTGATTTCTGGTCAACGATCTACAAAAAATACTCCTTAATGTCAAATTGGAAGAAACATTTGAACAATTATGGAAATGTAATGAACAAAAAAGCCCTAATATATCTTGATTAAGATATTCAACCCCACTGAGTCAATACATGTTAGAATCACCTTTGGCAGCGGTTGCAACTGTGCACACCTGGTGCAACTGTGCACACCTGGATTGTACAATATTTGCCCATTGTTCTTTTTTAAATTCTTCATCCTCTGTCAAGGTTGTTGTTGATCATTGCTAGAAAGTCATTTTCAAGTCTTGCCATAGATTTTCAAGCCAATTTAAGTCAAAACTGTTTCTCAGCCACTCAGGAACACTCAATGTCATCTTGGTAAGCAACTCCAGTGTATATTTGGCCTTGTGTTGTAGGTAATTGTCCTGCTGAAAGGTCCGTTTGTCTCCTAGTGTCTGGTGGAAAGAAGACTGAACCAGGTTTTCCTCTAGGATTTTGCCTGTGCTTAGCTATATTTTGTTTCATTTAATCCTAAACTCCATAGTCCTTGCCTATGACAAGCATAGCCATAACATGATGCAGCCACCACCATGCTTCAAAATATGAAGAGTGGTACTCAGTAATGTGTTGAATTGGATTTGCACCAAACATAACGCTTTGTATTCATGAAGTGTATTTCTTTGCCACGTTTTTTTGCAGTATCACTAAAAGTACCTTGTTGCTAACAGGTTGCATGTTTTGGAATATTTTATTCTGTACAGGCTTCCTTCTTTTCACTATGTCATTTAGGTTAGTATTGTGGAGTAACTGCAATGTTGTTGATCCATCCTCAGTTTTCTCCTATCACAGCCATTAAACTCTGTAACTGTTTTAAAATCCTAATTGGCGTCATGGTAAAATCCCTGAGCGGTTTCCTTCCTCTCTGGCAACTGAGTTAGGAAGGACACCTGTATATTTGTAGTGACTGGGTATATTGATTGACCATCCAAAGTGTAATTAATAACTTCACCATGCTCAAAGGGATATTCAGCATCTGCTTTTATTTTTTTTATTTTACACATCTAACAATGGATGCTCTTCTTTGCGAGGCATTGGAAAACCCCACTGGTCTTTGTGATTGAATCTGTGTTAAAAATTCACTACTCGATTGAGGGACCTTACACGTAATTGTATGTATGGGGTACAGAGATGTTAAGCACTATTATTGCACACAGAGTGAGTCCATGCAACTTATTATGTGATTTGTTGAGCACATTTTTACTCCTGAACTTATTAAGGCTCGCCATAACAAAGGGGTGGACTAATTATTGACCAAAGACATTGCAGCTTTTCATTTTGTATTATTTCAAACATTCCACTTTGACATTATGGGATATTGTGTGTATATCAGTGACACACAATCTCAATTTAATCAATTTTAAATTCAGGTTGCAACACAACAACATGTGGAAAAAGTCAAAGGACTGCTGTATATATGCATTCGTCTCATAAGACCATAGATTTTGTAGACAACCAGACATATTTGTGGCTGTTAACACATCTGTTTATGCTATCCTGGTGCAGTGAAAATAAAAATAAATAAAAATAAAGTAAGCATTATGCAACGTCTTTTAGAGATCTTTTATGTTTTTGTTTATGGAGCCTCTAGCCTGATGTTCTGCTTGATGCCTCCATACAGGTTGGAGGGCTCCTTTTACGAGGTGATGCAGGTGGAGTTTGAGATGGACAACATCATCAACCTACAGTCTACCCAGACCATCCGGTGGCAGATCGAGTATCCCTCCACAGGCACACAGGCAGAGGCCGTCTCCCACCTCTACATCAGCCAGAGAGACATCCAGGGCATCGTACCCCTGGCCGAGGTAAAAGGAAACTAGGAGGAGCTAGGAGGACAATATGGGGCAGGACAGGTCATTTAAACAGGGATCTAGAACATCCATGTGCTGGGTATTCTTTGGAAGCCATTTTATTTTAAATCAGCAATAGAGCTCTCCTCAGTCAAGTCAATGAACATCCATGAGTTGAAGACCAGGAAGAAAAGCCCCCCTCGAAATGTCAGATGCATATTGACTAGTCATCGATTCCCCAGGGCCATGCAGATACCCTCCATCTGTCACCTACTCCTTCTCCCCCTCAGAAGAACACACCGACATGTTCTTTCATTTTGACTTAATAAGCAGCTTTCTCCTCCATCCCACTTCCTTGGAGGCTCTAAATGTCTGAAATGTCAGACCGTGTACCACCCTCCTGCTCTGCACAGCACCCCTGCTACCCCCCTTCCTGTCCCCCTGTCTACTATAGACTGGCAGGGGTCAGAGGTGACATGTAGATCAGTAAGAGGGCCTGAGGGAAGATGGATCCCTCTCCCTGGGCTGGACGGATCCCTCTCCCTGGGCTGGACGGATCCCTCTGCCTGGGCTGGACGGATCCCTCTGCCTGGGCTGGACGGATCCCTCTGCCTGGGCTGGACGGATCCCTCTGCCTGGGCTGGACGGATCCCTCTGCCTGGGCTGGACGGATCCCTCTCCCTGGGCTGGACGGATCCCTCTCCCTGGGCTGGACGGATCCCTCTCCCTGGGCTGGACGGATCCCTCTCCCTGGGCTGGACGGATCCCTCTGCCTGGGCTGGACGGATCCCTCTCCCTGGGCTGGACGGATCCCTCTCCCTGGGCTGGACGGATCCCTCTGCCTGGGCTGGACGGATCCCTCTCCCTGGGCTGGACAGATCCCTCTCCCTGGGCTGGACGGATCCCTCTCCCTGGGTTGGACGGATCCCTCTCCCTGGGCTGAACGGATCCCTCTGCCTGGGGGGCTCATGTCTCAGAGCACCTTCTTTTGGGGGGTTAGAGTTCTAGGTTAAGGTTAAGATCTATGTACATTTTCCCTATCCCAGTTCACACACCTGATTCAACTTATCAAGGGCTTGCTCATTAGTTGACCAGTTTAATTGGGTGTAAGTGGAGTGGCTGGCGGTGCTCGAGTGGAGGTTTGGGAAACGCTGCTCTACAGGAACTGTTATGAATTTCAGGATTATTATAATAGTTTGTAAATATTGTGAAACGTATGGGTTTAGATTAAGATCCAATAACCTAGTATGGTGTAATACTAATATACAGTACCAGAGGTGGTTTTAAATTCTTATTATTGAAATATTTTTCTTTAGGGATCAACTAGTTAGATCAACTTTAATATTGCAGATAGATTGTAGATTCCATCAATGTAATTGTCTGCATCATTTCCAATCCCCCATATATTTTTCGGTAAATATACAGTACCAGTCAAAAGTTTGGACACACCTACTCATTCAAGGGTTTTTCTTTTTTTTAAACTATTTTCTACATTGTAGAATAATAGTGAAGACATCAAAACTATGAAATAACACATATCATATGGAATCATCTAGTAACAAATCAAAATATATTTGAGATTTGAGATTCTTCAAAGTATCCAACCTTTGCCTTGATGAAAGCTTTACACACGCTTGGCCTTCTCTCAACCAGCTTCATAAGGAATGCTTTTCCAACAGTCTTGAAGGAGTTTGCACATATGCTGAGCACTTGTTGACTGCATTTCCTTGACTCTGTGGTGTAATACTTCTACACCAGAGGTGTTTTAAAATTATTATTATTTAGATATTTTTCTTCAGGACCATATCTCAGACTGGCCAATGCAAAGAAAATATAAAAATGGGAAAAAGAACACAGACACTGGACAGAGGAACTCTGCCTACAAGGCCAGCATCCCGGAGTCGCCTCTTCACTGTTGACATTGAGACTGGTGTTTTGCGGGTACTATTTAATGAAGCTGCCAGTTGAGGACTTGTGAGGCGTCTGTTTCTCAAACTAGACACTCTAATGTACTTGTCCTCTTGCTCAGTTGTGCACCGGGGCCTCCCACTCCTCTATCTATTCTGGTTAGAGCAAGTTTGCGCTGTTCTGTGAATGGAGTAGTACAGTACACAGCGTTGTACGAGATCTTCAGTTTCTTGGCAATTTCTCACATGGAATAGCCTTAATTTCTCAGAACAAGAATAAACTGACGAGTTTCAGAAGAACGTTTTTGGTTTCTGGCCATTTTGAGCCTGTAATCGAACCCACAAATGCTGATGCTCCAGATACTCAACAAGTCTAAAGAAGACCAGTTTTATTGCTTCTTTAATGAGCACAACAGTTTTCAGCTGTGCTAACATATTTGCAAAATGATTTTCTAATGATCAATTAGCCTTTTAAAATTATAAACTTGGATTAGCTAACACACTGTGTCCATTGGAACACTGGTTGCTCATAATGGGCCTCTGTACGCCTATGTAGATATTCCATAAAAAATCTGCCGTTTCCAGCTACAATAGTCATTTACAACATTAACAATGTCTACAGTGTATTTCTGATCAATTGATGTTATTTTAATGGACCAAAAATGTACTTTTCTTTCAAAAACAAGGACATTTCTAAGTGACCACAAACGTTTGAATGGTAGTGTATATACAGTGCATACATAAAAACAGAAATACCTTATTTACATAAGTATTCAGACCCTTTGCTATGAGACTTGAAATTGAGCTCAGGTCCATCCTGTTTCCATTGATCATCCTTGAGATGTTTCTACAACTTGATTGGAGTCCACCTGTGGTAAATTCAATTGATTGGACATGATTTGGAAAGGCACACACCTGTCTATATAAGGTCCCACAGTTGGCATTGTATGGTCAGAGCAAAAACCAAACCATGAGGTCGAAGGAATTGTCCATAGAGCTCAGAGACAGGATTGTGTTGAGGCACAGATTACATTTTGTATTTTTATTTAACCTTTATTTAACCAGGTAGGCTAGTTGAGAGCAAGTTCTCATTTACAACTGCGACCTGGCCAAGAAAAAGCAAAGCAGTGCGACAAAAAACAACAACACAGAGTTACACGTGGGATAAACACAAGTACAGTCAATAACACAATAGAAAAATCTATATACAGTGTGTGCAAATGGCGTAAGGAGGTAAGGCAATAAAGAGGCCATAGTAGCGAAGTAAGTACAATTTAGCAAATTAACACTGGAGTGATAGATGTGCAGATGATAATGTGCAAGTAGAAATACTGGTGTGCAAAAGAGCAAAGAAAAGTAAATAAAAACAATATGGGGATGAGGTAGGTAGTTGGATGGACTATTTACAGATGGGCTGTGTACAGCTGCAGCGATCGGTAAGCTTCTCAGATAGCTGATGCTTAAAGTTAGTGAGGGAGATAAAAGTCTCAAACTTCAGCGATTTTTGAATTCGTTCCAGTCATTGGCAGCAGAGAACTGCAAGGAAAGGCGGCCAAAGTAGGTGTTGGCTTTGGGGATGACCAGTGAGATATACCTGCTGGAGCGCGTGCTACGGGTGGGTGTTGTTATGGTGAGCTTTACTTTGCAAAGACTTAAAGATGACCTGGAGCCAGTGGGTCTGGTGACGAGCATGTAGCAAGGGCCAGCCAACGAGAGCATACATGTCGCAGTGGTGGGTGGTATATGGGGCTTTGGTGACAAAACGGATGGCACTGTGATATAGAGTGCTGGAGTGTTGGAGGCTATTTTGTAAATTACATCTAGCCAGACACCTTGCAGTCTAGCCAGACACCTAGGTATTTGTAGGTGTCCACATATTCTAAGTCAGAACCGTCCAGAGTACTGATGCTAGTCGGGCGGGCGGGTGCGGGCAGCGATCTGTTGAAAAGCATGCATTTAGTTTTACTAGCGTTTAAGAGCAGTTGGAGGCCACGGAATGAGTGTTGTATGGCATTGAAGCTAGTTTGGAGGTTTGTTAACAGTGTCCAAGTAAGGGCCAGATGTATACAGAATGGTGTCGTCTGAGTACACCCTCAGCAAGAGCGACATCGTTGATATATGCAGAGAAAAGAGTCAGCCCGAGAATTGAACCTCTATGGGTACCCCCATAGAGAATGCCAGATGTCGGACAACAGGCCCTCCGATTTGACACACTGAACTCTATCTGAGAAGTAGTTGGTGAACCAGGCGAGGCAGTCATTTGAGAAACCAAGGCTGTTGAGTCTGCCGATATGAATACGGTGATTGACAAAGTTGAAAGCCTTGGCCAGGTCAATGAAGATAGCTGCATATTACTGTATTTTATTGATGGCGGTTATGATATCGTTTAGTACCTTGAGTGTGGCTGAGGTGCACCCATGACCAGCTCGGAAACCAGATTGCACAGCGGAGAATGTACGGTGGGATTCGAAATGGTCAGTGATCGGTTTGTTAACTTGGCTTTCGAAGACTTTAGAAAGGCAGGGCAGGATGGATATAGGTCTGTAACAGTTTGGGTCTAGAGTGTCACCCCCTTTGAAGAGGGGGATGACCGCGGCAGCTTTCCAATCTTTAGGAGTCTTGGACGATACGAAAGACAGGTTGAACAGACTAGTAATAGGGGTTGCAACAATGGCGGCGGATAATTTTAGAAAGAGAGGGTCCAGATTGTCTAGCCCAGCTGATTTGTATGGGTCCAGGTTCTGCAGCTCTTTCAGAACATCTGCTATCTGGATTTGGGTGAAAGAGAAAGCGGGGAGGCTTGGGCAAGTAGTTGCAGGGCGTGCGGAGATGTTGGCCGGGATTGGGGTAGCCAGGATGAAAGCATGGCTAGCCGTAGAGAAATGCTTATTGAAATTCTCGATTATCGTGGATTTATCGGTAGTGACAGTGTTTCCTAGCCTCAGTGCAGTGGGCAGCTGGGAGGAGGTGCTCTTATTCTTCATGGACTTTACAGTGTCCCAAAACTTTACAGTGTCCCAAAACTTTTTGGAGTTACAGCTGCAGGATGCATATTTCTGTTTGAAAAAGCTAGCCTTTGCTTTCCTAACTGACTGTGTGTATTGGTTCCTGACTTCCCTGATCTGGGGAAGGGTACCAAAAAATGTCTGCAACATTGAAGGTCCCCAAGAACACAGTGGCCTCCATAATTCTTAAATGGAAGAAGTTTGGAACCACCAAGACTCTTTCTAGACCTTGCTTCCTGGGCAAACTGAGCAATCGGGGCCTTCCCTGTAGCTCAGTTGGTAGAGCACAGTGTTTGCATCGCCAGCATGGTGTGTGCAACGCCAGGGTTGTGGGTTCGATTCCCACGGGGGCCAGTACAAGAAAGAAAGAAATGAAATGTATGCATTCACTACTGTAAGTTGCTCTGGATAAGAGCGTCTGCTAAATGACTAAAATGTAAATGTAAAAATTTGGAAGACCCATTTGTGACCAATCGGGGGAGAAGGGCCTTGGTCAGGGAGGTGACCAAGAGCCCAATGGTCAATCTGACAGAGCTACTGAGTTTCTCTATGGAGATTGGAGAACCTTCCAGAAGGACAACCATGTCTGCAGCACTCCACCAATCAGGTTGATTTGCCAGACGGAAGCCACTTCTCAGTAAAATGCACATGACAGCCCGCTTGGAGTTTGCCAAAAGCCACGTAAGGACTCTCAGGCCATGAGAAACAAGATTCTCTGGTCTGATGAAACCAAGATTGAACTCTTTGACCTGAATGCCAAGCCTCACGTTAAGAGGAAACTTGGCACCATCCCTACGGTGAAGCATGGTGGTGGCAGTATCATGCTGTGGGGATGTTTTTCAGCAGTAGGGACTGGGAGACTAGTGAGGATCGAGGGAAAGATGAAAGGAGCAAGGTACAGATGAAAACCTGCTCCAGAGCACTCAGGATCTCAGACTGGGGCAAAGTTTCACCTTCCAACAGGACAACGACCCTAAGCACACAGCCAAGACAAAGCAGGAGTGGCTTCGGCACAAGTCTCTGAATGTCCTTAAGTGGCCCAGCCAGAGCCCGGACTTGAATCCGATCGAACGTCTCTGGACAGACCTGAAAATGGCTGTGCATCGACACTCCCCATCCAACCTGACAGAGCTTGAGAAGATCTGCAGAGAAGAATGGGATAAACTTCCCAAATGCATGTGTGCCAAATCCAAGAAGACTCAAGGCTGTAATCGCTGCCATAGGTGCTTCAAAAAAGTACTGAGTAAAGAGTTTGAATACTTATGTAAATGAAATTTTTCATTTCTTTAAATAAATTGGCAAAAACAAAAAAATAAACAGTTGTGCTTTTTCATTATGGGGTATTGTGTGTATATTGATGACGGGAAAAAATGATTTAGTCCATTAGAATAAGGCTGTAACGTCATAAAATGTGGAAAAAGTCAAGGGGTCTGAATACTTTCCGAATGCACTGTACATATATATACTATCTACCAAGATAGTTCTCATCTATATTATTCATAGCCATCTATTTACGACCACAAACCAATGCTGGCACTAAGACCGCACTCAACGAGCTGTATAAGGCCATAAGCAAACAAGAAAATGCTCATCCGGAAGTGACGCTCCTAGTGGCCGGGGACTTTAATACTTAATTCTATTTGACGTAATTTCTACCAGCATGTCACATGTGCAACCAGAGGGAAAAAAAACTCCAGAACACCTTTGCTCCACACAGAGAGATGCATACAAAGTTCTCCTTTGCCGTCCATTTTGCAAATCTGAACATAATTCTATCCTCCTGATTCCTGCTTACAACCAAAAACGATCAATCAAATTCAATCAAATGTATTTATAAAGCCCTTTTTACATCAGCCGATGTAAAACAAAAACTATAGCATGAAGTACCAGTGACTCGCTCAATACGGAAGTGGTCAGATGACGTGGATGCTAGCTACACTACAGGACTGTTTTGCTTGAACAGATTGGAATATGTTCCGGGATTCATCCAATGGCATTGAGGAGAATACCACCTCAGTCACCGGCTTCATCAATAAGTCCATCGATGACGTCGTCCCCACAGTGACCCAACCAGTACATATCCCAACCAGAAGCCATGGATTACAGGCAACATCTGCAGCAAGCTAAAGGCTAGAGCTGCCGCTTTCAAGGAGCGGGAAACTAATCCGGACGCTTATAACAAATCCCGCTATGCCCTCAGACGAACCATCAAACAGGCAAACCGTCAATACAGGACTAAGATTGAATCCTACTACACCGGCTGTGACGCTCGTCGGATGTGGCAGGGCTTGAAAACTATTACGGATTACAAAGGGAAACCCAGCCACAAGCTGCCCAGTGACGCGAGCCTACCAGATGAGCTAAATGTATTTTATGATTGCTTCAAGGCAAGCAACACTGAAGCGTGCATGAGAGCACCAGGTGTTCCGGACGACAGTGTGATCACGCTCTCCATAGCCGATGTGAGCAAGACCTTTAAACAGGTCAACATTCACAAAGCTGCGGTGCCAGACGGATTACCAGGATGTTTACTCAAAGCATGCAAAGACCAACTGGCAAGTATCTTCACTAACAATTTCAACCTCTCCCTGAGCGAGTCTGTAATACCTACATGTTTCATGCCGACCACCATAGTCCCTGTGCCCAAGATAGCAAAGGTAAACTGCCTAAATGATTACCGCCCCGTAGCACTCATGTCGGTTGCCATGAAGTACTTTGAAAGGCTGGTCATTGCTCACATCAACACCATCATCCCGGAAACCTTAGACCCACTCCAATTGACAAGCATTTCAAGGCAAAGGGTGGCTGCTTTGAAGAATCTAAAATGTAAAATATATTTTGATATGTTTAAAACTTTTTTTGTTACTACATGATTCCATATGTGTTATTTCATAGTTTGAATTCTTCACTTTTATTCTACAATGTAGGTGTGTCCAAACTTTTGACCTTTTAAAAATATATTTTCCGTCATTATTTTCCGTACCACCATTCCCCTAAATGGAGTAAACTTATGAACAACAACACTTAGGCTTCTACTTCCAACTAATACATACCTTATGATTTTACGGACACCATATATTTTACAATACTTATTTTTTGTTTGTTTTTACTCCTATCCTTCCGCGACCCTCAACCCCTCATCTATTTCTGAACACCATCCAGTTTGATTTCTATTTGCCATATCTTTTTACCTGTGCTGTTTCAAAGTTCTGAACCTAGATACATTTTACAGACCTAGTATATTTTACATTAGTTATCTTGTTGTTATTATGTAGCCTAGTGGCTAGAGCGTTGGGTCAGTAACTGGAAGGTTTCTTGATCGAATCCCCGAGCTGACAAGGTAAAAATCTGTCGTTCTGCACCTGAGCAAGGCAGTTAACCCACTGTTCCCCGGGCGCCGAAGATGTGGATGTCAATTAAGGAAGTCACCTGCACGTCTCTGATTCAGATGGGTTGGGTTAAATGTGAAAGTCACATTTCAGTTGAATACATTGTTGGACAACTGACTAGGTATCTCCCATTCAACCCCTCCCATCTATCTCTTAACACTATCCTCAGTGGATTTTTACTTGTCATATATTTTTCAACTGTGCTGTGATGTTTTACAAAAGTTCTGAACCTTTCTATTCTTGTAGTTTCTACAGATTGTAAATTAAAGATTCAAAAAATTCCATTATTCCAGTATTATTATATTATTGATCGATTGCCTATGACTTTTCATATCACCCAGCAGTGCTATCTGCAGAGTTAGGTCCAGGTAAATGCTGCAATTCTTCATCCTTTCCTGAACCTGTGACCAAAAACAAGCTACATATGGACAGTACCAAGACAAGTGATCTAATGATTCTGTCTATTCGCAGCAAAATCTGCAGAGCTGGGAAGGTTGCATAACCCATATATATAACATTCTATTGGTTGCAAGAATTTTGTATGATAATTTAAATGAAAAGTTTTGAATCTGGCATTGTTTTAGTTAGGAACTCCTCTCACCTGGTTGTCTAGGTCTTCATTGAACACGAATTGACAGGAAATAACTATAGCCAGTAGACACATGGCCCTCCAGGAATTTACTTTGACAGCCCTGTCATATGCAGTCCAACCTACCTACCTCATCCATTCACCCTTTTGTGCATGTGTCCACCATCTCTCCCTCCCATAGCCTATAGCTCTAGCAGGCAAGCAGGTAATTCTATGGTCTGTCCTGATGGATTTCAAAGTGCTGGACGAGGCTCAGTTTACAGGCTGTCAGGTCTCAGAGAGGGGTCAGTGTGAGAGGTCACAAGATGAAAGCCAGCCAATTGCTGTGTAAGGAGAGGTCACCAAATGAAAGGTGGATAATCAGAACATGTGCTCTGTCTGCCTCTGTCTGCCTCTGAGTCATCACATGGTCAGGTCAGATAGTGGCCTGTGTGGGGAAACAAACTCACGACTTTTGGGTTGTTTGGAGGGAAAGATCCAGATTGGATTCACACACGTGTGTCTGTCTGTCTGTGAGTCATCACTTTGCTGTGTATAGTCCCTTTGTTATTCCGTAATGGTGAAAATGATGTGACATTATTTCACTCAAAGTCCTCCTCCATGTCATGCTTTTGGTCATCGTGATGCTTGGCTACACAGTGAAAACCTCTTTTGAAAATATGGATTATTAGGTGCAATTTGTCTTGCACAGTGAAGGCTTTTTTATAGACAAGAGGAGGCTCCTAAAAGCGGATTATTTTGCTGCTTTTTGGGATTTTTGGCTTGAAAGACCACGATAAATTGGATCAGTAATGCGCTTCCTTTATCTTCAAAGTACGATCATTACTGGGCTGTGTTGGGCTTGTTATGGGGCATTTTTCACCCCTCAATGCACTGAGTCGCTCTGTCTCTCTCTCTCTCTCTCTCTGTCTCTCTGTCTCTCTCTGTCTCTCTCTCTCTCCGTCTGTCTCTCTCTCCGTCTCTCTCTCTCTCTGTCTCCGTCTGTCTCTGTCTCTGTCTCTCTCTCTCCGTCTCTCTCTCTCTCTCTCTCTCTCTCTCCGTCTCTCTCGCTCTGTCTGTCTCTCTCTCTCTGTCTGTCTCTCTCTCTCTGTCTCTCTCTCTCTCGCTCTCTCTCTCTCTCTCTCTCCCTCAGTAGCTATTTTCTCTTTTTTTCCTCCTCCCTTGTTCATTGTTTCTCCTTCCCATCCCTCAGATAGATACAGCTGTGTTTTTATACAGTTTAATTATTTATCACTCTCTCTCTCTCGTTCTCTCTCTCTCGCTCTCTCTCTCTCTCTCTCTCTCTCGCTCTCTCTCTTTCTGTCTTTGTGTCTATCTCTCTATCTGTGTCTGTCTGTGTGTTAAATCCCAGCAGACAAGGCATGCACTCCAAGTCCCCGACACAAAATTAATTCTTAATTGGAACACTTGTTTATCTTTGTTCCTTGATGATGCAAATGAGTTGCAGCAGTACCCAATGGGCTAAATACATCTGAGGAAGGGGGGGGCATCTGTGTGAGGAAAAAAGTTGCAATTGAAAAGTGACTCTGACTTAATTACAGATTGACTGTTTTCCGTTTTCAGTGAGTGTGCTTTTTTTCTGTCTTCTCAACCCAATTTGAAGAGCTTGGCTAAATAACTGCAGATTGTTTTCTTCGAGGGGATGACGAGAATAAGTAATTTCCCACCAGTTATTAAGTCCTGAAACACCAAATTGTGCGTCTCTCACAGTGTTTTTAGAGAAAGCAAGACCTTAATTGATTCAGGTCATTAAATCTCAGACTTACACTCAGACACATTAGAATAGGAGCAGACTCCCATTTGGTAAATAATCCCTTCTTTTTTTTAAGACATCTTCTCACCTGTAAAAAGAAAGTTATGTTTTTTCTTCTTCCATAGCAGCACTGGTGTCCCTCCAGGCTTTTAAGCACTAGTGTTATTAGTGTTTCCATCACTAGGGCTGACACCAAGGAAAGAGTATCAACAACCTATGCATAATGACTATTGCTCCCTCTCCCACAGACTATCCATACTGACTTTATGCCCATCCACAGGTCTCTACCCACTCAGACACAACCTACGCAGCTGCTGAAATGATTAGCCAAATACATTTAAACTCCATTTTTCACAATTACTGACATTTAATCCTAGTAAAAAGTCCCTGTCTTAGGTCAGTTAGGATCACCACTTTATTTTAAGAATGTGAAATGTCAGAATAATAGTAGAGAGAATGATTTATTTCAGCTTTTATTTATTTAATCTCATTCCCAGTGGGTCAGAAGTTTACATACACTCAATTAGTATTTGGTAGCATTGCCTTTAAATTGTTTAACTTGGTTCAAACGTTTCAGGTAGCCTTCCACATCCTTCCCACAATAAGTTGGGTGAATGTTGGCCCATTCCTAATGACAGAGCTGGTGTAACTGAGTCAGGTTTGTAGTCCTCCTTGCTCGCACACACTTTTTCAGTTCTTCCCACAAATCTTCTATGGGATTGAGGTCAGGGCTTTGTGATGGCCACTCCAATACCTTGACTTTGTTGTCCTTAAGCCATTTTGCCACAACTTTGGAAGTATGCTTGGGGTCATTGTCCATTTGGAAGACCCATTTACGACCAAGCTTTAACTTCCTGACTGATTTCTTGAGATGTTGCTTCAATCCACCTGCATAATTTTCCTACCTCATGATGCCATCTATTTTGTGAAGTGCACCAGTCCCTCCTGCAGCAAAGCACCCCCACAACATGATGCTGCCATCCCGTGCTTCACGGTTGGGATGGTGTTCTTCGGTTTGCAAGCCTCCCCCTTTTTCCTCCAAACATAACGATTGTCATTATGGCCAAACTGTTCTATTTCTGTTTGTCCCCATGTGCAGTTGCAAACTGTAATCTGGCTTTTTTATGGTGGTTTTGGAGCAGTGGCTTCTTCCTTGCTGAGTGGCCTTTCAGGTTATGTCGATATAGGACTCGTTTTACTGTGGATATAAATAGATGTGTACATGTTTCCTCCAGCATCTTCACAAGGTCCTTTGCTGTTGTTCTGGGATAGATTTGCACATTTCGCACCAAAGTATGTTCATCTCTAGGAGAATGAACGCGTCTCCTTCCTGAGCGGTATGACGGCTGCGTGGTCCCATGGTGTTTATACTTGTGTACTGTTGTTTGTACAGATGAACGTTTTACCTTCAGGCGTTTGGAAATTGCTCCCAAGGATGAACCAGACTTCTGGAGGACCACAATTTTTTCTCTGAGGTCTTGGCTGATTTCTTTAGATTTTCCCATGATGTCAAGCAAAGAGGCACTGAGTTTGAAGGTAGGCCTTGAAATACATCCACAGGTACACCTCCAATTGACTCAAATGATGTCAATTAGCCTATCAGAAGCTTCTAAAGCGATGACATAATTTTCTGGTATTTTCCAAGCTGTTTAAAGGCATAGTCAACTTAGTGTATGTAAACTTCTGACCCACTGGAATTGTGATACAGTGAATTATAAGTGAAATAATCTGTCTGTAAACAATTGTTGGAAAAATGACTTGTGTCATGCACAAAGTAGATGTCCTAACCGACTTTCCAAAACTATAGTTTGTTAACAAGAAATTTGTGGAGTGGTTGAAAAACTAGTTTTAATGACTCCAACCTAAGTGTAGGTAAACTTCCGACTTCAACTGTATATATTTGCCTGTTTCGCATGTTATTTTGGCAATCATTCATGTTACATATCAGTTTGCAAACAATGTTAAAAAAATATATTATTGAGTTAATAAAACAGCATACAAACATGGTCTGTTTCTTGGGCAGCTCCAAAATGCAGGTGTTTGAGCCTAGCTCAGTGCTTTCTGTGGTGGAACGGCAGCCTGTGAAAGCCTTTACCTGCTCAAATATCCGACCAATCAGCCTGTTACCAACCCTTAGTAAACCTTTGTAAAATATTGTGTTTGAACAGAAAAGATTATATTTTACAGTAAATAAATTAACAACAGACTTTCAGCAAGTTTATAGGGAAGGGCATTCAATATGCATGGAGGATTGGCTGAGAGAAATTGATAATAAAACTTTTGACATTATCTATTAGAGTATGCTGCTGGAAAAAATGATATGTTATGGCTTTACACCCCCTGCTATATTGCTATCGAGAGTTACCTGTCTAACAGAACACAGAGGGTGTTCTTTAATGGTAGCCTCTCCAACATAATCCAGGTAGAATCAGGCATTCCCCAGGGCAATCTTTACTAATGACCTGCCACGGGCTCTGAGTATAGCCTGTGTGTCTATGTATGTGGGTGACTAAACACTATACACATCAGCTACTAAAGCGAGTGAAATCACTGCAACACTTAATTTACAAAGAGCTGCAGTCAGTTTCAGATTGTGTGGCAAGAAATAAGTTAGTTCTAAATATTTCAAAAACTAAAAGCATTGTATTTGGGACAAATCATTCACTCGCTTGCTTATACTTAGAGCTAGGTGATAATGATATAAGAACAAACATTGTGAATTTACTGAACATAAATGTAAGAATGTTTATGTACAGTTCAATAGTCAAAACTAATGTCGGCATTCGTTATTATTGAAGGAGAATATGTGTAGATTAGTGACACAAACTCTCAATTTTCAATTCAGGCTGTAACACAACAAAATGTGGAAAAAGTCAAGGGGTGTGAATACTTTACATGTATGTCCTATTCTACCAGTCACTTTTCAGCCGTGTTTACATGTATATCCTACTATCAGCCACTTTTCAGCCCTGTTTACATGTATATCCTACTACCAGCCACTTTTCAGCCCTGTTTACATGTATATCCTACTACCAGCCACTTTTCAGCCCTGTTTACATGTATATCCTACTACCAGCCACTTTTCAGCCCTGTTTACATGTATATCCTACTATCAGCCACTTTTCAGCCCTGTTTACATGTATATCCTACTACCAGCCACTTTTCAGCCCTGTTTATATGTATATCCTACTATCAGCCACTTTTCAGCCCTGTTTACATGTATATCCTACTACCAACCACTTTCTATGTATAAACCCACTTCAACCACTCCAGTACCTCTGCACATTGCATAACGTACTGGCACAGAACTGTATATACTTGCTATCTTGTGTTTCTTTAACTCACATCATAGTTATTGTGTTTTTATTTCATTATCTATATCATCTATATCTGCATTGTTGGGAAATATTTCTCAAGGTAAGAATTTCACTGTACTGTTTTACACCCATTGTATCCTGTGCACGTGGCAAATAAACTTTGAAACTTGAATGGATAATGTTACACTTTACAGGGAGAGACAATGGTTCCAATGCCAAATAAACTTGTGCTAAGCTGTATACAGAAGCACCCTTTTCCCAGGAAACATTTACATTTGAGTAATTTAGCAGACGCTCTTTTCATACTGGTCCCCCAGCGGGAATCAAACCCAAAACCCTGGTGTTGCAAGCACCATGCTCTACCAACTGAGCCACACGGGATCACAAACTGCCTGGTTCTCCCATCCACTCAGACTGTTAGAAGTTAAAGCTTTTAATTGCTTTTTATTTATGAGTGTAATATTCCGGTAACTGCCAAAATAATTTGAAACACGTGAGTAAATGAGGGATACAAAGTATATTGAAAGCAGCTGCTTCCACACAAGTATGGTTCCTGAGTTGATTAAGCAATTAACATCCCATCATGCTTAGGGTCATGTATAAAAATGCTGGGCAGGTCATTATTTTGGCTACCATGGCTATGGCCCCATAGGATGACAATACCCCCATCCACAGGGTACAAGTGGTCACCGAATGGTTTGATGAGCATGAAAATGATGGAAACGATATGCCTCAACCCAATTGAAAACTCATGGGAGATTTTTTATTTTTTTTAAATGTCCCCCTCATATTTCTCCCCAATTGCGGTCTTGTCTCACCGCTGCAACTCCCCAACGGGCTTGGGAGAGGCAAAGTTTGAGTCATGCATCCTCCAAAACATGACCCACCAAACCATGCTTCTTAACCCGGAAGCCAGCTGCACCATTGTGTTGGAGGAAACACTATTCAACTGACGACTGTTGTCAGCCTGCAGGTACCCGGCCCACCACAAGGAGTCGCTAGAGTGTGATGAGCCAAGGAAAGCCCATCAGCCAAACCCTCAACTAACCCGGACGATGCTGGGCCAATTGTGCGCCGTCCTTTGGGAATCCTGGTCTGGGGATATATTGTAGTACTATATCGGGGTTGAGTGCATTCCTCTTCAATTAGGACAGTCTCAATCTCAATAGCAGGACTTTTTTTCAATCTCAGCATGGCCTACATCACTAGTTCATTTCACTGCACCACACAACTGCACAGTGACATGTCGAGTTCTCTCCTCATCTTCCTATTCCTCAACAAACAAACTGGCCTTAGCCACTCCTAGTAGTCCAACTAACAATGTTGGGGTGCTGTTACTTATCGTGGTCCAATTAATCAAGTTATGCGTCAAGCGGAGCAAACAGTAACTGGGTCATCTGGAGATTGTGAAATCAGTCCCTCTACGGCCCTCCGAGGCACATTTCCATACGGAGCGGCCACTCCAATCAGTCAACACCTCAGTAAGAGACATCACTACTGGGTATAAATAGAGTTGGCCAGGCGAGACGGCCTCAGCCCAGCTGACTTAACCCACCACCAAGTGTGGAAAAGAGAGGCAAACATAGGCTGATTACTGAAGCTGGACAGAGAGGGGAGGGAGAGGGGGAGAGATGGACAGAGAGGGGAGGGAGACAGGGAGAGATGAACAGAGGGGAGGGAGGATGGGAAGGAGCGGGAGAGAGAGGTAGTGTATGTAAAGGCTGAATCATAGAGTGAGTGAAATATGTGAATATAACAGTCTTGATGCAACAAACTGGACTAACTATACAATACTGTGGGAAGACTGTATGCAAGTACTAGTGCTGAGCAATTAAACTATTTCATTATTTTGGTGGGTTATTAAGAAAACCAATTGACCGACATCGGTTCCATTAGTTGAATTCCATTTAATTTCAGGTTTTTTGGTGAGCCCAACGCCACGTTTCTCTAGAGCAGGGCTCTACAACGCTGTTCCTGGAGAGCTACCCTCCTGGAGGTTTTCACTCCATCCCCAGTTGTAACTAACCTGGTTCAGTTTATCAACCAACTAATCATTTGAAGAACTAGTCAAATGATTTTGTCATAGCTCTGCAGCAAACGTAGGCAGGCTAGCTAAATAGGATGACTAAAGACAGTACAGTATGGGGAGAACAGAAATAACGTTGTCTTTAAGGAATAACATAATATTAAAGTCATCAAATAAAAATGAAGTAGTATGGGTCTTTCTATAAACAAAGGGACCAATGTGAGACATCAGTGTCAACATTTCCAAATGGTTAGATATACATTTAAATATGATTTTCTTGCAGCGTCACATGTGTAGTTACAGGAATAAGAGTCTATATAGGCACAATGAGACCATAACTCCTAGCAACAACAAAGCATCTACATGTCATTCAAAATGGCACATGAAACATGGACACTGCATGTTTCTTTGTCATGCCTAGTAGCCAGGTCTGTTTTGCTTTAGTCAACTTCTCTATCATTTATAGCCATGCTAAACATTCCAGAAGAATGAAAAGGATAAATAACAGCATTTCTATATTCTGTAATAGTTAATAGAATAATAGGATAGAATAATAGAATACAATGGGTTCTGTCAACAAAATCATTGGCAATAATAATAACCAATAATGACATCATTATAATCAGTAAACTCTTCAAGCAGTGTGTGAACACTAGACATCACATTCTTGCTTCCTCTGCCCTTGTTTCCTCCACTCCTTGCCTCTCCTTGAAAGTGCATTGGAACCCGAGGGGAGGAACCTTCCCTACTCTCCCCCAATGTGCTTTGAGAGGGAGGTGAGGAAAGGAGGAAACAAGGGGAGAATCTCAATTGCATTTCCTTCCAGGTCCTCTATGCTCGCCTTCTCAAAACCCATTGGATAAGAAGGTGAGAAGGGAGGGACCTCTGACCTTCACATCCAATGTGTTTTGAGAAGGAGACGAGGAGGTAGGATACAACGAATCAAGGAAATGCAATTGAGTATGCAATATTTGACAGCTATTACATTTTTTGGACAGTGACTGACTGACTTAAAATAATATATATACAGTTTGTCACGGCTGTCGTCGGGAATGGAGGACCAAAATGCAGCAGGAATGTGGATGCTCATCTTGTATTTATTTTAAAATCAAGTGAACACCAAAATAACAAAAACGAAGAACTCATGAACAACAAAACAGTCTTGTCATGCTCACACATGCAAAACAAGAAACAATCTCCCACAACACTACACCAAACAATTACCCATATATAGGACTCTTAATCAGAGGCAACAAGAAACACCTGCCTCCAATTGAGAGTCCAAACCCAAACCTAAACATAGAAAACCTAAACTAGACAGAATTCAGAAATACAACCTAGAACATACTAACCTAGAACATACACCAAAACCCAGGAACACATAAATCAAACACCCCTCCACAACACACACAAAACCCCCACCATACAAAACAAATATCCCTCTGCCACGTCCTGACCAAAATACTAAACAACTACTCCTTCTGCTGGTCAGGCCGTGACACAGTTGAAGTCGGAAATTTACATACACCTTAGCCAAATACATTTAAACTCAGTTTTTCACAATTACTGACATTTAATCCTAGTAAGAAATCCCTGTCTTAGGTCAGTTAGGATCACCACTTTATTTTAAGAATGTGAAATGTCAGAATAATAGTAGAGAGAATGATTTATTTCAGCTTATATTTATTTCATCTCATTCCCAGTGGGTCAGAAGTTTACATACACTCAATTAGTATTTGGCAGCATTGCCTTTAAATTGTTTAACTTGGGTCAAATGCTTCAGGTAGCCTTAAACAAGCTTCCCACAATAAGTTGGGTGAATTTTGGCCCATTCCTTCTGACAGAGCTGGTGTAACTGAGTCAGGTTTGTAGTCCTCCTTGCTCGCACACACTTTTTCAGTTCTGCCCACAAATGTTCTATAGGATTTAGGTCAGGGCTTTGTGATGGCCACTCCAATACCTTGACTTTGTTGTCCTTAAGCCATTTTTCCACAACTTTGGAAGTATGCTTGGGGTCATTGTTCATTTGGAAGACCCATTTACGACCAAGCTTTAACTTCCTGACTGATTTCTTGAGATGTTGCTTTAATACATCTGCATAATTTTCCTCCCTCATGATGCCATCTATTTTGTGAAGTGCACCAGTCCCTCCTGCAGCAAAGCACCCCCACAACATGATGCTGCCACCCCCGTGCTTCACGGTTGGGATGGTGTTCTTCGGCTTGCAAGCCTCCCCCTTTTTCCTCCAAACATAATGATTGTCATTATGGCCAAACTGTTCTATTTTTATTTCATCAGACCAGAGGACATTTTTCCAAAAAGTACGAATTGAGTCCCCATGTGCAGTTGCAAACCATAGTCTGGCTTTTTAATGTTGGTTTTGGAGCAGTGGCTTCTTCCTTGCTGAGCTGCCTTTCAGTTTATGTCGATATAGGACTCGTTTTACTGTGGATATAGATACTTTGTACCTGTTTCATCTTCACAAGGTCCTTTGCTGTTGTTCTGGGATTGATTTGCACTTTTCGCACCAAAGTACATTCATCTCTACGAGACAGAACGCGTCTCCTTCCTGAGCGGTATGACGGCTGCGTGGTCCCATGGTGTTTATACTTGCGTACTATTGTTTGTTCAGATGAACGTGGTACCTTCAGGTGTTTGGAAATTGCTCCCAAGGATGAACCCGACTTGTGGAGGTCTACAATTTTTTTTCTAAGGTCTTGGCTGATTTATTTTGATTTTCCCATGATGTCAAGCAAAGAGGCACTGAGTTTGAAGGTAGGCCTTGAAATACATCCACAGGTACACCTCCAATTGACTCAAATTATGTCAATTAGCCTATCAAAAGCTTCTAAAGCCATGACATCATTTTCTGGAATTTTCCAAGCTGTTTAAAGGCACAGTCAACTTAGTGTATGTAAACTTCTGACCTACTGGAATTGTGATACAGTGAATTATAAGTGAAATAATCTGTCTGTAAACAATTATTGGAAAAATTACTTGTGTCATGCACAAAGTAGATGTCCTAACCGACTTTCCAAAACTATAGTTTGTTAACAAGAAATTTGTGGAGTGGTTGAAAAACGAGTTTTAATGACCAACCTAAGTGTAGGTAAACTTCCGACTTCAACTGTATATTTAACCTTTATTTAACTAGGCAAGTCTGACTGAACTACCATAATACAACCCATAGCACCTACTTCCTTAGAGTCTAGACACTGAGAGGGATTGATGGGTGGTGACATGGTGAGAGCTCCACCACACTCTCTGATAGGCTTGGTTGAATTTTGGCGGTATTGCTTACACCTGTCGAATTCTCTCAGATCTCCACAAGTGTCTAGGGGTAGGGGCTAGGGGTTGTTTCAGGACAGGACCCCACAACCATTTGGGTGTGTGTTGAACCCACAGCTCAACATTTGGGTCATTGGTTGAATGTTTAATTCCATTGCTATACACACACAGATTTGCACAGGTGTGGACCACAACTATTTTTAAATGCTAGTAAAAATAAATGCATGCTCTTCAACCGATTGCTGCCCACACCCTCCCACCCGCCCACTAGCATCACTACTCTGGACGGTTCTGACTTAGAATATGTGGACAACTACAAATACCTTGGTGTCTGGTTAGACTGTAAACTCTCCTTCCAGACTCACATTAAGCATCTCCAATCCAAAATTAAATCTGGAATCGGCTTCCTATTTCGCAACAAAGCATCCTTCACTCATGCTGCCAAACATACCCTCGTAAAACTGACTATCCTACCGATCCTTGACTTTAGTGATGTCATTTACAAAATAACCTCCAACACTCTACTCAGCAAATTAGATGCAGTCTATCCGTTTTGTCACCAAAGCCCCATATACTACCCTCCACTGCGACCTGTATGCTCTCGTTGGCTGGCCCTCGCTACATATTCGTCGCCAAACCCACTGGATCCAGGTCATCTATAAGTCTTAGCTAGGTAAAGCCCCGCCTTATCTCAGCTCACTGCTCACCATAACAACACCCACCCGTAGCACGCGCTCCAGCAGGCATATTTCACTGGTCACCCCCAAAGCCAACTCCCCCTTTGGCCGCCTTTCCTTACAGTTCTCTGCCAATGACTGGAATGAATTTTTTTTTAAATCACTGAAGCTGGAGACTCATATCTCCCTCTCTAATTTTAAGCATCAGCTGTCAGAGCAGCTTATCGATCACTGTACCTGTACACAGCCAATCTGTAAATAGCACACCCAACTACCTCATCCCCATATTGTTATTTATCTTTTTGCTCTTTTGCACCCCTGTATCTCTACTTGCACATCATCATCTGCACATCTATCACTCCAGTGTTAACGCTAAATTGTAATTATTTTTCCTCTATGGCCTATTTATTGCCTTACCTCCCTGATCTTCTACATTTACACACACTGTACATAGATTTTTCTATTGTGTTATTGACTGTACGTTTGTTTGTGTAACTCTGTGTTGTTGTTTTTCTTGCACTGCTTTGCTTTATCTTGGCCATGTCGCAGTTCTCAACTGGCCTACCTGGTTAAATAAGGGTAAAATAAATTAAAAGAAACACCCACGGCGCCCTATCAGGCTGATCAGACAGGTCTGGGTAGCTGGAGACACCCACGGCGCCCTATCAGGCTGATCAGACAGGTCTGGGTAGCTGGAGAGCTACTATAAACAGTGAAATTATATATTTACATGTCTACTATTCACAAACTGGCTTCATTCCAGCTAGTTAGATGTGCAACCACTGACTAACTATAGCTAGGCCATATCTCTAGTCTAGCCATAGATACTGTTGTTTTGGCTGTATGGCATCATTTAATAAGATTACCAATGGTTAGCTAGGTAGCTAGGCTATATCAGTCAGATACTCATTTACAGTAACAGCAGATTATTAATAAGTCAATACACACTATATCTTATGCAGAAATGGAGAAATCTCATCTTGGCACTGTGGCATGGTATGGGCAGCTATTAATAAATTAATTCATAGATTCATAGAATGGAGTTAGAAGGGTGACCTCCTACTTTGAATGGACAGGAAGTGTTGGCTGTGCACTTAACCAGGCATTCTACATTTAACCCCACCCACATTTGATCATCAAAATATCAAGTTGTTTTTTTGGTTTTATATGCAAAAGCGAGAAAACAAGCATTTTTTTTTCACGTTCCCGATTGCTCCATTTTAACTTGGAAAACAAGCAATCAAAACATACATGGACCGTACCTCAGGAATCTTGATTTAATGTTGTCCATGAAGAAGGCTAATTATCTTGACCACCGTAACAAAATAGACACCAAAATGTTCTGTCAATCTTCGAAATCAACAATAATTCCCTCACTCTGGCTGTTGTTAAATCTCATGCAGTTTCACACAAGCTCTTTATCACTTGACTGTCATTCAGAAAATTATTTCCTGAATCAGCTGATGTTGTGCAATAATTTCCACACATACTGTAACTAAACAACTAGACATCAAATGTGCATCAAACAACTATTACGCATAGTTATTGAAAAACCCTGTTAATAACATTATCGATGTTGGTTTTATTAATAATATTAAAGTTGCTCTTTCTGTTTGAAGCATTGGATTTTGCCATCACATACATTATTTTGGATATGTGTGCCCATGAAATTGTTTTCACACCGTAACACAGGGAGAGAGGAAATGTTACGAGATTACAGTACACTTCTCAGATCTCCATAAAAAACAGAGTCCAACAGCAATGTTCAGGAATTTCACAGGATCAAGATCAATGTGTAATTCAATTGTTAAATGCTTAGTATATGATATAACGACAAACAGCAGTATCATAAATGTAAGGAAAGAAAGGTAGTGTTTTATGTCACACGATTTTTGCCAATCTGTGAAGACTCCAAGCATGAAAAAGGGTTTCCACGTACAGTGCATTCGGAAAGTAGTCAGACCCCTTGACTTTTTCCACATTTTGTTACGTTACAACCTTATTTGAAAATGTATTCAAAAAAATCTCATCAATTTACTCACAATACCCCATAATGACAAAGCAAAAGCAGGTTTTTAGAATTGTTTGCAAATGTATAAAAAAAAATAATAAAAAAAAATATTACATCTACATAAATAATCAAACATTTTTTGTTGTTGTATTTTCTTAAAACTGCATTGTTGGTTAAGGGCTTGTAAGTAAGTATTTCACTGTAAGGTCTACAGCTGTTGTATTCGGCGCCCTTTTAACAAATAAAATGTACTCAATACTTTGTTGAAGCACCTTTGGCAGCGATTAAAGACTTGAGTCTTCTTGGGTATGACGCTACAAGCTTGGCACACCTCTATTTGGGGAGTTTCTCCCATTCTTCTCTGCATATCTTCTTAAGATTTGTCAGGTTGGATGGGGAGCATTGCTGCACAGCTATTTTCTGGTCTCTCCAGAGATGTTAGATTGGGTTCAAGTCCTGCCTCTGGCTGGGCCACTCAAGGACATTCAGAGACTTGTCCCGAAGCCACTCCTCTATTGTCTTGACTGTGTGCTTAGGGTCGTAGTCCTGTTGGAAGGTGGAGCAGGTTTTCATCAAGGATTTCTCTGTACTTTGTTCTGTTCATCTTTCCCTCGATCCTAGCTAGCATCCCAGTCCCTGCCGCTGAAAAACATCCCCACAGCATGATGCTGCCACCACCATACTTCCCCGTAGGGATGGTGCCAGGTTTCCTCCAGACTTGACGCTTGGTATTCAGGCCAAAGAGTTTAATCTTGGTTTCATCAGTCCAAAGAAGAGAGCAGTAGGAGTAGCAGTGTTTTCTGTGGTAATCCATGTTTCCGTCAGCACCAAGAAGTCGAGGAACTGGAGGGTAGCATAGGCTGAGATGAACTCTGCCTTGTTGGCCGCAGACCGGCAGTTCCAGAGGCTGCCGGAGACCTGGAACTCCACGTGGGTCGTGCGCGCTGGGACCACCAGGTTAGAGTGGCTGCGGCCATGCGGTGTGAAGCGTTTGTGTGGCCTGTGCAGAGAGGAGAGAACAGGGATAGACAGACACATAGTTGACAGGCTACAGGAGAGGCTACGCTAATGCAAAGGAGTTTGGAAAGAAAATTAACTAAACAACTGGGGAAGCGAGAGAGCAGGGCCTCCCTCACTAACCATTTGCTGAAACACTCAAATATAACTATTCCAACTTCCACTTAGAAATTATAATTGATGTAAACTACAGTGGTTCAATGTTTCCAGGAATAGGCTCAAACTTAGTTTATTCAGCTAGATAACTTGGTACAGTATTCTTCCGTGAAACCCACCCAGTGCACCGTGTCTTATGACGCCGTAGCTAACTAGCATGCTAGCATCCAATAACACACGGTTAGCACCAATACTTGGTTACAACAAACTACCAATGGATCATTCGTGTCCGTGTCTAGTTCCTTTCATAACGCAGAAGTAATTAAACGTTGGCTAGCTAACACAAAGTCAGTCCTGCTAGCTACACAAGTGGACTACACAACTCGAAAGCTTACGTTGCGAAAATCTTATTGACTAAAAATGATACAGTATTGCTAGCTGGTAGCTGGTAGAGTTGGCTAGCTAGCAGTGGCTGCATGTACCTTTATCTTTGATACAAAGACAACTATGTAGCTAGCTAACGTTACACTAATCAAATCGTCCCGTTGTAATGTATTTAGTTTCTACAGTACAAAAAAAATAATAATGAAATGTATGTATTCACTACTGTAAGTCGCTCTGGATAAGAGCGTCTGCTAAATGACTAAAAATGTAAAAAAATGTACAGTACCGCTAGTTGGTAAAGTTGGCTAGCTAGCAGTGGCTGTGGTGTTGTGATGTTGATGCCGTTTGGAAAACGGCGCGAACGAACGTATACAGCTGGCTAGCTGGCTAGCTAACCTTGTTAGTTTCTCAAAGTTAGTTTCTCAAAGCTACACCTACACCTTTAGCTACACCTTTATCCTTGATGCAAAGACAACTATGTAGCTAACTAGTTAACATTACACTAATCAAATCGTTCCGTTGTAATGTAAGGAAATGTAATATTACCCGCGGAGCGAAGAACAGCACGACTACTCACTCCAGCACCTGTGTAGTGCTGCAGAGATGGTTGTCCTTCTGGAAGGTTCTCCCATCTCCACAGAGGAACTCTGGATCTCTGTTAGAGTGACCATCATGTTCTTTGTCACTTCCCTGACCAAGGCCCTTCTCCCCTGATTGGTCAGTATGGCCGGGCGGCCAGCTCTGGTAAGAGTTTTGGTGGTTCCAAACTTCTTCCATTTAAGAATGATGGAGGCCACTGTGTTCTTGGGGACCTTCAATGCTGCAGACATTTTTTGGTACCCTTCTGTACCTCGACACAATCCTATGTCGGAGCTCTATGGATAATTCCTTCGACCTCATGGCTTGGTTTTTTTCTCTGACATGCACTGTCAACTGTGGGACCTTATATAGACGGGTGTCTACCTTTCCAATCAATTTAATTTACCACAGGTGGACCCCAAATCAAGTTGTACAAACATTTCAAGTATGATCAATGGAAACAGGATGCACCTGAGCTCAATTTCGAGTCCCATTGCAAAGTGTTTGAATTCTTATGTAAGTAAGACATTTCAGTTTTTCATTTTTAATACATTTGCAAAAATGTCTAAAAACCTGTTTTCGCTTTGTCATTATGGGCTATTGTGTTTAGATTGTTGAAGAAAAAAAATATTTATTCCATTTTAGAATAAGGTTGTAATGTAACAAAATGTGTAAAAAGTCAAGGGGTCTGAATACTTTCCGAATGCAATGCAGGTTTTGATTCAACTCGTGAATTATCTTCAACCTTTCTATCTTAAGTTAGAAAGGTTAAATATAAGTATGCATATGACCAAAAATGTCTTTATAACAGCTGCAAACTGTTGTCCACTGCAAGAAATGCCCACTGGTACCCTAGTTTATGGAAATACGCACTGGAACCCTAGTTTATGGAATGACCCACTGGTATCCTAGTTTATAGAAATACCCACTGGAACCATAGTTTATGGAATGACCCACTGGTATCCTAGTTTATAGAAATACCCACTGGAACCCTAGTTTATGGAATGACCCACTGGTATCCTAGTTTATAGAATGACCCACTGGAACCCTAGTTTATAGAATGACCCACTGGTATCCTAGTTTATACAAAGACACATATACACAATGTTTTGGAAATTGAATGTTCACTAATTTTGGCTTTGGAATTGGAATTCATTTTCATAAAATATTTTTTGTGTAATTATTTCAAAAAGCATTTAATTTGAAAACTGGTATTATTTTTTATTAATTTAACTTAAAATGAACCAACCTCAAAAAGTACTAATTGCTCAGCACAAGCAATTACGCTAACAAAATGCCACTGACTAAGAGATGGGGAGACAGAAAGAAGAGAAGCAGAATATCAGCGATAGGGTGTAGTGGAAAGAGTGAAGAGAGGGGAAGTGGCTAGGGTGGAGAGAGGGGAAGTGGCTAGGGTGGAGAGAGGGGAAGTGGCTAGGGTGGAGAGAGGGGAAGTGGGTAGGTTGGAGAGAGGGAAGCGCTAATGGTGGAGAGAGGGGAGTAGGAAGGGTGGAGAGAGAGAGAGCGTGGGAAGGGAGAGAGGGAGAGTGGGAAGGGAGATTGGGAAGGGTGGAGACAGGGAGAGTGGGAAGGGAGATTGGGAAGGGTGGAGAGAGGGAGAGTGGGAAGGGAGAGAGAGGGGAGTGGGAAGGGAGATTGGGAAGGGTGGAGAGAGGGAGAGTGGGAAGGGAGAGAGAGGGGAGTGGGGAGGGAGATTGGGAAGGGTGGAGAGAGGGAGAGTGGGAAGGGAGAGAGAGGGGAGTGGGAAGGGAGAGAGAGGGGAGTGGGGAGGGAGGAGAGAGGAGAGAGAGGGGAGTGGGGAGGGAGAGAGAGGGGAGTGGGAAGGGAGAGAGAGGGGAGTAGGAGGCTGTTTTAGAAGATATTAGGCTAGTTACTTAAGTAGAATTGACAGATGTGGAAAATGAAAAACCCAGTGGAATTTAAGAATTTCTGCCTGATAGGCCCAGTGGGCAGCGGCAGTAGAGATCTGCCTGACAGGCCCAGTGTGCAGCAGCAGTAGAGCTCTGTCTCATAGGCCCAGTGGACAGCGGCAGTAGAGATGTGCCTGACAGGCCCAGTGTGCAGCAGCAGTAGAGCTCTGTCTCATAGGCCCAGTGGACAGCGGCAGTAGAGCTCTGCCTGACAGGCCCAGTGTGCAGCAGCAGTAGAGCTCTGTCTCATAGGCCTAGTGGGCAGCGGCAGTAGAGCTCTGTCTCATAGGCCCAGTGGGCAGCGGCAGTAGAGCTCTGTCTCATAGGCCCAGTGGACAGCGGCAGTAGAGCTCTGCCTGACAGGCCCAGTGGACAGCGGCAGTAGAGCTCTGCCTGACAGGCCCAGTGGACAGCGGCAGTAGAGCTCTGTCTCATAGGCCCAGTGGGCAGCGGCAGTAGAGCTCTGTCTCATAGGCCTAGTGGGCAGCGGCAGTAGAGCTCTGTCTCATAGGCCCAGTGGGCAGCGGCAGTAGAGCTCTGTCTCATAGGCCCAGTGGACAGCGGCAGTAGAGCTCTGCCTGACAGGCCCAGTGGACAGCGGCAGTAGAGCTCTGCCTGACAGGTCCAGTGGACAGCGGCAGTAGAGCTCTGCCTGACAGGCCCAGTGGACAGCGGCAGTAGAGCTCTGCCTGACAGGCCCAGTGGACAGCGGCAGTAGAGCTCTGCCTGACAGGCCCAGTGGACAGCAGCAGTAGAGCTCTGCCTGACAGGCCCAGTGGGCAGCGGCAGTAGAGCTCTGCCTGACAGGCCCAGTGGGCAGCGGCAGTAGAGCTCTGCCTGACAGGCCCAGTGGGCAGCGGCAGTAGAGATCTGTCTCATAGGCCCAGTGGGCAGCGGCAGTAGAGATCTGTCTCATAGGCCCAGTGGACAGCGGCAGTAGAGCTCTGTCTCATAGGCCTAGTGGGCAGCGGCAGTAGAGCTCTGTCTCATAGGCCCAGTGGGCAGCGGCATTAGAGCTCTGTCTCATAGGCCCAGTGGACAGCGGCAGTTGAGCTCTGCCTGACAGGCCCAGTGGACAGCGGCAGTAGAGCTCTGCCTGACAGGCCCAGTGGACAGCGGCAGTAGAGCTCTGCCTGACAGGCCCAGTGGACAGCGGCAGTAGAGCTCTGTCTCATAGGCCCAGTGGGCAGCGGCAGTAGAGCTCTGTCTCATAGGCCTAGTGGGCAGCGGCAGTAGAGCTCTGTCTCATAGGCCCAGTGGGCAGCGGCAGTAGAGCTCTGTCTCATAGGCCCAGTGGACAGCGGCAGTAGAGCTCTGCCTGACAGGCCCAGTGGACAGCGGCAGTAGAGCTCTGCCTGACAGGTCCAGTGGACAGCGGCAGTAGAGCTCTGCCTGACAGGCCCAGTGGACAGCGGCAGTAGAGCTCTGCCTGACAGGCCCAGTGGACAGCGGCAGTAGAGCTCTGCCTGACAGGTCCAGTGGACAGCGGCAGTAGAGCTCTGCCTGACAGGCCCAGTGGACAGCGGCAGTAGAGCTCTGCCTGACAGGCCCAGTGGACAGCGGCAGTAGAGCTCTGCCTGACAGGCCCAGTGGGCAGCGGCAGTAGAGCTCTGCCTGACAGGCCCAGTGGGCAGCGGCAGTAGAGATCTGTCTCATAGGCCCAGTGGGCAGCGGCAGTAGAGATCTGTCTCATAGGCCCAGTGGACAGCGGCAGTAGAGCTCTGCCTCATAGGCCCAGTGGGCAGCGGCAGTAGAGCTCTGTCTCATAGGCCTAGTGGGCAGCGGCAGTAGAGCTCTGTCTCATAGGCCCAGTGGGCAGCGGCAGTAGAGCTCTGTCTCATAGGCCCAGTGGACAGCGGCAGTAGAGCTCTGTCTGACAGGCCCAGTGGACAGCGGCAGTAGAGCTCTGCCTGACAGGCCCAGTGGGCAGCGGCAGTAGAGCTCTGCCTGACAGGCCCAGTGGGCAGCGGCAGTAGAGCTCTGCCTGACAGGTCCAGTGGACAGCGGCAGTAGAGATCTGTCTCATAGGCCCAGTGGACAGCGGCAGTAGAGCTCTGCCTGACAGGCCCAGTGGACAGCGGCAGTAGAGCTCTGCCTGACAGGTCCAGTGGACAGCGGCAGTAGAGATCTGTCTCATAGGCCCAGTGGACAGCGGCAGTAGAGCTCTGCCTGACAGGCCCAGTGGGCAGCGGCAGTAGAGCTCTGTCTCATAGGCCCAGTGGACAGCGGCAGTAGAGCTCTGCCTCATAGGCCCAGTGGGCAGCGGCAGTAGAGCTCTGTCTCATAGGCTCAGTGGGCAGCGGCAGTAGAGCTCTGTCTCATAGGCCCAGTGGACAGCGGCAGTAGAGCTCTGCCTCATAGGCCCAGTGGGCAGCGGCAGTAGAGCTCTGTCTCATAAATCAAATCAAATCAAATGTATTTATATAGCCCTTCGTACATCAGCTGATATCTCAAAGTGCTGTACAGAAACCCAGCCTAAAACCCCAAACAGCAAGCAATGCATGTGAAAGAAGCACGGTGGCTAGGAAAAACTCCCTAGGAAAAACTCCCTAGAAAGGCCAAAAACCTAGGAAGAAACCTAGAGAGGAACCAGGCTATGAGGGGTGGCCAGTCCTCTTCTGGCTGTGCAGGGTGGATATTATAACAGAACATGGTCAAGATGTTAAAATGTTCATAAATGACCAGCATGGTCAAATAATAATAATCATAGTAGTTGTCGAGGGTGCAACAAGCACGTCCGGTGAACAGGTCAGGGTTCCATAGCCGCAGGCAGAACAGTTGAAACTGGAGCAGCAGCACGGCCAGGTTGACTGGGGACAGCAAGGAGTCATCATACCAGGTAGTCCTGAGGCATGGTCCTAGGGCTCAGGTCCTCCGAGAGAAAGACAGAAAGAGAGAAAGAGAGAATTAGAGAGAGCATATTTAAATTCACACAGGACACCGGATAAGACAAGAGAAATACTCCAGATGTAACAGACTGACCCTAGCCTCCCGACACATAAACTACTGCAGCATAAATACTGGAGGCTGAGACAGGAGGGATCAGAAGACACTGTGGCCCCATCCGATGATACCCCCGGACAGGGCCAAACAGGCAGGATATAACCCCACCCACTTTGCCAAAGCACAGCCCCCACACCACTGGAGGGATGTCTCCAACCACCAACTTACCGTCCTAAGACAAGGCCGAGTATAGCCTACAACGATCTCCGCCAAGGCACAACCCAAGGGGGGGCGCCAACCCAGACAGGAAGACCACGTCAGTGACTCAACCCACTCAAGTGACGCACTCCTCCCATGGACGGCATGGAAGAACACCAGTAAGCCAGTGACTCAGCCCCTGTAAAAAGGTTAGAGGCAGAGAATCCCAGTGGAAAGAGGGGAACCGGCAAGGCAGAGACAGCAAGGGCGGTTCGTTGCTCCAGTCTTTCCGTTCACCTTCACACTCCTGGGCCAGACTATAGGCCCAGTGGGCAGCGGCAGTAGAGCTCTGTCTGACAGGCCCAGTGGACAGCGGCAGTAGAGCTCTGCCTGACAGGCCCAGTGGACAGCGGCAGTAGAGCTCTGCCTGACAGGCCCAGTGGACAGCGGCAGTAGAGCTCTGCCTGACAGGCCCAGTGGACAGCGGCAGTAGAGCTCTGCCTGACAGGCCCAGTGGACAGCGGCAGTAGAGCTCTGCTTGACAGGCCCAGTGGGCAGCGGCAGTAGAGCTCTGCTTGACAGGCCCAGTGGGCAGCGGCAGTAGAGCTCTGTCTCATAGGCCCAGTGTACAGCGGCAGTAGAGCTCTTCCTCATCGGCCCAGTGGGCAGCGGCAGTAGAGCTCTGTCTCATAGGAAATTGAAAGGACGATCCCCCTGTAGATCTTCGGATGCCCCATTAGGTTACCTATCTACATAATGTCTTATTCCCCCTGTCTTCAACCCTCTACCCTCCCTCTCATCCTCTTCTTCCCCTCAGAGCAGGTGTGAAAAACGGACAAGAGGGACGTGGAGGTTTGTCCACATTTATAATGCATTAGATAGTGAAGTGGCGTGTTGTGTTTTAATAATCCTCCTATGATGAATCACTGCTTTCCCAGAGGTGTGCAATTAACGTTAGAGAGGCCCATCCCGGGTCGATGCCGACTGTAATCAAAGTTGTCCCTCGTTTGCTTTTTTTCGTTTTGTAACAAATTGCAGTGTTTTACAATCTCCTGACGATTTAAACAGCATAACTCCATTGATATGCATTACATAGGATGCAGTGAATTAGATACGTCTTCAACATTCATACAACGACGTTAACTGAACGTAAGATAATAGCTTTTTTTGGCCTTAGTTCTTGCCATATATGAACCGAGATTAAGGGTCTCAAGTTAAAGGTCTCGTCTGGGAAGGATTTGACGTGCGTTTAAAGTAGGCCTAGAGCATTTTGCTTCTCAATTCCCATTCTTATTAGCTATATTATTACATTACAATGGACAATTTGCATTTACATGTTGTAATGTATTTAGGTTTAAATCAGACAAGTATCACGCAACATGTTATTGTATTTCTGTGATCGCAGATAAGTACTGGAATTCTAATTTGATCCAATTTGACTGGAATTCTAATTCTCATTTGATCCTTAAATGTTTTTTATTATTATTGTTTGATTCATTAGCTGACATAGATGTCAGTTGTAAGACCCTATTATTTATTGGTAATGAAAAACTATCAAGGGGTAAGTGGTTAGACTCTCGAGTGGCGCAGCGGTCTAAGGCACTGTAGTAACACAAGAGCCATCACCACAGTCTCCGGTTCAAATCCAGCCTGTATCACATCTGGTCATGTTGGGAGTCCTGTAGGGCGGCACACAGTTGTCTGGGTTTGGCAGGTGTAAGATGTCATTGTAAATAAGAATTTGTTCTTAACTGACTTGCCTAGTTAAATTAAATAGACGAACAAGGGTTAAATTAACTTTGTTTCCTTTAATTGTACTCTCCAATTAACCGCCTGTACACAGTAATCATTGATCTTTGTATTTTTTTTAAGAGGCATATTGAATTGGTCCCATTAGAACAAACCCTGTGGCCCACCCCACTATGTCTGTGTTGATTTGATAGACTGCTACTTACCTCTAATCAACAGAGGGAAAATTAGGCCAGTGGCCCACTAATTGACATAGCCATTAAAGCGCATTACAAATAGCTAATTTAGCCTTTCAGTTAGTCTATGGGCAAACAGTCTGATGTCTAAACTCCAGATACTGCTTGACCAAAAACCAGCAACTAGGCCGCTGTCTAGAGCCATTCTAAAATCAACTCCCTAGACCATGAGAGAGACAGGGCTAGTATAACCCCTAGACCATGACAGAGACGGGGCTAGTATAAACTCCTAGACCATGACAGAGACGGGGCTAGTATAAACCCCTAGACCATGACAGAGACGGGGCTAGTATAAACCCCTAGACCATGACAGAGACGGGACTAGTATAACCCCTAGACCATGACAGAGACGGGGCTAGTATAACCCCTAGACCATTACAGAGATGGGGCTAGTATAACCCCTAGACCATGACAGAGACGGGGCTAGTATAACCCCTAGACCATGACAGAGACGGGGCTAGTATAAACCCTAGACCATGACAGAGACGGGGCTAGTATAACCCCTAGACCATGACAGAGACAGGGCTAGTATAAACCCCTAGACCATGACAGAGACAGGGCTAGTATAAACCCCTAGACCATGACAGAGACGGGGCTAGTATAAACCCCTAGACCATGACAGAGACGGGGCTAGTATAAACCCCTAGACCACGACAGAGACAGGGCTAGTATAAACCCCTAGACCATGACAGAGACGGGACTAGTATAACCCCTAGACCATGACAGAGACGGGGCTAGTATAAACTCCTAGACCATGACAGAGACGGGGCTAGTATAAACCCCTAGACCATGACAGAGACGGGGCTTGTATAAACCCCTAGACCATGACAGAGACGGGACTAGTATAAACCCCTAGACCATGACAGAGACGGGGCTAGTATAAACCCCTAGACCATGACAGAGACGGGGCTAGTATAAACCCCTAGACCATGACAGAGACAGGGCTAGTATAACCCCTAGACCATGACAGAGACGGGGCTAGTATAAACCCCTAGACCATGACAGAGATGGGGCTAGTATAAACCCCTAGACCATGACAGAGACAGGGCTTGTATAAACCCCTAGACCATGACAGAGACGGGGCTAGTATAAACCCCTAGACCATGACAGAGACAGGGCTTGTATAAACCCCTAGACCATGACAGAGACGGGGCTAGTATAAACCCCTAGACCATGACAGAGACGGGGCTTGTATAAACCCCTAGACCATGACAGAGACGGGACTAGTATAAACCCCTAGACCATGACAGAGACGGGGCTAGTATAAACCCCTAGACCATGACAGAGACGGGGCTAGTATAAACCCCTAGACCATGACAGAGACAGGGCTAGTATAACCCCTAGACCATGACAGAGACGGGGCTAGTATAAACCCCTAGACCATGACAGAGATGGGGCTAGTATAAACCCCTAGACCATGACAGAGACGGGGCTAGTATAAACCCCTAGACCATGACAGAGACGGGGCTAGTATAAACCCCTAGACCATGACAAAGACGGGGCTAATATAAACACCTAGACCATGACAGAGACGGGGCTAGTATAACCCCTAGACCATGACAGAGACGGGACTAGTATAAACCCCTAGACCATGACCATGACAGCGACGGGGCTAGTATAAACCCCTAGACCATGACAGAGACGGGGCTTGTATAAACCCCTAGACCATGACAGAGACGGGACTAGTATAAACCCCTAGACCATGACAGAGACAGGGCTAGTATAACCCCTAGACCATGACAGAGACGGGGCTAGTATAACCCCTAGACCATGACAGAGACAGGGCTAGTATAACCCCTAGACCATGACAGAGATGGGGCTAGTATAAACCCCTAGACCATGACAGAGACGGGGCTAGTATAAACCCCTAGACCATGACAGAGACGGGGCTAGTATAAACCCCTAGACCATGACAAAGACGGGGCTAATATAAACACCTAGACCATGACAGAGATGGGACTAGTATAAACCCCTAGACCATGACAGCGACGGGGCTAGTATAACCCCTAGACCATGACAGAGACGGGGCTAGTATAACCCCTAGACCATGACAGAGACAGGGCTAGTATAAACCCCTAGACCATGACAGAGACGGGGCTAGTATAACCCCTAGACCATGACAGAGACGGGGCTAGTATAAACCCCTAGACCATGACAGAGACGGGGCTAGTATAAACCCCTAGACCATGACAGAGACGGGGCTAGTATAAACCCCTAGACCATGACAGAGACGGGGCTAGTATAAACCCCTAGACCATGACAGAGACGGGACTAGTATAACCCCTAGACCATGACAGAGACAGGGCTAGTATAACCCCTAGACCATGACAGAGACGGGGCTAGTATAAACCCCTAGACCATGACAGAGACAGGGCTAGTATAAACCCCTAGACCATGACAGAGACGGGACTAGTATAAACCCCTAGACCATGACAGAGACGGGGCTAGTATAAACCCCTAGACCATGACAGAGACGGGGCTAGTATAAACCCCTAGACCATGACAGCGACGGGGCTAGTATAAACCCCTAGACCATGACAGAGACGGGGCTAGTATAAACCCCTAGACCATGACAGAGACAGGGCTAGTATAACCCCTAGACCATGACAGAGACGGGGCTAGTATAAACCCCTAGACCATGACAGAGACGGGACTAGTATAACCCCTAGACCATGACAGAGACGGGGCTAGTATAACCCCTAGACCATGACAGAGACAGGGCTTGTATAAACCCCTAGACCATGACAGAGACGGGGCTAGTATAACCCCTAGACCATGACAGAGACAGGGCTTGTATAAACCCCTAGACCATGACAGAGACGGGGCTAGTATAACCCCTAGACCATGACAGAGACAGGGCTTGTATAAACCCCTAGACCATGACAGAGACGGGACTAGTATAAACCCCTAGACCATGACAGAGACAGGGCTAGTATAACCCCTAGACCATGACAGAGACAGGGCTAGTATAACCCCTAGACCATGACAGAGACAGGGCTAGTATAACCCCTAGACCATGACAGCGACGGGGCTAGTATAAACCCCTAGACCATGACAGAGACGGGGCTAGTATAACCCCTAGACCATGACAGCGACGGGGCTAGTATAACCCCTAGACCATGACAGAGATGGGGCTAGTATAAACCCCTAGACCATGACAGAGACAGGGCTAATATAAACACCTAGACCATAACAGAGACGGGGCTAGTATAAACTCCTAGACCATGACAGAGACGGGGCTGGTATAACCCCTAGACCATGACAGAGACAGGGCTAGTATAAACCCCTAGACCATGACAGAGACAGGGCTAATATAAACACCTAGACCATGACAGAGACGGGGCTAGTATAAACCCCTAGACCATGACAGAGACGGGGCTAGTATAAACCCCTAGACCATGACAGAGACGGGGCTAGTATAAACCCCTAGACCATGACAGAGACAGGGCTAGTATAAAGAGCTGACCCTAGTCTTTCTCCTCTCCTTCTTAACAAAATAGGTGAACTATATTTGGCCCTGTGTGTGAGAGGTGCCTAATATGGAACATGAGGCAAGGAGCCATTTTCTCTGTCCCTCTACGTCCCTCCATGTCCTCCGGTCACCCCTTCAGAAGGTTCTCATAGGGACATATGGTGGTGGCACGCTGGCGCCTTGAGTCTCATTAGCCTAGAAAGATGTACCCACTCCTCCCATCTACCCATCAACACCCCTCCCTCCCTCCTTACGTAGGGTCCTGTTTTGGAGACAGATGAATGGTCCAATTACTCCAGGCCTAATAGACAGCCTGTAATTAACATTGTCATGAAGCTAATTGTCATTTATTTCAGTGCCATCAGTCTCAGGCTGAGGTTTTATCTGTTCCAGGCAGGCAGCCCGGACACCTCCTCCTCTCCATACTCAGCACCACACACACACACACACACACACACACACACACACACACACACACACACACACACACACACACACACACACACTACTCTCAAGACGTTTGGTGGACTTTTTAGTGGATCGTCTCGCTCATGTTTTGGCATCCAACTGGCTGCGCAGTTTATCGGTCCATTGCTAGAGGGGGGTTTGAGGGTTTGGGTAAAAGTCCATTCTCTACAGTTAAACTTTTGCTATTTCACAAAGCAAACAAGCATGCCATCACATTATGTAGTGTGCCGTGTTATCCAAACGAGCGGGGTCTGGTTTTGTCTATTTTAGAATACAGGCCCAGTGAGATGTCTATGTTACAATTGGCATGTATTTAGACTTTTTTTCATTCTTTATACCCGTCAACAGAGATGCAGTATTTCCAGCAGAACAAGGCTGATGTGTTGGGAGAATAAGTGGTGCATTAAAGGCAGTTCAATCTAAATCTGTCTCCAGTGTGGCTTGGGAGAGAGCTGAGGGCATGCTCGCAGGATGCACTTAATGTGTTTAATGGGTCCGCAGTAAATCGCTGCTAAGTGCCTTTACCAATTCACCCCCCCTCACAGCTGAGTCCAGCGAAAACACAGACACGGCGAAAGGGAAAGAACAGGGAGATGAAAAAGAGAGGAGGAAAGAAAGCGGATGGAAGGAAGAGAGAGAGAGAGAGAGAAGGAAAACAAAACATTGTGTCGTGTGTCCCATCCGAAGCACAAAGTGAAAAAGGGCCTAGCTCTTGGAGAAGATGTTGAAGATACTATAGATACTATAGATACTATAGATACTATAGCTGCCTTGTTAAGCAATAGAGCCCAGGAATACTGTATGGAGGAAGAGGACCGGGTCAAACAGCCTCATATCTCCAGCTTATAGGCGCACGCTCCTTATACAGAGATTAAAAGACAACTTTTATCCAAGATCAAATATTAATGCTGTATGTCTCCCTGTGGAAGTCTCAGTTAAACTTTCAAAAGATGTTCACTACAAACATTCCTTCCCTTACAGTAGGGATGCATATGAACATTGTTGAATCCCAACCATAGAGAGGGAAAGTCTCCTCCCAATGAGAAACTAGACAAATATAACAAGGATTTCTAACTAAAGACGATACACGGAAGTGTATGGGATGCTAGCTCAACGCAGCCTCCAGAATTACGACCGCACATGTCGAATTTGGAAACGGACAAATACATCCCGTCACCATGTTTGGAATGTTCACTCGTCAGAATTATTGAATTACTTCTAGAACACTAGATGATTAGGTTAACAATCAAGTGTTAGCCCGGTAAGACAGTGTTGTGTTCCAGACCACCTAAAGTGAGACCAATCTAAGACCAAGACCGGAAGGGAGGCCAGACCAAGTCAAGACTGAGACCGGGAGGGGAGAAGGGGGCGAGACCGAGACCGGCAGGGGGACAAGGTGTCCGAGACCGAGTCAAGACCAAGACCAGAAAAATGCAAGTCCAATTCAAGACCATGATTTATATTTTTGTCAAATCACCACCTTAATAGGAGTTAAAAATGTCCATTATTTCTTTGTTCATATTTCAGAACAACATATGGATTCTTCAGACATTCAGAATAGTGAAAGAAATGCATGCTGAGGGAAAAATAGAATAACTCTACAAATTATTACTAACCCAAACACAGTGGGGAACAATGGGCCTTCTACGCCTTCAGAGAAGGACTAAGGATTTATAAAATAATTATTAGAATAATATAATTATAATCATATTATTATTTTCAATGATGTTCTGATTTAATCTCTTCAGTTTGTGTTGGAAAGGAAAGGGTTAACACTGAAGACAAAAAAAAGTGAGTGGAACCACAGATGAGTGAGTGGAACCACAGATGAGTGAGTGGAACCACAGATGAGTGAGTGGAACCACAGATGAGTGAGTGGAACCACAGATATTTCACCGGATGTATAAATGTGAAGCATCCGCTTGGCATTTCCTCTCACTACCAAATATGGTAGTGCGAGGAAGCCCAATGGCCGGCAGTGGGAGAAAATGGAACAAGATGGGTTTTGGCCGACATTCTGCACATTTTGTCATCGATGAAACATTTGATCTCTATACAGTTTTCTGTTATCAAAACTAGAATCTGTTACGAACAGAGTGGACTAAGTTCTGTAGACTTTACCCTTTGGCAAGGTTTTTAAAAAATTGCGTTGTTTAGGAGTACTAGCACACGCACACTTCACAGAGAAGGTGTTCCCTAACAGAAATATGCACATGTATGCTAGAACGGCCAATAGGATCTCACTAGCTCGTGCTTGGCTCTGTCCACCTCCTTGCTTGTTCTGCCCACTATGACTCATTTGTTCTTGTTTGAAATGACAGGCCGTGGTTTGCTTGCTGTTAGCCATCTCTTGTGAAACATTGATGCATTTAAAGTGGAACTGCCAGCATTTTAGTACCAGGAAATCTTATTAAAATCTGTTCATTTACACCCCCAGGAAGAATTTGACTCTTAAAACAAAATTCTGACAAGCGACCACTTAGATATGACAGGAACGGAGTCTACATAGACCGGTGCGTGCCTTTATACAAACAAGCCATTTGCAACACAGGCCTGCCATCATTCACTTTGAACTGGACTGTGTGTTTACAGGCAGTAGAGCCTGCCATCATCGTTCACTTTGAACTGGACTGTGTGTTTACAGGCAGTAGGGCCTGCCATCATTCACTTTGAACTGGACTGTGTGTTTACTGGCAGTAGGGCCTGCCATCATTCACTTTGAACTGGACTGTGTGTTTACAGGCAGTAGAGCCTGCCATCATTCACTTTGAACTGGACTGTGTGTTTACAGGCAGTAGGGCCTGCCATCATTCACTTTGAACTGAACTGTGTGTTTACAGGCAGTAGAGCCTGCCATCATTCACTTTGAACTGGACTGTGTGTTTACAGGCAGTAGGACCTGCCATCATTCAGTTTGAACTGGACTGTGTGTTTACAGGCAGTAGGCCCTCTCATCATTCACTTTAAACTGGACTGTGTGTTTACAGGCAGTAGAGCCTGCCATCATTCACTTTGAACTGGACTGTGTGTTTACAGGCAGTAGGGCCTCTCATCATTCACTTTGAACTGGACTGTGTGTTTACAGGCAGTAGGGCCTGCCATCATTCACTTTGAACTGGACTGTGTGTTTACAGGCAGTAGAGCCTGCCATCAGTCACTTTGAACTGGACTGTGTGTTTACAGGCAGTAGGGCCTCTCATCATTCACTTTGAACTGGACTGTGTGTTTACAGGCAGTAGGCCCTGCCATCATTCACTTTCAACTGGACTGTGTGTTTACAGACAGTAGAGCCTGCCATCATTCAGTTTGAACTGGACTGTGTGTTTACAGGCAGTAGAGCCTGCCATCAGTCACTTTGAACTGGACTGTGTGTTTACAGGCAGTAGGGCCTGTCATCATTCAGTTTGAACTGGACTGTGTGTTTACAGGCAGTAGGGCCTGTCATCATTCAGTTTGAACTGGACTGTGTGTTTACAGGCAGTAGGGCCTCTCATCATTCACTTTGAACTGGACTGTGTGTTTACAGGCAGTAGGGCCTCTCATCATTCACTATGAACTGGACTGTGTGTTTACAGGCAGTAGAGCCTCTCATCATTCACTTTGAACTGGACTGTGTGTTTACAGGCAGTAGGGCCTCTCATCATTCACTTTGAACTGGACTGTGTGTTTACAGGCAGTAGGGCCTGTCATCATTCAGTTTGAAGTGGACTGTGCGTTTACAGACAGTAGGGCCTGTCATCATTCAGTTTGAACTGGACTGTGTGTTTACAGGCAGTAGGGCCTCTCATCATTCACTTTGAACTGGACTGTGTGTTTACAGGCAGTAGAGCCTGCCATCATTCACTTTGAACTGGACTGTGTGTTTACAGGCAGTAGAGCCTGCCATCATTCAGTTTGAACTGGACTGTGTGTTTACAGGCAGTTGCAAGTTGCAACAGCGAGACTTTAGATCATTAGAACTCATTCGCCAGAAGCCACAAAATCCACCTGATTGTATTTCTGTAAATATGTAAACACCACAGGAGTCCTCTTCCATTTGGGAACTTTACAGTCCTATTGATCAAACAACCATGAAAAGGTAGGCTCTCACTCCCTCAGTTATACACATCAACAACAACAAGATCAACAACTAATGCTAGCCAGAGAGGCTATACGGCTTATACCTGCGTATATACCACTGGCCCTTTGTGTTTTACAAGAAGTGACCTCTCCTACGTGAGTGTACTGGTATTACGGTTGCTGTCCTTTCAGAATCACCAACCTCTCACACACTGAAGGCCTATAGGTTCGCCACTGCGCAAAACAAGTCTATAATAGATATGAAGGCTGTTAAGATATTCATGTTTGAAGAAAGGAGTGTATATAATTGGCCTGGTGAAGTGGTTTTATGCGCTGACTGAATGGACGTTTTTTACTCTGCTGGCCTCGGCTGTTCTCGGGAAGGAATTACGAGTCCTCACTGTCTGAGATGGTGTTAAGACCGAGGACAAATGTATCCGACACCGAGACCAAGACACTCAATATGTGGTCTGGAGACAGTTCTCGACTACTACAACACTGATGTAAGGTTAGGGTTAGGGTTAAAATAGAAAAAAACGAAACTGAAAAAAAAAACTGTGATTGCACTGCAATTGAACCCAAAATCCTGAGAGTCGTAGCTACTTCTGACCCCATCCACAGTGCCCTTGGTTGTCGCGAGGATGCTACCACGTCATTTCATCATTAGAGTCATCCACTGCGGGTTGAGTTGGGCTAGTTGCGTCATCGAACCTAATTGGAGATGTATTATGTTCCTTTCACTGTTCAATAGCCAATACTGTGCATGTCACCAGCGCACACATTAACATGAAATAGCCTTATGATGTCACTTCTGTTTATGCTAATCAGCTGTTACATAAATTGTACTTCAGTCTCTCTAAATACTACCACAGACAGCCTTGGCCAGGCTCGTAAAACACTTTGTCCATTTGTTTGTCTGTTTTCAAAAACCCCAGATGAACTGTTTCTACTTGTTACTGCTTGTCCCAGAGGCGGCAAAGTATATGTTGTAAATTATCCCAATTATGCTACATTATAACACAATACAATGGCATTGAACAAAATTGGCACTTGGGGTTTGAAACCATTATTTTTCTAACGGGAGGGACAGCGTTGCTCTATGGTCCAAGGTTGTGTTTTATTGAAGGATAATTGTTTTCGTTATGAGCTGCCTTGGGTGGAATTATGTGAGACAGTTTAGTCGCAACAATATTAAAATTATCTGTGCTCAATTACTGACATTGTTCTATACATTTTTTGAATCCTTTTCTGGAAACGGTAGTAAAGCTTTTTTTTGTTGACATTTAGATATGTGGATGACACTTTTGCCACCAAATATGCATGGTAAAATACTGTGAATACAGTCAAATAAGTCAATCACAGTAAAAGCAGAAAGTCTGAAATCTTGACTTTTACCAGAGCATTTGTCCTCTTGGCCATGACCTGATTTCCTGCTCCCAGAAACAGCATCTGGTCTATACGTTTCCCCCTGAACCCTATTAGGCCAAAATGGCATGTTATTGGATCGAAGCGTCTATCACCAGAGGAGTGTTAGCCTGAGTGACTTCCAGCTGAAGCACCAATCAGCCAATTAGTCAATTAGCCAGCCATTTGATGAGCTTGCCGTGGCATGTCCCTCAGCCGCACAGGCTTCATCCCAAATGGCATCCTATTCCCTTTATAGTGCGCTAGTATGACACTATATAGGGAACAGGGTGGGATGCATCCCCAGTCTCCATCTCCCAGTCTCCATCTCCCATGTCTTCACAGGGAGAGGTTGGAAAGGACTGGCACCCAATGTGGGGCCTTGTGGTGTGTTTCAATCTATTATTGATTGCAATATCCTCCCTTTGTGACTGCTTCATTCTCCTCCGTTGTTACCTGTGCATGGCCTGTTAGCCTTTGAAAATAACTGGACATGTTGGCTCTCATCCACACTGATAGGGGATTGGCTGCTCACTCGACAGGGAAGCTGTTGTTGAATTTCATTGGCCTTTAGATAAGTGTCTGCCTCAGTGGTAAGAGACGTATGTTTGTAACTGAGCTGAAACTGTAGTGCTGTTAAACAGCAGTGGAAGAGTAAATCTTAACATTGAGCAGCCATTGTACTCAGTCTAACACATTCATCCCTTCAGAACAAGGAATGTGTCTAAGTGCAGGCTAGTCAATATGGATGCCAAGGCAAGTTGGTTAAGTACACTGAAGACTTACATTGAAGCAAAGTTTCAGATAAATGAATTCTGGCTAGTTGGTTAAGTAAAATAAATATGCACTGGAGTCCAGTCAGGATTTGGTAGGCAAGTTTTTTTTAAACTGAAATGACAGAGAGAGGGTGGAGAAGAGAAATACGGAATGACTTTGTGTATTGAGCATTGAAGAAAATGAAAAATGAAAACATGCCCCCTCTGCAGAAAAAAAGATGGTCTGCTTCCCAAGTGACAGAATTTGTTGAAATTAGTTGCAAACATTCAGTGGAGCGTGGAGAAAGATCAAAACTGTTAGCAGAAATAAGATGCATGGAATTGGTGGCCTGGGGGTGTGTGGCTAGTCATGCAGGGCCAGAATGGAGGAATGCAATCCCCACATTTCAGTGGATGGAGAAGCAGCAGCACGAGCCTGCTGCTTGTGTTAACTCAGCCATGAGGGCAGTACACAGTACACGCTGCAAAGACAGCACTCTCGCCAGGTTACATACTGTACTGGAGCAAAACAAAACAGCAGTATTTCGTGTGATGCCAGTCGGGTCTTATTTGCTCTGTTATTGTAGAATGGTAGTTTACAGTTGAGCTGTTTTTTTGTCGAATTTGATTTATTTATTTTTATAGGGGGGATTTTTCATTGCTCAGTGACAAGCACACTAGTGACTGCCCAACACACTTGAATCCACAACCGTTTCCTATGATCAGTGGGAAATCAAACTCTTCCGGGATTGGGCTCAATTCCCGTCTATTCAGGAAGTCCATTGAAATTCCAATGATTTTCAATTTGGAACATTTGGAATTTGAATTGAAATTTTGTTTAGTTTCTGAATTGACTGCAATTGAAAGGGTATTGACCTCAACCCCACTCTCTTCCTATATGTGGTGAACATTGCATCCGTTGCTGTAAATGGTTCCAATGTTTTTTGTGAATCAGTCTTCATGTGAGGGCTTGGTTCTGGATACGGGGACTAGCCATAGTAAGATCAGTCACATTACAGAAAGCCTCGTCTCGTCCGTCTCCCGACGTGTATCCTTCCACCAGGTGACCATTCACACAGTCCTTATCAGCATCCCCTAACTTTAACCACGGCCCTGCGCTTTTGAAGACAGCAGGAAGCGTTTCATAGCATTTCATTTTGACGGGAAACTTAATAATTCCACCGGACAAGCATGAAATACTCTCTCCTCTCACTCGTCTTTTTTTCCTCCAGGGAAAATCTAAAGGACCCCCCCCCCCCTCCGTCGGAAATGTTGAAACACATTAGCAAAATGGTTGTAAAGGGGATTAAGTCATGTGGCGTCAAGGATATTCATTTTCCTAGTTCTCTCCGTGTGCATTTGCAATAGCTGTGCCTCTTCACAGTTTGTGATGATGGGAGGTAAAGGAGCAGGGTATTAACTGAATTTAACACATTAACACAGATTGCACACTGGTCGTCTGCCATGTTAATTGCTTTGCTTTCCGTACTTACTTTAACTCGTTTGTAGACTATGGTGTCTTTTTGGGGGGGGTGTGTTTACCGTGCTGAAATAGGTGATATTATTACGACAGCCAAATAAAATGCTATTCATTACAGCAGGAGTTCTTCATTGGGTTTGTTCCTCTGCCTTGTCTGATTCAAGCTGATAATCTACTTCATTCCTCATCACTGTCATGTATTTAGGTTGTATTTAGGTTGCGTGCTGTTGGTAAATTGTGCCTGTGGTGGGATTACTTGATACATATGAAAGTGTATATCGGAATGAACATCTGTCTTTCTGGGCCCCGGGTCATACTACAGTACAGCATCTTAACAGCCGTGCAAAGATCTGCCTGCCCCCCAAGGTAAAAATGAGAAGAGATGCGCTTTATTATTTTGCTTGTGTCAACACTCACCCTTCTCTCTCCCCGTCTCTTTCTCCATGTCTTGGTCATTGCAGTCTAGGTTCTCCTCCTTTGTCACGCACGCACGCACGCATGCACGCACTCACACACACACACACACACACACACACACACACACACACACACACACACACACACACACACACACACACACACACACACACACACACACACACACACACACACACACACACACACACACACACACACACACACACAACTATTGATCATGCTAGCATATAGGCCCCGATTTCCCTCTTCCGGTGAGAGAATCCCTGCACGCTTCATCTGTGTGTTGCCCAATGCTCTGACTCTGAGGAGATTGCTGGGTGGGTGGTAGAAACCAGCTAAAAGGGGAGGCTAGAGCTGAGTGACCGGAGCACAGCAGGAGGCATAGGAGTCTCCTTGTAGGGGTCAACATCACTGGCAGAGGATGAAAACTGACTGCTTTGATTTGGCACTATGAGCCGGGAGAGAGAGAGGGAGGGGAGAAAGAGAGGGAGGGGAGAGAGTGAGAGAGAGAGAGAGAGAGAGAGAGAGGGGGGGAGAGAGGGTGGAGAGAGGGAGAGAGAGGGGGGGGAGAAGGAGAGAGAGAGAGAGAGGGGGGAGAAGGAGAGAGGGGGGGGGGAGAGGGTGAGAGGGGGGAGAGAGAGCAAGAACCAGAGTGTGTATGTGTGCCTTGCTCATTAAGGAAAGGTCAGAGATATATTAGTGCCAGGGAGTAAAGCATTAGACATCCTCCCTGGTCCTGTCTACTGTCCACCCTCTCACTCTCTCTCTCTCTCTCTCTCTCTCTCTCTCTCCACCCTCTCTCTCTCTCTCTCTCTCTCTCCTCTCTCTCTCACTCTCTCTCTCTCTCTCTCTCTCTCTCTCCACCCTCTCTCCCCCCCACACTCTCACTCTCTCTCTCTCTCTCTCTCTTACTCTTACTCTCTCTCTATGTGTGTGTCTCTCCCTTCTCTCATGCTGTATGTGAGTACAGAGTGTGTGTGCGTGTGTGAGAGAGACAGAGATGGTGTGTGTGTGAGTGGCAGAGAGTTCATTGGCAAGTCCTGCTCTCTAATGCCTGCTCATTATTGCCAGCGAGACGGCTGTAGGGGCCAGATGCGTTGAACCCCTCTCCCTGAGCAATTACCATCCTTTTCATAAAGTTAAAATGTCAATTTGGTGTGGCACTGGCACTGTTCTCCTCTCAACCCCCACACCCTGCTCTGCCTTGCTGCCTCCGGTTAGAACTTCACACACACACACACACACACACACACACACACACACACACTCTGTGTACAGACATGAACACCGTCTCTGTCTCTGTCTCTCTCTCTCTCTCGCGCACACACACACACACACACACTCTCTGTGTACAGACATGAACTCTCTCTCTCTCTCTCTCTCTCTCCTCTCTCTCTCTCTCTCTCTCTCTCTCTCTCTCTCTCTCTCTCTCTCTCTCTCTCTCTCTCTCTCTCACACACATATATATCTTTCCCACGGTTCTCAGATTCTGCTTCATATCATCTGTAACAGGAAGCTATGATATTGGTCCTTGGGGAAACATTGCACATGAAATATTCATCAGGTAAAATAAATATTGAAATCATTTTTATATATATTTTTGTATTTATTTAACCTTTATATAACTAGGCAAGTCAATTAAGAAAAAAATCTTATTTACAATGACGTCCTATATTATATAGTAGTGGTTGTAAAAAACAGTGGCTGTTACAGACGCAGGATGCATTCCAAATGGCACCCTATCCCCTTCATATTGCACTACTTTAGACCAGCCAAATGGCACCCTATCCCCTTTATAGTGCACTACTTTAGACCAGCCAAATGGCACCCTATCCCCTTTATAGTGCCCTACCAAGGCCCGTAGGGCTCCGGTCAAAAGAAGTACACTAAATAGGCAATAGGGTGCCGTTTGGTCCCTCGGGATCAGATAATAGCAGTCTAGATCATAGAGCTTCTCACAGACAGGTCTCTGGGGTTAATTAACCCTGGATCTCATCCAGCAGGCTTCTCTGTCTTACGCAGGGGTTTTTATAGACTTGTGGGGAGGGAATAGATTAGGCAGAAACCAACCATTAACCAATAGGCAGAAACCAACCATGAACCAATAGGCAGAAACCAACCATGAACCAATAGGCAGAAACCAACCATTAACCAATAGGCAGAAACCAACCATTAACCAATAGGCAGAAACCAACCATTAACCAATAGACAGAAACCAACCATGATCCAATAGGCAGAAACCAACCATTAACCAATAGGCAGAAACCAACCATTAACCAATAGGCAGAAACCAACCATTAACCAATAGGCAGAAACCAACAATGAACCAATAGGCAGAAACCAACCATTAACCAATAGGCAGAAACCAACCATGAACCAATAGGCATGACCAACCATTAACCAACCGGTTTTAAGGTTTTAGCTTTTATTTTATTCACACCAAAGAAAGGGCTGCAGGTAGCCTAGCGATTAAGATTGTTGGGCCAGTAAACGGAAAGTCGCTGGTTCTAATCCCTGAGCCGACTAGGTGAGAAATCTGTCAATGTGTCCCTGAGCAAGGCACTTAACCCTAAATGCTCCTTTAAATCGCTCTGGATAAGAACGTCTGCTAAATGACTCAAATGTAAAGTTAAAACAAGTGAAGACTAAACAGTACAGAAAAAAAAGTAAAAATGGTGTGCAGGTGAGGTTGGAATGAAAACCACATCACTAATATAAGTACAAAAAAATATGTTTGTTCAATCAGTTCAAAGTGTGTGTGTGTGTGTCTACATGGAGGGGATTACTGGGTAGTTTGGTTCATCAGGCTGACCCCCAGTCTTCACTTGATGATGATGTTTTGGCAATGTGAAGATATGAATTCCAGAGTATGGTACCTCTGTATCTGTTAGAGAATTGACTATGTGAGGTGCAGCAGCGGGGAGGGTGAAGGTTATCACAGTATCTGGTGTTAGATAGATGGATTTCAGAATTAACCTGGAAGAATCCATTGAAGGGTTTAGGTAAACTATCTGGGAGGTATGAGTATTTGTAGATGAAAGTTCATAATTGCCGAACATTAATGTGGTAAAGAGACAAGATATTGAGTTTCTTAAACAAAGGTGCAGATGGAGCCAGGTAATTAGAGGGAGGTGACTAGTCTTGCAAATGTTTTTTGTATGATGAGTCATTTGTGTAGGTAAGAGGCATACAGTGGCTTGCGAAAGTTTTCACCCCCTTGGCATTTTGTCTATTTTGTTGCCTTACAACCTGGAATTAGAATGGATTTTTGGGGGGGTTGTATCATTTGATTTACACAACATGCCTACCACTTTGAAGATACAAAATATGTTTTATTATGAAACAAACAAGAAATAAGACAAAAAAACTGAAAACTTGAGCGTGCATAACTATCACCACCCCAAAGTCAATACTTTGTAGAGCAACCTGTTGCAGTAATTACAGCTGCAAGTCTCTTGGGGTATGTCTCTATAAGCTTGGCACATCTTGCCACTGGGATTTTTGCCCATTCCTCAAGGCAAAACTGCTCCAGCTCCTTCAAGTTGGATGGGTTCCGCTGGTGTACAGCAATCTTTAAGTCATACCACAGATTCTCAATTGGATTGAGGTCTGGGCTTTGACTAGACCATTCCAAGACATTTATATGTTTCCCCTTAAACCACTCAAGTGTTGCTTTAGCAGTATGCTAAGGGTCATTGTCCTGCTGGAAGGTGAACCTCCGTCCCATCTCTGGAAGACTGAAAAAGGTTTCCCCCAAGAATTTCCCTGTATTTAGCGCCATCCATCATTCCTCCAATTCTGACCAGTTTCCCAGTCCCTGCCGATGAAAAACATCCCCACAGCATGATGCTGCCACGACCATGCTTCACTGTGGGGATGGTGATGAGAGGTGTTGGGTTTGCGCCAGACATTGCGTTTTCTTTGATGGCCAAAAAGCTCAATTTTATTCTCATCTGACCAGAGTACCTTCTTCCATATGTTTGGGGAGTCTTCCACATGCCTGTTGGTGAACACCAAACGTGTTTGCTTATTTTTTTCTTTAAGCAATGGCTTTTTTCTGGCCACTCTTCCGTAAAGCCCAGCTCTGTGGAGTGTATGGCTTAAAGTGGTCCTATGGACAGATACTCCAATCTCCGCTTTGGAGCTTTGCAGCTCCTTCAGGGTTATCTTTGGTCTCTTTGTTGCCTCTCTGATTAATGCCCTCCTTGTCTGGTCTGTGTGTTTTGGTGGGTGGCCCTGTCTTGGCAGGTTTGTTGTGGTGCCATATTCTTTCCATTTTTTAATGATGGATTTAATGGTGCTCCGTGGGATGTTCAAAGTTTCGGATAATTTTTTATAACCCAACCCTGATCTGTACTTCTCCACAACTTTGTCCCTGACCTGTTTGGCGAGCTGGTCTTCATGGTGTCACTTGCTTGGTGGTGCCCCTTGCTTAGTAGTGTTGCAGACTCTGGGGCCTTTCAAAACAGGTGTACATATACTGAGATCATGTGACACTTAGACTTACATTTTTCCCAGCCACTGTGCTTCTACACCTGCATTGCTTGCTGTTTGGGGTTTTAGGCTGGGTTTCTGTATAGCACTTTGTGACATCAGCTGATGTAAGAAGGGCTTTATAAATACATTTGATTGATTTATTGCACACAGGTGGACTTTATTTAACTAGTTATGTTACTTCTGAAGGTAATTGTTTGCACCAGATGTTATTTAGGGGCTTCATAGCAAAGGGGGTGAATACATATGCACTCACCACTTTTCTGTTTTTATATTTTTTTAGAATTTTTTGAAACAAGTTATTTTTCTCATTTCACTTCACCAATTTGGACTATTTTGTGTATGTCCATTTAAAAATCCATTTAAATTACAGGTTGTAATGCAACAAAATAGGAAAAATGCCAAGGGGGATGAATACTTTTGCAAGGCACTGTATGTACTGGCCCAGACAATATTACAGTAAATAAGATATGGGTAAATTAAGCTATAGTATAGAGTTAGGAAGCAAGCCTGATGAACCAAACCACTCATCTTTCTGATGATACCAACCGATTTCATCACTTTGCTACAGACAAATCGAATATGATATTTTCAGGATAACTTTTCATCAATTAAAACTCAGAGGTATCTAGTGGATGTGAATTGTTTCATTTCATTCCCACCAATTGAGATTCTGGCTTTTACATGTTTTTTGTTGTTGTTTTTTTTTTTTACAATATTTCTTATTCTTACTAGTGAGTTAAATGAAGTAGGATTTTTTACATTTAAAGAAATTTTGTTTTATCTGGAACCATTCAGAACATTTCGCAATGCCGGAGTCTGCTTCATTAATAAGCAACTAAAAATGTTGTGATAAAATCTAATTGATATCATCAGCGAAGAGAAGGGGGAGTATGGTAGAAGACCCAGCAGCAAGGCCATTGATATAGATTAGTATGGTAGAAGACACAGCAGTAAGGCCATTGATATAGATTAGTATGGTAGAAGACACAGCAGGTCATTGATATAGATTAGTATGGTATGGTAGAAGACACAGCAGGCCATTGATATAGATTAGTATGTTATGGTAGAAGACACAGCAGGTCATTGATATAGATTAGTATGGTAGAAGACACAGCAGGTCATTGATATAGATTAGTATGGTAGAAGACCCAGCAGGACATTGATATAGATTAGTATGGTATGGTAGAAGACCCAGCAGGTCATTGATATAGATTAGTATGGTATGGTAGAAGACACAGCAGGTCATTGATATAGATTAGTATGGTATGGTAGAAGACACAGCAGGACATTGATATAGATTAGTATGGTAGAAGACACAGCAGGTCATTGATATAGATTAGTATGGTATGGTAGAAGACACAGCAGGACATTGATATAGATTAGTATGGTAGAAGACACAGCAGGTCATTGATATAGATTAGTATGGTATGGTAGAAGACCCAGCAGGACATTGATATAGATTAGTATGGTATGGTAGAAGACACAGCAGGACATTGATATAGATTAGTATGGTAGAAGACACAGCAGGACATTGATATAGATTAGTATGGTATGGTAGAAGACACAGCAGGACATTGATATAGATTAGTATGGTATGGTAGAAGACACAGCAGGACATTGATATAGATTAGTATGGTAGAAGACACAGCAGGACATTGATATAGATTAGTATGTTATGGTAGAAGACACAGCAGGACATTGATATAGATTAGTATGTTATGGTAGAAGACCCAGCAGGACATTGATATAGATTAGTATGGTATGGTAGAAGACACAGCAGGTCATTGATATAGATTAGTATGGTATGGTAGAAGACACAGCAGGACATTGATATAGATTAGTATGGTATGGTAGAAGACACAGCAGGTCATTGATATAGATTAGTATGTTATGGTAGAAGACCCAGCAGGACATTGATATAGATTAGTATGGTATGGTAGAAGACCCAGCAGGACATTGATATAGATTAGTATGGTAGAAGACCCAGCAGGTCATTGATATAGATTAGTATGGTATGGTAGAAGACACAGCAGGCCATTGATATAGATTAGTATGGTATGGTAGAAGACACAGCAGTAAGGCCATTGATATAGATTAGTATGGTATGGTAGAAGACACAGCAGGTCATTGATATAGATTAGTATGGTAGAAGACACAGCAGGCCATTGATATAGATTAGGAATAACAAAGGTCCAATTATCCAACCCTGTGGGACACCACATGATATCTTGGCTCTGGTAGATGCACAGCCGTTTGCATAAACACACTGTTCTCTATCATAAACATAACTATATCACCAATTACACATATAATCATGAAAAACGTAATAATACAATTTAGAAAGTTATATTTCATGATCAACTGTGCCAAACGCTTTGGATAAATCTAAAAAGATGCGTATTCATTGTTAATGGCTGTAAAGATTTTATCCATAAGTTGCGAAAGAGACTTAAATATCTGTGGAATAGTTTTTTATGAAATATATATTAGTGATTTTAACATTTCAACATTCTCTTATACACCAATTTTTCTAGGATTTAAAAAAACATGGTAGTATAGATTTTGGGCGATAATTTCTAAAAGATCTTGGATTCCAAGATTTATAGAGGGGTATAACTTTGGCAATTTTCAAATCTTTAGGAACACTAACAGTTTGCAAAGATTTGGTAAAGATATACATTAGAGGGTCAGTGAATGAGGAAGACACTGATTTCACCAGAGGCACCAATCTCATCATGTCCTGCTGCTGATATCTTTAAGTTACTAATTACCTCCATTACATCATCACCTCCATTACATCATCACCTCCATTACATCATCACCTCCATTACATCATCACCTCCATTACATCATCACCTCCATTACATCATCACCTCCATTACATCAACACCTCCATTACATCATCACCTCCATTACATCATCACCTCCATTACATCATCATCCCCATTACATCATCACCTCCATTACATCATCATCCCCATTACATCATCACCTCCATTACATCATCATCCTCCATTACATCATCACCTCCATTACATCATCATCCTCCATTACATCATCACCTCCATTACATTATCACCTCCATTACATCATCACCTCCATTACATCATCACCTCCATTACATTATCACCTCCATTACATCATCACCTCCATTACATCATCACCTCCATTACATCATCATCTCCATTACATCATCACCTCCATTACATCAGGAGGATCAAACTGAAGCAGAGACGGGAAATGTCCCTTAATGTAAACCAAGGGATTTCCATCAGTTTTCTAAATTTTCTGTATACTCTAGATCAAAATAAATGTAGTGACATAAACATGCCAGAGTATGAATTATGTGTACAGATCCTTATTGTTAAACTTCAAGCGTTTATGAAGGACCTGATGTTTGAATAGCTGCCTGTGATTAAAGGAATAGTTCACTCATGTAATACAACACATCACAGCCATATTTTTTGCTCTGTACTAAAAATAATGAACTCTCCCTTTAAGGCTGTGATTAAACCCAAAATACTTTGCTGTTTCCGACTGTGCTTTGCTACTGCATGGGTCACCGTACTGCATCAGATTTGCAACAATTTCATTCTTATCATAGACCTGACAGGTATTTATGTCATGTTTGCCTTCATTTTGCCAGTCTTGAGAAAGAGAGTAATCCATCATTCGCCTCTTTCTAAACACAACCCATCTGTTGTAATGTTCAAAGCTGTTATGATCTCTAGATAAACTTCTATGCACTGTGTTTTGGTCTGTCATTTACAACACATAGGCTCTCAGAGCGGTCTTGAAAGCACAGTGGGGCTTCCAGTTGATACCCATTACTGACAAATCGCTGTATGTACTTTGTACACATGGGGAAAAGACCACAATGGACCAATTTGGCTCTGCAATTTGGCTCTGCAATCGGTGGCAACAGTGTGATTTGGGCTGGGCTGGTGGCATCGCCCACTGTCTGGAAAGGAGAGGATCCATTATTCTGCAACCTGTGGCAAATCAAGATTGACAGACCACACGAGCAGTCTCCTTAAGGGCTTGTTATGCCTTGCCATTTATGGAGAATTTTTTTTGTATCAAACGAAATCCGCCTGTCTCTTGATTTTCATAAATGTCTTAATGTAGTCTTTCTGCTCCTCTTTCTCTCTCTCTCTTTTTTCTGCTCCCCTCTCCCCTTCTCTTTCTCTCTCTCTCTGCTCCCCTCTCCCCTTCTCTCTCTCTCTCTCTCTGCTCCCCTCTCCCCTTCTCTCTCTCTCTCTCTCTCTGCTCCCCTCTCCCCTTCTCTCTCTATCTCTCTCTGCTCCCCTCTCCCCTTCTCTTTCTCTCTCTCTCTGCTCCCCTCTCCCCTTCTCTTTCTCTCTCTCTCTCTGCTCCCCTCTCCCCTTCTCTTTCTCTCTCTCTCTCTCTCTGCTCCCCTCTCCCCTTCTCTTTCTCTCTCTCTCTCTCTCTGCTCCCCTCTCCCCTTCTCTTTCTCTCTCTCTCTCTGCTCCCCTCTCCCCTTCTCTTTCTCTCTCTCTCTCTCTGCTCCCCTCTCCCCTTCTCTTTCTCTCTCTCTCTCTGCTCCCCTCTCCCCTTCTCTTTCTCTCTCTCTCTCTCTCTGCTCCCCTCTCCCCTTCTCTTTCTCTCTCTCTCTCTGCTCCCCTCTCCCCTTCTCTTTCTCTCTCTCTCTGCTCCCCTCTCCCCTTCTCTCTATCTCTCTCTCTGCTCCCCTCTCCCCTTCTCTTTCTCTCTCTCTCTGCTCCCCTCTCCCCTTCTCTTTCTCTCTCTCTCTGCTCCCCTCTCCCCTTCTCTTTCTCTCTCTCTCTGCTCCCCTCTCCCCTTCTCTCTCTATCTCTCTCTCTGCTCCCCTCTCCCCTTCTCTTTCTCTCTCTCTCTCTCTCTGCTCCCCTCTCCCCTTCTCTTTCTCTCTCTCTCTCTCTGCTCCCCTCTCCCCTTCTCTTTCTCTCTCTCTCTCTGCTCCCCTCTCCCCTTCTCTTTCTCTCTCTCTCTCTGCTCCCCTCTCCCCTTCTCTTTCTCTCTCTCTCTCTCTCTGCTCCCCTCTCCCCTTCTCTTTCTCTCTCTCTCTCTGCTCCCCTCTCCCCTTCTCTTTCTCTCTCTCTCTCTGCTCCCCTCTCCCCTTCTCTTTCTCTCTCTCTCTGCTCCCCTCTCCCCTTCTCTCTATCTCTCTCTCTGCTCCCCTCTCCCCTTCTCTTTCTCTCTGCTCCCCTCTCCCCTTCTCTTTCTCTCTCTCTCTCTCTCTGCTCCCCTCTCCCCTTCTCTTTCTCTCTCTCTCTCTGCTCCCCTCTCCCCTTCTCTTTCTATCTCTCTCTCTCTCTGCTCCCCTCTCCCCTTCTCTCTCTATCTCTCTCGTAGGACACAGAGATCGTGAACACGGCCATCCTAACAGGCAGGCGTGTTGCAGTGCCGGTGAAGGTGGTCACTGTGGAGTGGGACGGTACTGTGAGGGAAGTGGACGATACGGTCGGCTGTACGTCCACTGACGAGGACGTGGTCAAGGTACGGTCAAGAACACTTCCCGCTTGCCTAACAACGGTCTGCGACATCATTGCCCGCCTAACCAACACAATAAACAGAACACAGAACTATATTGTTACTTGGATGGTCTTCAACTCCACGATGTACAGACGATAGATTGTACCATAACCTCAGTCACGCTATTGATTCGATATCTTTTTCCGGTTTGCGAAACGTAGGATCACTAGTTGGAAGTTAGTAAGGGGACAGGGACTGTGAAGGAAGTTAGGCTGTTGAGCAAGCACAGTGATGTCCTCTGCCACATTAATACATTGGCTAAGTTGTTTGCATAAACCTTTCCTGTCGAAACACAGATGTCCATGCACTAAAACAGCAACCTGCTGTTTTCAACTCTCTAGAGACAGCAGGAGCGGTAGCGATACTCTCAATGATCGGCTATGAAAAGTCAACTGACATTTACTCCTGAGGTGCTGACCTGTTGCACCCTCGACAACTACTGTGATTATTATTATTTGACCCTGCTGGTCATCTATGAACATTTGAACATCTTGGCCATGTACTGTTATAATCTCCACCCAGCACAGCCAGAAGAGGACTGGCCACCCCTCAGAGCCTGGTTCCTCTCTAGGTTTCTTCCTAGGTTTTGGCCTTTCTAGGGAGTTTTTCCTAGCCACTGTGCTTCTACACCTGCATTGCTTGCTGTTTGGGGTTTTAGGCTGGGTTTCTGTACAGCACTTTGAGATATCAGCTGATGTACGAAGGGCTATATAAATCCATTTGATTTGATTTGATTTGACTAATGTCTGCTAATGCAAGGACACATGGAGCAGAAATACAATCCTACAAAAGAAACTGAGGAAATTAAGGTTGCTCTCAACAAATAGCTCTCAGCTGCTCTGTTGCTAAACAGAGTTTGTCGCTAATTCGTTCTACATTTCCATAATTAGGCAGTTATTATGTGGAAGCAGTATTCATCTCTTGTGTTTGTTGAATTAGATAAAGAGAGTTGTAAAGTCAAGACGTAATACAGTCTGTTGTTTTTGGTAAAGGTGCTGGTACTATTCCTCCTGATTATGCACAGCTTAGCACGTTGAGTTACACTATTCGGCGCTAGCGTTCGAAACAGACAAAGTGGCATCTAAAAGATTGACTCCTATTGCCTTGGCCCTGAGCCAAGGGCCAAAACAAAAACATTACTCTGACACATTCAATATCAAGGCAATTTCCTATAACATGGAGCAAGGTGTTGTTTAAATACAATCAATACGCTGGAACCGTGGAACCATGGAACCGTGGAACCATGGAACAGTGGAACAGTGGAACCATGGAACCATGGAACCGTGGAACCATGGAACCGTGGAACCATGGAACAGTGGAACCATGGAACAGTGGAACCATGGAACCGTGGAACCATGGAACCGTGGAACCATGGAACAGTGGAACTGTGGAACCATGGAACCATGGAACAGTGGAACCATGGAACCGTGGAACCATGGAACCGTGGAACCATGGAACAGTGGAACCATGGAACCATGGAACCATGGAACAGTGGAACCATGGAACCGTGGAACCATGGAACAGTGGAACCATGGAACCGTGGAACCATGGAACCATGCAACAGTGGAACTGTGGAACCATGGAACCATGGAACAGTGGAACCATGGAACAGTGGAACCATGGAACAGTGGAACCATGGAACAGTGGAACCATGGAACCGTGGAACCGTGGAACCGTGGAACCATGGAACCATGGAACCGTGGAACCGCGAGAGCTCATTCCATAGCAGTAATACAAACGACGACCACAGAAAGTGTTATTAACGCCAGGGACAACTGTTTCAGGCCCTGTCTGTTTCAAATCAGAACGCTCCAGAGTTATGTTATATCTCCAACACTTTGGCAGGAAGTGGATCAGAACCAGACAAGCAGCTTTGCTGTCACTCTCTAGTGACTGGGAAGGCCCACATGTAAAATCATGTTGACAGCCAATCTGACAGGAATTCCCTTCAGATTAAGCCAATGCACACCTTTAACCTAGATATGACAATAGCTCCCTGAAGCCTTTTCCAGGTAGGCAGACAGTAAGAAAGTTATTTTGACAGTGTTGTTTGGAAGTCAGATCATCTCACAACTGTAAAAAGGAGTGGAAGCCAGGGCTTTCCCCTATGAGCCTATATACGCTAGGCCAATCTGCACAAGGCCGGTGTACCACTGAAACCTGTGTATGGAGACCACCTGGCCTGGGATCAAATAGTATTAGTTTTCTTATGAATACTTTATCTGCACTTGCTTGAGCAAGCCTGGTGGTGCAACGTTCAATAGAATAGTCCCAAACGTTCAAACCCCACTCATTGGACAGTGCTGGCAGGCTCAATCAAAGGCAGAACCCAGGTCTGATGGGGAATCTAGAGGAGTGGGACCGACTGTCTCCCAGACCTGTGTATCACCAAAATAAAGGCCTAGATTGAATCAGATCAAGCGTTAACTGGCGATAGCCGACACCCACATAGCTGGTGTTTTGGCGGTGTTGGAGATGTCAAATCGCTGAGCGGCTGCTTGTGTGGTCATTGTCACAAAGCCACACCCGTCCCATTTGCATTAGAATTTCAGAACGAGAAAGTCTAGGCTATATATAAGTAATTCCACTTAAATTGAAAATCATTCAAAACAGAAATTCATTTCTATCAGCCTAAACATGGTGTAGATTACAATACACATTACACATTACAATATATTACCATTACAATATATTACCATTACAATACACATTCCAGTGTTCAAACTTGTAACAAGGCTGCATGGGATTTTTTGTAAAAGGCCAGGAAGTGTTTGCTGATTTGACAGCTCCAATGCAGTTCCACCTCCCACATCGCCTAAATAAAAACACTGAAACTGCTATGCAGTTGTTGGTTATCACGTGTTAAGGCAGAACCGATTGAATCTACCTGATTCACTTTTCTTTTTCAGTTAACACTGTTTGTGTTTGGGACTTCTGAATGGCAACGATGAACCTCTAGCGTCACTTGAAAGTAAAAAACGTTGCAATGGTCTTATCATCACTCCATTAGACGTGTCCCTTTATCTTGTGTATCTCCTCCTTGATGACAGCCCCCCCCCCCCCCCTTTACGAAGAGGGAATTGATATGAGTCACGTGCGTTCTGTGTAGTTGTGTTATTAGGGATGCTATACGTGATGTCCTGATGTTGACACAGCAGTATGTGTAGGTCAGGTTCCAGCAGGGTACAGGAGGGGACAGGAGGAGAGGGGAGGAGACAGGAGTGGACAGGATGGGGCAGTGGGAGCCAGGAGGAGACAGCATGGGGCAGGAGGAGACAAAAGGAGACAGGAGGGGAGAGGAGGAGACAGGAGGGGACAGAAGGATACAGAAGGAGACAGGAGGGGAGAGGAGGGGAGAGGACAAGGGACAGCAAGATAGAGGAGGGGAGAAGAGAGGAGAGGGGAAGGGGAGGGGAGAGGAGGGGACACGAGGGGAGAAAAGGGGAGAGGAGGAGACAGGAGGAGACAGGAGGGGACAGGAGTGGACAGCAGGGGACAGGAGGAGACAGGAGGAGACAGGAGGGGACAGGAGGAGACAGGAGGAGACAGGAGGGGACAGGAGGAGACAGGAGGAGACAGGAGGGGACAGTAGTGGACAGGAGGAGACAGGAGGGGACCGTAGTGGACAGGAGGAGACAGGAGGAGACAGGAGGGGACAGTAGTGGACAGGAGGAGACAGGAGGGGACAGTAGTGGACAGGAGGAGACAGGAGGAGACAGGAGGGGACAGTAGTGGACAGGAGGAGACAGGAGGAGACAGGAGGGGACAGTAGTGGGACAGGAGGAGACAGGAGGAGACAGGAGGAGACAGGAGGGGACAGTAGTGGACAGGAGGAGACAGGAGGAGACAGGAGACAGGAGGGGACAGTAGTGGACAGTAGTGGACAGGAGGAGACAGTAGTGAACAGGAGGGGACAGGAGGAGACAGGAGGAGACAGTAGTGGACAGGAGGAGACAGGAGGAGACAGGAGGAGAAAGGAGACAGTAGTGGACAGTAGTGGACAGGAGGGGACAGGAGGAGACAGGAGGAGACAGGAGGAGACAGGAGTGGACAGGAGGAGACAGGAGGAGACAGGAGGAGAAAGGAGACAGTAGTGGACAGGAGGGGACAGGAGGGGACAGGAGGAGACAGGAGGAGACAGGAGGAGACAGGAGGAGACAGGAGGGGACAGGAGGGGACAGGAGGAGACAGGAGACAGGAGGGGACAGTAGTGGACAGGAGGGGACAGGAGGAGACAGGAGGGGACAGGAGGAGACAGGAGACAGGAGGGGACAGGAGGAGACAGAAGGGGACAGGAGGGGACAGGAGGAGACAGGAGGGGACAGGAGGGGACAGTAGTGGACAGGAGTGGACAGGAGGAGACAGAAGACAGGAGGGGACAGTAGTGGACAGGAGTGGACAGGAGACAGGAGGGGACAGTAGTGGACAGGAGGGGACAGGAGGGGACAGGAGGAGACAGGAGGGGACAGGAGGAGACAAGAGTGGACAGGAGGAGACAGAAGACAGGAGGGGACAGTAGTGGACGGGAGTGGACAGGAGGAGACAGGAGGGGACAGTAGTGGACAGGAGGGGACAGGAGGGGACAGTAGTGGACAGGAGGGGACAGGAGGAGACAGGAGACAGGAGGGGACAGTAGTGGACAGGAGGAGACAGGAGGAGACAGGAGGGGACAGTAGTGGACAGGAGGAGACAGGAGGGGACCGTAGTGGACGGGAGGAGACAGGAGGAGACAGGAGGGGACAGTAGTGGACAGGAGGAGACAGGAGGGGACAGTAGTGGACAGTAGTGGACAGGAGGAGACAGGAGGAGACAGGAGGGGACAGTAGTGGACAGGAGGAGACAGGAGGAGACAGGAGACAGGAGGGGACAGTAGTGGACAGGAGGAGACAGGAGGAGACAGTAGTGGACAGGAGGGGACAGGAGGAGACAGGAGGAGACAGTAGTGGACAGGAGGAGACAGGAGGAGACAGGAGGAGAAAGGAGACAGTAGTGGACAGTAGTGGACAGGAGGGGACAGGAGGGGACAGGAGGAGACAGGAGGAGACAGGAGGAGACAGTAGTGGACAGGAGGAGACAGGAGGAGACAGGAGGAGAAAGGAGACAGTAGTGGACAGTAGTGGACAGGAGGGGACAGGAGGGGACAGGAGGGGACAGGAGGAGACAGGAGGAGACAGGAGGGGACAGGAGACAGGAGGGGACAGTAGTGGACAGGAGGAGACAGGAGGAGACAGGAGGGGACAGGAGGAGACAGGAGACAGGAGGAGACAGAAGGGGACAGGAGGGGACAGGAGGAGACAGGAGGGGACAGGAGGGGACAGTAGTGGACAGGAGTGGACAGGGGGAGACAGAAGACAGGAGGGGACAGTAGTGGACAGGAGTGGACAGGAGGAGACAGGAGACAGGAGGGGACAGTAGTGGACAGGACGGGACAGGAGGGGACAGGAGGAGACAGGAGGGGACAGGAGGAGACAGGAGTGGACAGGAGGAGACAGAAGACAGGAGGGGACAGTAGTGGACGGGAGTGGACGGGAGTGGACAGGAGGGGACAGTAGTGGACAGGAGGGGACAGGAGGGAACAGGAGGGGACAGTAGTGGACAGGAGGGGACAGGAGGAGACAGGAGACAGGAGGGGACAGTAGTGGACAGGAGGGGACAGGAGGAGACAGAAGGAGACAGGAGACAGGAGGGGACAGTAGTGGACAGGAGGGGACAGGAGGAGACAGGAGACAGGAGGGGACAGTAGTGGACAGGAGGGGACAGGAGGAGACAGAAGGAGACAGGAGGGGACAGTAGTGGACAGGAGGGGACAGGAGGAGACAGGAGACAGGAGGGGACAGTAGTGGACAGGAGGGGACAGGAGGAGACAGGAGGAGACAGGAGGGGACAGTAGTGGACAGGAGGAGACAGTAGTACTTGGGCTCATTACCCACATTATCTAGCGTTGCCACCACACACAAAGAGAGAAGTGCTGATGTTGCATGATAAAGCAAATAAACAGGTTGATGGCTTAATAAAGCAAATAAATGTGTTGATGGCTTAATAAAGCAAATAAACGGGTTGATGGCTTAATAAAGCAAATAAATGTGTTGATGGCTTAATAAAGCAAATAAATGTGTTGATGGCTTGATAAAGCAAATAAACAGGTTGATGGCTTGATAAAGCAAATAAACAGGTTGATGGCTTAATAAAGCAAATAAATGTGTTGATGGCTTAATAAAGCAAATAAACAGGTTGATGGCTTGATAAAGCAAATAAACGTGATGCTGGCTTGATAAAGCAAATACATTTGTCAGTGGCGAATATCACGCAGGCTTACCATTGAAATCTCCTATTCAACAGTGCCACATTAACTGGCCACTGCAATAGGGTTAGTGCCATAATTGGCTCGTGTGAAGATTCCTCCCCGTAATGTCGGCGGTAATTGAATTTGACAAAGAAGAAGACAGAAAAGGAAGGGTGGTGTTGAAGGGGGGAAGAGGTGGGGGGGAGTGTTAAAGACACAAAGGGGAAGGGGGAAAGAGGTGGGCTAGAGACACAAAATAAATAGGATTGAAATTGATATTTTTCTTCCCTTCCTCCCGTGTCATTTAATAAAGAAGGCGCTGAGTTTGACACGTCTCTGGGTTGCCATCTGATTGAGAGTGTCCTTGTGCGGGTGTGTGTGTGTGTGTGTGTGTGGGGGGGGGGGTGCTTAGATACGACATACAACAGAAGGTAAGGGCATGGAGGGAAAGCGAGAAGGATAAAGAGAGGGGAAATAGGGGTTCTAGGTGTACAGGTGCAGCAGACAGGGCACATGTGGCCGTAGCTAGTGGCCCATGCAGCTCCGTACATTCAGAACCCCACCTGATGAGGACAGGATGACCTTACTTCACTGTAACTCAATCAATCCTTAGACGGATTAGAAAGTTACCAGAACCCAGGTGGCTGGCTGGGGCAGAAAGTAAATGAATGGATAAGTGGATCAGAGACAGATGCGGAACCTGCCCCTCTCTGGCCCACTCGGGTTTAGCTCCTAATAGGTTTATAAATAGAGAAGGCTTGGTCTTCTTCCTGGTTCTGCTTCCTCCCCAGTCCTGACACGGTCATTCACACGCCAACATCACAAACAGTGTGTGAAGGCTTAAGGTTTACAAACCATCATCGTTTCTGTTTTTTGTTTACGCTGTCCAGTATTTAGCTACCTATTTAAGTCCATAACGTTCAAGGATAGTCTGGGCAAAAAGACTAAACCATCAAAACTTTAAAACTTCTATTCAAATGAAATGTTCTGAAAAGTGGATTTATCTGATGAAAATATAAATAGTCTCATAATACTGATATCTTCATGACACCAACATTGTCTAATGCCACAGGCGATTCTCTAGCCAATGAGAATAGAGAGAATTGTGTCATCGCAAATGTAGAATGAGATAGCTGCTAGGTTACAGTAAGAGAGCAGCACCCGGTGATGAAGTATGACATTGCAGTTTTCTATGCCACCTTTATAATGTGTCATGTCAGCCACTGTCCTCCTCTCTCTCTCTCTCTCTCTCTCTCCTCTCGCTCTCTCTCGCTCTCGCTCTCGCTCTCTCTCTCTCTCTCTCTCTCTCTCTCTCTCTCTCTCTCTCTCTCGCTCTCTCTCTCTCGCTCTCTCTCGCTCTCTCTCGCTCTCTCTCGCTCTCTCTCGCTCTCTCTCTCTCTCTCTCTCTCTCCCCTCCGTCCCTCTCTCTCTCTCTCTCTCTCTCTCTCACTCTCTCTCTCGCTCTCTCTCAATTCAATTCAAGGGGCTTTATTGGCATGGGAAACATATGTTAACATTGCCAAAGCAAGTGAGGTACTGTAGATAATAAACAGAAGTGAAATAAACAATAAAAATGAACAGTAAACATTACACTCACAGAAATTCCAAAAGAATAAAGACATTTCAAATGTCATATTATGTCTATATACAGTGTTGTAACAATTGTAACTCTTTCTCTCTCTTCCCCTCTCTCTCTCTCTGTCTCTCTCTTTCTTTATCGCTCTCTTTATCTATCTGTCTCGCGTTCTCTTTCTCTCTTTCCCTTCCCGCTCAGGTAACATGTAACGTTAAAGAGATAATAAAGAGTTATTTGTTTGTCCTTGACTGGGAGATTCATTTATGAGTTGGAATGACTTTGAAAGCCTATGACAGGAGAGAGGGTGAGATTGTCATGCAAAACTTGATGCCCCAAATGCTGTAACCCCTATAAACGTTATGGCCTTGAATCAATAACTAATTAGTCCTTAATTATTTTACAGTCCTAACACATGCTCTTAAAGGGTTAAGTAGTGCCTTTGATTGTGATCCCTGGCTGTATACCCCCCCTATGCGGAAATCCCTGCTCAATTTTGACGTGCCACAAGGTCTCGGCCTAACCGTAATTCACAGAGCGGTCGAAAAAAGGGTCATTTTCTAACTCTGAATGACTCCCGACTGGGACCTTCCCTGTCACATCTCTTCGCCGGGGATGGACCTTGTCCCCCATGGCCCCCTGGCCCGATGTGCTCCCTCTCCCGTCCCATCCCCACCGGGAGCCATTACGGCTCTTTGCATATGCATTAGCGCATCATCAGTCGCACACAATGAGCCATAGACAGCCTGCACTAATGTCCCTCAGAGCCGTCTGACACTCTGGAATCAGATATGTGGCATGCAGTAATAGTGGCTTTCACTCAAGGCCTTGCCTGGCCTCGGGCTATGGGCTCTGAGAGGAGCTCAGCACTAGGCAGAAAACACAATTAGTCTTAATTATATTATAATATAATATTTATATATTGTATTAGACATCTTTAAAGAGAGACCCCAACTTTTTGCAGACTTTTCTTTATATCTGAAAGGTATTGCCGGCAACAAAGCCTGTACTTTTATTTACGCCAACCGACCTAGTCAAGATCGCAGTAAAATGTTTCAGTCCCGCCAGCTCCTCAGTATAAATGTCCCCCATCGTCTTACCAGCTCCTGTTCTTCTCCGACATTTAAACTTGTCCTTGTCATTATGAAAAGTATAAACAAAACCTCCGCCTGCATGCAGCAGCCTGGTCTAAACAGTATGCATGCAGCAGCCTGGTCTAAACAGTATGCATGCAGCAGCCTGGTCTAAACAGTATGCATGCAGCAGCCTGGTCTAAACAGTATGCATGCAGCAGCCTGGTCTAAACAGTATGCATGCAGCAGCCTGGTCTAAACAGTATGCATGCAGCAGCCTGGTCTAAACAGTATGCATGCAGCAGCCTGGTCTAAACAGTCTGGATGCAGCAGCCTGGTCTAAACAGTCTGGATGCAGCAGCCTGGTCTAAACAGTCTGGATGTAGCAGCCTGGTCTAAACAGTCTGGATGCAGCAGCCTGGTCTAAACAGTCTGGATGCAGCAGCCTGGTCTAAACAGTCTGGATGCAGCAGCCTGGTCTAAACAGTCTGGATGTAGCAGCCTGGTCTAAACAGTCTGGATGTAGCAGCCTGGTCTAAACAGTCTGGATGCAGCAGCCTGGTCTAAACAGTCTGGATGCAGCAGCCTGGTCTAAACAGTCTGGATGCAGCAGCCTGGTCTAAACAGTCTGGATGCAGCAGCCTGGTCTAAACATTATGCATGCAGCAGCCTGGTCTAAACAGTATGCATGCAGCAGCCTGGTCTAAACAGTCTGGATGCAGCAGCCTGGTCTAAACAGTCTGGATGCAGCAGCCTGGTCTAAACAGTCTGGATGCAGCAGCCTGGTCTAAACAGTCTGGATGTAGCAGCCTGGTCTAAACAGTCTGGATGCAGCAGCCTGGTCTAAACAGTCTGGATGCAGCAGCCTGGTCTAAACAGTCTGGATGCAGCAGCCTGGTCTAAACAGTCTGGATGCAGCAGCCTGGTCTAAACAGTCTGGATGCAGCAGCCTGGTCTAAACAGTCTGGATGCAGCAGCCTGGTCTAAACAGTCTGGATGCAGCAGCCTGGTCTAAACAGTCTGGATGCAGCAGCCTGGTCTAAACAGTATGCATGCAGCAGCCTGGTCTAAACAGTATGCATGCAGCAGCCTGGTCTAAACAGTCTGGATGCACCAGCCTGGTCTAAACAGTCTGGATGCAGCAGCCTGGTCTAAACAGTCTGGATGCAGCAGCCTGGTCTAAACAGTCTGGATGTAGCAGCCTGGTCTAAACAGTCTGGATGCAGCAGCCTGGTCTAAACAGTCTGGATGCAGCAGCCTGGTCTAAACAGTCTGGATGCAGCAGCCTGGTCTAAACAGTCTGGATGCAGCAGCCTGGTCTAAACAGTCTGGATGCAGCAGCCTGGTCTAAACAGTCTGGATGCAGCAGCCTGGTCTAAACAGCAACTTTACCTGCTCGATTTTTTTGCACAGAAAAAAACAACAGTTTAAAAATGTATTTAGCATATGTAAATCTAGCAAGCCAGGCAATTAAAAGCAACTCTCTAGACAATGTTTTGGTTTGTTGCTAGCTTGTTAGCTAATTTAGCTATCTATCTAGCTAGCTAGACAGCTCATATAATTACCAGAACATATCTGACAAAATTTTGAGTTTAACTGTAGACAACGTTTTATTCACTCAAACAGGGAAATTAGCACATTAAGATAATTATTTACAAATTATTTACAAGTATGGCAACCTACTAACTTAATGTTTGTGAATCTGAAGAGATGAAAGCAGTGCATTGCATTATGTCCTATCAGACGAATTTAGAACTTGATCAATGCTGCTTGCTGTGTCAGGTTACCATGAAAATGGTGGCAGCAACAGGGTCAAAGTTGAACATCTCTTGTTCAGTTGCTGCCTAATAAATGGGTATATACAAGGTGAATGCCGACAAGAAAGAGGTAGGATGGGGCTGTTTGAAAGGGGATCATATAAACATCGTCCAATTGTTTTTATAGGCAACATACCGTCATGAATCCTATGAAAGAATTATTGATGTGACCTGTACTGTTGCTATCATCATTTTTACAGGGGGAGGGGGTAGTACGGTTCAAAGCACTGGTATCAAAAAATCAAGAACATCAATCCAACATTGATGGAGTTAAAACGTTACAATAAAACACTTAGTTAAAAGGGACAGTCTGCGATATTTGCATCCATTTTTTTTACTTTTAAAATAATTATATATACACGTTGATCCTTGAAGAATAATATAACTTATAAATGCGTCATAGGTTTAATTCAACTGTCACACCCATCAAAAGCTTGTTTTACTCCTTTGTTTGTAAACACTGTGAAACATGGTTAGGCTTATAGTGTTACTCTCATGGATGGTCAGTCCGTGTATTCACAGCTCTGTCTATCAACTGGAAAGTTGATACCCATTTCTCCAACTACATCCCTCCACTTGTTTACCAAAACAGCGGTGCGAAATCTGCTTTGTTATTGTTTGAACTGCAGATTTCATTTTTTTTAAAGAGATTGTGAATATGACAGATGTCATTCCATTGTAGCTGAGCAGTTTTCTAATGCTGCTGTCAGTTACCGAGAATAGGATTGATCCCGTATTGTCAGAGGACATGTTGAATCTCGTCAATGATCACTTTTGTAAGATTTGTTCCCATTATTGAAGATGTTATTATCTCAGGACTGCCAAGAGCATAGTGTCAGTGTTCCTAACATTTAATAAAGCTGTGATCCACAGTGTGGTTGGTTGGACATAACATAATTGATGTTACACTCACATGGACTCTGACAGGCTTTAAATGCTACCCTCCCTATAGTCGTACAAACATTATGGAGCGGATACAAGCATGGCATTTGGTACAAACATTCCTCAGGTGATATGAAAACATTCTAGAAGGGGTGCTCATTTAAAAAATAACTAGGAAACGGAATTAAAAATGGCCACCAATGGAGTCATTTAAAATAGCTTTATTAAGTGGCATTTTCAACAACAACAAAAACATGAAATCAAGTAATAATACAGCAAATGTATTCCTTCAATTCTGAATAGTGGAGAAAATGAAAGTCTTACGGCCCTGATTTACATGTTCCAGCACAATGGCATAAAGCAGTGCATGATAATCTAGCATCCTGGAATCTACACTTCCGAGAACAGAGGGGCTAACTTTAGCAGTCATACCTCAGGAGGTTTTTGTAGGCTTTGTCAGCCTCTGGTTAGAGTGTCCACAAAGATGTCCAGGAATCAACTGTTTTAGCTCATCCAAATCTTTCTAGTGGGTTTCAATTCAGACTTGTTGACCAAATGCTTGTTTGGTACACTGACTGGGGGGGGGGGGGGCTTCTCCATCTAGAATGACCTCTTGGAAAATAGATCCTTCATCAGATCATTGACACAATCTAGGCTGGTTGTCTTGTCATATAGAACACAGGTGTATCTCTCAAGCTGGTTGTCTTGTCATATAGAACACAGGTGTATCTCTCAAGCTGGTTGTCTTGTCATACAGAACACAGGTGTATCTCTCAAGCTGGTTGTCTTGTCATACAGAACACAGGTGTATCTCTCAAGCTGGTTGTCTTGTCATACAGAACACAGGTGTATCTCTCAAGCTGGTTGTCTTGTCATACAGAACACAGGTGTATCTCTCAAGCTGGTTGTCTTGTCATACAGAACACAGGTGTATCTCTCAAGCTGGTTGTCTTGTCATACAGAACACAGGTGTATCTCTCAAGCTGGTTGTCTTGTCATACAGAACACAGGTGTATCTCTCAAGCTGGTTGTCTTGTCATACAGAACACAGGTGTATCTCTCAAGCTGGTTGTCTTGTCATACAGAATACAGGTGTACCCTTTTGAAGGGCATCTTTAAGATGAAGGTATACTCTTGTGTCTGCCTCTTCATCTGCACATTCCGGGAATAGATGTCAGAGAGTGCTTTGAGACCACAGACTCATCAACTGTAACATAGATATCTTTTCCATCTTCAGATTCATTGGCACACACCTTCTGTGTCATAATTTTGAAAAGCTCCTGTTTGTTATTAGGGTTTCTGAGAAAGTCAGAAAATTGACATTGAAGCTTGGTTGTCTCCCAACTTTCTTTCGGGCCCGTTTTCCTTGCTTCTATCTCGTTGAGACTTTTAGATGATCAACTTTGCTACTCTATCAATTCTATTGCAGTTGTTCAACTAATGCTAATACTTAAGACAGGAAGACACTACTGCCATATTCACCAAATGTGAAAACGTTGTGGGTAGGCAAGGAATGGACAATGACAGCTCTATCAATGATTTTGGCATCAAAAGAAGAAGAGGGCGCAGGTGGGTAGGAATCTACAGCGATCAGGCCCAGCCCCCTCAATCCCTGGTTTATAAAATAGAACTGAAGGAACATAGGGCTAAGGGAACATAGGGCTGAGGGAACATAGGGCTGAGGGAATACAGGTTCAGGGAACATAGGGAACATAGGGCTGAGGGAACATAGGGCCCCCCAGGGAACATAGGGCTGAGGGAACATAAGGCTGATGTAACATAGGGCTGAGGGAAAATAGGGCTGATGTAACATAGGGCTGAGGGAACATAGGGCCCCCCAGGGAACATAGGGTTGAGGGAACATAGGGCTGATGGAACATAGGGCTGAGGGAACATAGGGCCCCCCAGGGAACATAGGGCTGAGGGAACATAGACATGGTCCCATTTCGCCTGCTCAGGTCCTGCTAGCATCCATCTCCGGAAGACAGTGGGGTTCTCTGTTAGACCAATTGCTCCCCCTATACTTTTTACCAGGTCATTGTTTTGCTCATGGGCTTGTAAAGGTGTCATGCATGAGTAGTTGTTTTGTGTTTTTGGTAGGACCCAGATGTTTGAGAATTCTTAGCTGGTAGAGCTTTCATGTCTCAAATGTGGTTAGGAATCCACCTTGTGTAGTTTGTTCTGTCCAGTGCAAAGAACCAGGTTATTAACAAGGCCTCTATTTTTTCAACATGAAGACCAACATCTCTAGTTCTGTTGTACACAGACAAAAATCATTATAAGTCTTTGAAATTCAAGAACAATGTTCCAGAAATGGAAGGTTGGATACTGAGTCATGTTTGCTTTCCATGCATCAAAAGAAGTGCATTTGGACTCCAACAGCCAAGCATCTTTCAGGTCTTTTGACAATGAAAGCCAAGCAACTTGATGACTGTGCCAGGTTTTAGTCAAGCTGCCTTCAAGATGACTGTGCCAGGTTTTAGTCATGCTGCCTTCAAGATGACTGTGGTTTTAGTCAAGCTGCCTTCAAGATGACTGTGGTTTTAGTCATGCTGCCTTCAAGATGACTGTGGTTTTAGTCAAGCTTCCTTCAAGATGACTGTGGTTTTAGTCAAGCTGCCTTCAAGATGACTGTGGTTTTAGTCAAGCTGCCTTCAAGATGACTGTGGTTTTAGTCAAGCTGCCTTCAAGATGACTGTGGTTTTAGTCAAGCTGCCTTCAAGATGACTGTGGTTTTAGTCAAGCTGCCTTCAAGATGACTGTGGTTTTAGTCAAGCTGCCTTCAAGATGACTGTGGTTTTAGTCAATCTGCCTTCAAGATGACTGTGGTTTTAGTCAAGCTGCCTTCAAGATGACTGTGGTTTTAGTCAAGCTGCCTTCAAGATGACTGTGGTTTTAGTCAAGCTGCGTTCAAGATGACTGTGGTTATAGTCAAGCTGCCTTCAAGATGACTGTGGTTTTAGTCAAGCTGCCTTCAAGATGACTGTGGTTTTAGTCAAGCTGCCTTCAAGATGACTGTGGTTTTAGTCAAGCTGCGTTCAAGATGACTGTGGTTTTAGTCAAGCGGCGTTCAAGATGACTGTGGTTTTAGTCAAGCTGCCTTCAAGATGACTGTGGTTTTAGTCAAGCTTCCTGTTTTATTGTGCTGCCTCACACAAGGCAGCTGTCCAACCTGAGCCATCTAAAATGTGTCCTATTGTGAGCCATAGGACCATCTCTATGTGCAGTCCACCAACCATAACCACAGACATTTACTCTCCATAAGCCTTAGGAAAGCTCCACTGAACACATGTTGCAACAGCAAACAGTGGTTGGTCAAGAGCCATCACAGGTATTTGGTCAGCATTGAGATCTTCGGTGATCTGACCATGGTGAAACTGGCTACTTTCTCATTTAAAAAAAGAGGTAGAAGTGAATTTAGTGCTGGTCTCAAGAAATTAGCTAGTTCAACAAAATTCAAGTGGTTTACAGGGAGATTTCTGGTGTTTCCAGGCCATTTCTGCCACTTTAGGCATTTTACCTATGAAATACAATAGCATATTGTTGAAGAGTGGTCCACTACCCACTACTCACAAATACACAAATATATGTCAACAAAAATCCAACAGTAATATCACCTTTCCAAAATTAGATTCAGTATTGGTGGCCATATTGGATTATGAGAAATAAAAAATATTAAAGGGGGATGCCATGCCCAAATGTTCTTCTCATAGCAATAAATACATCCCAAAGAGCATCTATACCCATTTTGCCACTTTAATCCGCTTCGTAATGGTTTCATATCAAGGTCATATTTCATCAATTGTAGTGTAATATAAAAGCCTATGTTAGAACAACCATCTCCAGTCTAAGATCATTATCATAGTAAATTATCCGTGTTCTCAATAGATAGATACATAATGTAACTCCTAGGGTCGCGATCTTTTAGAGACCATCCTCATTGTCTCCTTATTTCCTTATCACTGCATCTTTTGAAAATCTGTTGTAACAAATGAAAAAATTATAGCCAGCCACATGGAAATAGAACCCCGAAGAACCCTTTTTTTCTAAGAGTGAAGGTTACGTACAGAATATCGTAAAGCTCTCAGATTAGGAGTGCTGAACTAAGATCAGTTTATGAAACTTTTAATCTTAATGAACAAGAGAAGGGGGGTGACCTGATCATAGCTGAGCACACTCCTACTCTGTGATGCTTTATGACTATGGACCCAGATCTCACAACGACTGGGTGTTTAACATCCCTAGATCACATAAGATCACATATCAAGCACAATCGTAAACGCAACGTGACTATAAAAAAGACGGGGTTGGTATGCAATCAATAGTTGATCAATTCTTATCAAATATAAATGCAACATCATTTTAGTGTGCTGAGCTGTTACATTTGTGTCATGATTCATGTTTAACAAGCAATTGCACAAAGTGTCAGGTCAAATGAGTGCAGGTGATTAATTGTATCACTCATTTCCCTTCGCCCGTTGAGCAGCACATTTATTTTGTAAGCACAGGTGGCGGGAAAAGAGACGAGGCCAACTAGGCTATATTCTCTGATGGTGACCGTTAAGATGGCAAAGGTGAGAGGAAAAGAGGATATCTAGCTACAGCATACATGACATTTCCAAATGGGAGGACTTCGATAAAATATCTCAAATGACTGATCTGTTTAGGTTGTTTTCTAGCTAGACAAACCATATCAGGACTTCACCCGTGGCTGCTTTTTCTGGAGCTGTTGTAGGCTAGCTTGCTATGTGTTTTAGACATGGTCCAATTTTCTTTTTTATTCCAGTTGTTATTTCTCCTGTTTTTTTTGGTGGAGCTGTTTTGTGTGTGTGCTGTGTGTTGTATTTGATCCCAATCATTGCATTTTATGCCCAGCTAGAATGACGTGGTTAACTAACGTTAGCCTGACAAGTAATTGTTGTCTGCATTAGCTGAGACTTGCTTGTTGTAACTGGCCTTAACTGAAAGAGCTTGTTTGTAACGGGTGCTGATTGATGTGCAGTTGTAACAAACAAGATAGTGTCAGCCAACATTGAATGTAGGGTCAGAGCGAGCCACTTAGCTAACACTAGCTAGCTAGTTACCCTGTGTGGCTAGCTAAACTGGGAGAGGAGAAAGTGGATTACCCATTTCTAGCTTTCTAGCTTTAGTCAAAACGCTATCCAACAGTGCCATCTGTTGATTATACATACAAATAATGTTATTTCATTGACAAAAAAATGATTTTAAGGACAATTTTGCATATCACATTATCTAAGAAGCTCCTTAACTTAGCTAGCTAGCGGAAGCTTACTGAGACCGTTCATTTAAAATGAATAGAATTCGTATCAGTTATCCAGCTAGCGGCTAGCTTTCTTGCTCATTTGTTTAAAAGTAATAAATATATCTGATCATATTGTTTCTCTACATTAGGCTATTACTGATGCATGAAAAGTTATTCTAGCCTCCCTGGTATCTTTTTTTGGACCTTTTTGCATAGCAAGCAAAACACCATGACTGGTGTTCAAAGGTGGCTTGACTTTTCAGGACTGGGCCCAGGTAAAATAGCGGCCCTGTTGGGACGTCAGATAGAACTGGAGTTCCCATCTTCAGCTTTATACTGTATCTATGATTATTATATTGTCTTAACCTGTATATTTTCAACCTAGCCTTTGGGCATTATCTGAGATCTGTTACCACGGTGACGCACACAGGCTTGCGTTACCATTCCCTGAGCATATTGATGTTGCCAGGTGAATGAGATCAGATGTCAGGTACCTGTAGGAATATGATAGTGACACATTGCTACACTCTAAAAACCAATGCTACTAAGAAATGTCCTAATAGCTTAAAGGTCTAAGTTGGCTGGACTTAAAATCGGGAAAATGTTGAGCTGACATGGAATGTCCACTGGCCCAATGATTTTAGCTCAAAGTGAGTTGATTTTAACTTAAATTGTGAAGTTTGCCTTCGCAACACAAATAGCTGAGTTGATAACAAAAAATTGTTTTTACAGTGTATGTTGAAGCTGGTTGAAAGAATGCGAAGAGTGTGCCAAGCTGTCATCAAGACAATATAAAATAGATTTTGATTTGTTTAACACTTTTTTGGTTACTACAGGATTCCATATGTGTTATTTCATAGTTTTGATGCCTTCACTATTATTCTACAATGTAGAAAATAGTAAAAATAAAGAAAAACCCTGGAATGAGTAGGTGTCTCCAAACCTTTGACTGGTACTGTATATTAAATCTGCATGCTTTCAGTCCATTATCCTATTATAAAACTGATAGCTTGGGTCCTGGATGCTGATTTGCACCCTGTCGGGCCTTATTTCTTAAATGTACCACACCCCGTCCGGCCTTATTGCTTAAATGTACCACACCCCGTCGGGCCTTATTGCATAAATGTACCACACCCGTCGGGCCTTATTGGTTAAATGTACCACACCCTGTCGGGCCTTATTGGTTAAATGTACCACACCCCGTCGGGCCTTATTGGTTAAATGTACCACACCCCGTCAGGCCTTATTGGTTAAATGTACCACACCCTGTCTGGCCTTATTGGTTAAATGTACCACACCCCGTCGGGCCTTATTGCATAAATGTACCACACCCTGTCGGGCCTTATTGCTTAAATGTACCACACCCCGTCGGGCCTTATTGCTTAAATGTTCCACACCCCGTCGGGCCTTATTGGTTAAATGTACCACACCCGTCGGGCCTTATTGCTTAAATGTACCACACCCCGTCGGGCCTTATTTCTTAAATGTACCACACCCCGTCGGGCCTTATTGCATAAATGTACCACACCCGTCGGGCCTTATTGCTTAAATGTACCACACCCCGTCGGGCCTTATTGCTTAAATGTACCACACCCCGTCAGGCCTTATTGGTTAAATGTACCACACCCCGTCGGGCCTTATTGCTTAAATGTACCACACCCCGTCGGGCCTTATTGCTTAAATGTACCACACCAGTCGGGCCTTATTGCTTAAATGTACCACACCCGTCGGGCCTTATTTCTTAAATGTACCACACCCGTCGGGCCTTATTGCTTGATTATGATGTATCTGTCATTACTAAATTGCCAGTCAGATGCTTATGCAGCAGGATAAGGGGAAATAATAGTGGATGATAAATAATGGAGGAAAACAAACTGTCAAGACAAAAAACAGTCTGGCACTTAGAACTCACCTGGAACCAAACTCCCAACTCAACAGGGTGACAGTGAATAGAGAGGCCAAACATAAACCAGCCAACAGACAATTCCAACAGACGTGTGCTATAAACAATGAGACAAGGGGGCTGTACAAAGGGATTACTTTCGAGTCGGGGGTACAGGGGTATAGAAGGGACTGCTGAAAATGTGCAGTGCAGTTGTTCTAAACAGTGCAGTGCACCTGAGTTCTCACAATTCCTTTTTCCTCAAAGCGCAGTCATCTTCCTGCACAACAGACGCAGACCACATTCACAAGTTTAAAGCCCCCCCCCCCCCCCCCACACGTCTACTGCGGTGTTCTTTCATAAGTAAACTGATGTTCTGTAACCACACCAGCACAGAGTTCGGTGTGAGCTGTAGTAGGGGATATGACGAGGGTAGTAGGGGATAAGACGAGGGTAGTAGGGGATATGACGAGGGTAGCAGGGGATATGACGAGGGTAGTAGGGGATAAGATGAGGGTAGTAGGGGATATGACGAGGGTAGTAGGGGATATGACGAGGGTAGTAGGGGATAAGACGAGGGTAGTAGGGGATATGACGAGGGTAGTAGGGGATAAGACGAGGGTAGTAGGGGATATGACGAGGGTAGTAGGGGATATGACGAGGGTAGTAGGGGATAAGACGAGGGTAGTAGGGGATATGGGATTTGTGTAAATAGCAACTTCCTGGACCGAATAGGGCCTGTGTTTTTATGATGTCCTGCACAAACAATGGGGGCACCTACAACAGTGGTGAATTCAAAGAGACACATTAAGGGCACTGGTGACTTATATCCTTATGCAAATAAGTATGCAAATACCAACAGAGCAAGTTACCCCCAAAAAACTAAAGCCATTCCCTATCCTCTCTCTCTCTCTCTGCCTCACTTCAATTCTTTGTGATAATTTTGGTGAAATTACTGCACTAAGTAAGGACTGGACTGCATGTGTCTTCAATGACAGTTTCACTAACAAGTACGATTTCACTGTCTAAACTTTTACTCTCTCTCTCTCTCTCTCCTCTCTCTCTCTCTCTCTCTCTTTTTTATCCATCCATCCTTCTTTCTTTGTCTCTGCCGCTCTCCCTCTCCATGACTCACTCTCAATAGTGGGTGCAGAGTGCAAATGGGCATTAGGGAGCAGTTTAGTTCCAGTCTGCAAATGTGAGGTGACAGGCAATATGATAAGCTGGGTATTTTTTCCATGGAGAGGTTATTACACAAACCAAATCAGAATAATAAGCTGGGTGGAGAGGGCCAGGCTGAAGGTGTGTAATGGAATCGCCTAATGACACCCATATGAAACAAAGGAGGTGATTGGTTTAATGTGGCTTCTGTAAATGACAGACAGAGTCGAGGGCTAACCAGATCAACGAGTTCTCTTTCTCGGAGGGCCCGCC
>NC_138314.1:42155000-42180000 GCF_965601325.2 Salmo salar
CTTCCAGGCACAAATGAACACCTCACTCTAGACCATTTTACTCACCCAAGCAGAGCTGGTTAGGCTGTTTTCATGTTATCCAGTGCAGCTGTCTGCTGGCAACAATTTCATTGCGCTTTTTTTTTGTTGCCTACGTTTACTGACACCGGCCACATTCAATGGGTGTTGAGCATTCGTAAATTCATCCGTTTTTCTGCGCTCTGGCATACTCAGACGAGAGTGCTCTGAAATCGGAGTAGATAATAATAATAATCAATAATAATTTTATCAGCAGTGTAGGTGTGAGGGGACCAGTAATAGTTATCCATTTTACAGTCTTGGCCAGGGAATAGAAGTTGTTTAGGAGACTGTTGGTCTGAGCATTGATGCACCGCTACCTCCTGCAGGACGGGAGCATGGAGAACAGTCCATGTCCCGTGGCCTTTCTTAGACACCACCTGGCATGTACGTCCTGGGTGGCTGGGAGCTCACCCCCAGTGATGTGCTTGGCCATCCGCACCACCCACTGTAGGGCCTTCCGGTCATTGACGTTGCAGTTGCCATTCCAGGCAGTGATACAACCAGTCAGGATGCTCTGGATGGTGCAGCTGTAAACATTCCTAAGGATCTGAGGGGCCATGCCAAATTGTTTCAGCGTCCTGAGAGAGAAGAGGCGCTGCCGTACCTTCTTCACAACTGTGCGGGTGTGAGAGGATCATGTTAAGTCCTCAGAGAGGAGAGAGAGATTTTTATTTTATTAAAAGAAATACCTTTATTGGCCCAATAGGTGCATCATTAAAAGCACAAACGTTATTTCATTTTAACAGACCTAGAAAGTTAGAAACAAGCCCCCTTCCTCGTCCACTAGACATAGAACTCCCCTGACACCCCACAACCCTACAAAATCCCCCAGACAGATCACCAGCCCCCCCATATACAGTACAAGTCAAACGTTCGGACACACCTACTCATTCAAGGGTTTTTCTTCATTTGTACTATTTTCTACATTGTAGAATAATAGTGAATACATCAAAACTGTGAAATAACACATATGGAATCATGTAGTAAACAAAAAAGTGTTAAATGTATCAAAATATATTTTATATTTGAGATTCTTCAAAGTAGCCAACCTTTGCCTTGATGACATCTTTGCACACTCTTGTCATTCTCTCAACCAGCTTCATGAGGTAGTCATCTGGAATGCTTTTCCAACAGTCTTGAAGGAGTTCCCACATATGCTGAGCACTTGTTGGCTGCTTTTACTTTACACTGCGGTCCAACTCATCCCAAACCATCTCAATTGGGTTGAGGTTGGGTGATTGTGGAGGCCAGGTCATCTGATGCAGCACTCCATCACTGTCCTTTTAGGTCAAATAGCCCTTACACAGCCTTGAGGTGTGTTGGGTCATTGTCCTGTCCTAAGCACAAACCAGATGGACTCGCTACAGAATGCTGTGATTGCCATGCTGGTTAAGTGTGCCTTGAATTCTAAATAAATCACTGACAGTATCACCAGCAAAGCACCCCCACAACATCACACCTCCTCCTCCATGCTTCACGGTGGAAACCACACATGCGGAGATCATCCATTCACCTACTATGCGTCTCACAAAGACATGGCGGTTGGAACCAAAAATATCAAATTTGGACTCATCAGACCAAAGGACAGATTTCCACCGGTCTAATGTACATTGCTCATGTTTCTTGGCCCAAGCAAGTCTCTTCTTATTATTGGTGTTCTTTAGTAGTGGTTTCTTTTCATCATTTCGACCATGAAGGCCTGATTCACGTAGTCTCCTCTGAACAGTTTATGTTGAGATATGTCTGTTACTTGAACTCTGTGAAGCATTTATTTGGGCTGCAATCTGAGGTGCAGTTAACTCTAATGAACTTATTCTCTGCAGCAGAGGTAACTCTGGATCTTCCTTTCCTGTGGCTGTCCTCATGAGAACTAGTTGCATCATAGTGCTTGATGCTTTTTGCGACTGCACTTTAACAAACTTTCAAAGTTCTTGAAATGTTCCGCATTGACTGACCTTCATGTCTTAAAGTAATGATGGTCTGTGGTTTCTCTTTGCTTATTTGAGCTGTTCTTGCCATAATATGGACTTGGTCTTTTATCAAATAGGGCTATCTTCGAGTATACCACCCCTACCTTGTCACAACACAACTGTTTGGCTCAAACGCATTAAGAAGGAAAGAAATTCCACAAATTAACTTTTAACAAGTCACACCTGTTAATTGAAATGCATTCCAGGTGATTACCTCATGAAGTTGGTTGAGAGAATTCCAAGAGTGTACAAAGCTGCCATCAAGGCAAAGGGTGGCTACTTTGAAGAAAATATATTTTGATTTGTTTAACACTTTTTTGTTTACTACATGATTCCATATGTGTTATTTCCTAGTTTTGATGTCTTCACTATTATTCTTCAATGTAGAAAATAGTAACAATAAAGTAAAACCCTTGAATGAGTAGGTGTGTCCAAACTTTTGACTGATACTGTACATGCTCCTGTATCTGCAGAGCCCTCATCAGCCCAAGCAGTACAGCTCTGGGGTCTGTACACCCTGCCCCCTGCATCTCATGTTTCCTGGTATTCCACATTGCAATTTTTATCTGCCTCAACAGGTTTACTCGGCAGTCCCTGTTGGATCAAGGTGAGACACGAATCTCTACCAGTAGACCTGTGAATAATCCTCCACTTTATATCAGCAAGACGCATCTCTATGGGAGGCTTATACAGGGAGGGCCAACATCCTCTCAGAGAAGAACCTGGTCCCAAACCCCCTGGCAACCCCGTTGCCCTGAGCCAATGCAGATGGTAGTTCTTCACAATCTTCACAGCCACTGCATACAGACCATTTTTGCTCGCTGTGCAAAAGGCCCCCAGTTCCGGAGTCTTGAACGATAGGATCATTCCCTCACTCTCCTGGTGTTCCCCTGCAGCGGCCGTAATGGTGAAAAGAGGTAGGTCAGTGTCATTTGTGGTTAGACGGTACAATGTCTGCCTACTCCCCAGCAGCTCTCTGAACCAGCCCGGTAGTGCAGCACGGACCCCCTCCACCACAGCCTGCTGTAGTAGCCTGGTTGAATTCATGGAGGATCCTACTCCAATGTCGCTGGCAGATTTCCACCTAGCCTCTTCTTGCAGGTCACCCAACTTAGTGAACCCCACTCTCACAAGCCTGGCCCGCAAGCTGGCAGAGATCAGCACTCTGGTCTGAATGAGTGGGTTGTGAAACAGTGGCTCCTCCATTAGCCATGCTCCTGGCCGAGAAACGTCTCTGTGAACAGATAGTATTTTTCCACGCTCAAAGCACAGCGCGGTAGAACGGAGTAATGGCTGACAGATTGACCTGCTCTAGATCCAACAGGGACAGAGGCCTGTCGTAGTCAAGGTCCACAGCTCACCCCAGAATAGCCCAACCAGCTCTCTCTCCAGCACACCCCCTGCTGGTACAGAGGTCTCTGTGCAGCTTGTTGATGGAAAGATGTCACTCTGGACCCAATGTCCACCAGCCCCTGGCCCCCCTCATGTAAAGGGAGGTGTAAAACTGCTGTGCATGTCCAGTGTTTGCCAGACCAAAAAAAATCCGCCAGTAACCTTTACATTTGCTTGATGAGACTCTGTGGGGGGGTCCAACACCATCAGCCTGTGCCAGAGCATTGAAGTGGCCAAGATGTTAGCGACCAGGACCCTTCCCCTGAAAGTCATCAGTGGCAACAACCACCACTATTTAGACAACTTAGCTGCAACCGTCTCCACCAGCCCCTCCCAGTTTCTCTCCAGAAACTATGAGGTCCCCAAGAACTCCCCTAAGAACTTCATCCCTACTCTGCCCAACTGTAACCCCCCAGGAAGACTAGGAGATGCTGCTCTGACCCACTGTAGCCCCCCAGGAAGACTAGGAGATCCTACTCTGGCCCACTGTAGCCCCCCAGGAAAACTAGGAGATCCTGCTCTGGCTCATCTCCCCATAATCAGACCCTTACTCTTCTCCCAGTTCACCTTAGCACAGGGGTGGGCAACTCCAGTCCTCGGGGGCCTGATTGGTGTCACACTTTTTCTACATCCCTAGCAAACACAGCTGATTAATCACATTACATTCTAAACTGAAGATCATGATTAGGTGATTATTTGAGTCAGGTGTGTTAGTTGGGGCTGGGGCTTTTACCATAACAGAAGCCCCATAGTACAATAAGTTGACCCATGATCTAAACCCGGTAACCAGGCCAAATGCTTCCATGATCCTTAACAGATAGGCATGACACAGTCTATCAAAGAGGGAGTTGAGGGCTTTTTGTTGATCTGTCGAAATGAACCCCAGATCCTGATCATACATCCTAGTGATGTCTATCACGTCCCTCAAAATAAACAAGTTGTCCAATATTGTCCACCCAGGCACACAGTATGCCTGCTCCCTGTGAACTATTGTGTCCAAACAACCTTTCAGCCAATTTGCCAAACACTTGGACAGTATTTTATAATCCAAGCAGAGCAACGACACCGGCTTCCAGTTCTTCAATAGAGCTAAGTCATCCTTCTTTGGCAGTAGTGACATAGTTCTCAAAGGACTTCCGAAAGACCTCTAAAAGGACCCTCCCCAATGCACCCAAGAAATATTTATAAAACTTGTCTGTCAGTCCATCAACCCCCGGCGCACGGCCTGGGGAGAGCTGCTGCACAGCCGCTGTTAGTTCCTGAAACAAAATATCACCCTCCAGCAAAGCACTCTGCTAAGGCTCAGTGTTGCTCTTACCGTAAAGGTCTGCGTAGATGTCCATAATCATCCTCCTCATCTCCGCTGGATCCGACATGAGAGACCCTGAAGGACGACATAGATGGAACATCTGCTTCGCTGCGCCGACCTCCTCTCCAGGTTGAAGAAGAACACACTCTGAGCATCCATGTCCGTCAAGGTAGTCATCTGTGGTCTAAAGACCCCAGCTGCGTCCGCTTAGCCCTCAACTCCCTCTCTGACCCGGAGTCCTGCTGCCCAATAAGGTTATTCTCAATGTCTCTAACATCCTGCTCCAACTTCTGAATAGTAGACCTTATCCTAGTTGTCCCATGGACAGAGTACTGCTGTCTAAACAGCCTTATTTGTGTTTTCCCCACCTCCCACCATTATATTAAGATTCTTAAAATCAGCTTTCCTCCCTTTCCAACTCTCCCAAAAAACACAGAACCCCTCTCAAAAAGAGGCATCATGCTATAATTTAGCACTAAAGTGCTATACTCAACTGTTTTCATTTGATGGGAGGGAGGGAGAGAGGGAGAGAGGGAGAGACCATTACCTACTGTAATGGTCCGAGCTTACACCACACGAAAACAACACTAGACACTATGGAACACAAAACTTTTACTGTCTCATCCTGGAATATACAAGGTCTGAGGTCATCTGCCTTTGGCCTAAAGAGCAGGAACCCAGACTTCATGAAAGAAATTGGAAATACAGACAATGTCATCCTACAAGAAACATGGTATAGAGGAGATGGACCCAATGGTTGCCCTCAAGGTTACAGAGAGCTGGTAGTCCCAGCCACCAAACTACCAGGTGTGAAACAGGGAAGAGACTCAGCAGGGGGTATGCTAATTCCATATAGAGCAGACCTAACCCACATTATTAAATTAGTCAAAACAGGAATATTTTACATCTGGCTAGAAATTAATAAGGAAACTATCTCAACAGAGAAGAATGTCCTAATGTGTGCTACCTATATCCCCTCAATAGAATCCCCATACTTTAACGATGACAGCTTCTCCATCCTACCTATATCCCACCACTAGAATCCCCATACTTTAACGATGACAGCTTCTCCATCCTAGAGGGGGGTTGAGCAACCATTTCCCGGCCCAGGGACATATACTAGTCTGTGGCGACCTAAATGCCAGAACTGGACAAGAACCTGACACTCTTAGCACACAGGGGGACAAACACCTACCTGGAGGTGACAGCATTCCCTCCCAAATATGTCCCCCTAGACACAACAATGACAAAACAACCAACAAAAACAGGTCACAACACAACTCATGCAGCTCTGTCGCATGCTGGGTCTGTACATAGTCACTAAATTCAAACCTTTCTAGACAACTTCCTGGACAAAACATTTCTCTGTAATAGTAAAGGTGTAAACTTGACCGTAGAAAGCAGTATATTTGACCTTCAGCTTCCCTATCAAATATACACATTTGAAGAAGACAACCAAAGAAAATTAACAACAATGACAAATGTTTTGATGAAGAATGCAAAAACCTTTGAAATAAATTGAGAAACCTATCCAAACAAAAACATAGAGACCCAGAAAACCTACCCCTTTACTATGGTGAATTACTAAAACAATACAGAATACACTACGGATAAAGAAGGACAAGCACGTCAGAAATCAGTTCAATGTAATTGTTGAATCTATAGACTCTAACCACATCTGGGAAAATTCTTAGGTATTACAAGATTTGCACACCTGTATTTGGGGAATTTCTCCAATTCTTCCCTGCAGATCCTCTCAAGCTCTTTCACGTTGGATAGGGATCGTCGCTGTACAGCTATTTTCAGGTCTCTCCAGAGAGTCCGTGCTCTGGCTGGGCCACTCAAGGACATTCAGAGACTCGTCCCGAAGCTACTGCTGCGCTTTCTTGGCTGTGTGCTTAGGGTCATAGCCCTGTTTGAAAGTGAACCTTGTGGTGAAAATTCTATCCTTAATCAATAATGAGGAGAGGCAAAATGAATAATCATTCAAGGTATTACTTTTATTAAAAGACTTGTTACAACAAGGAGGCTTGTCACCTCACAGGTGGTGGAGTGAGAGCCCCGAGTGGAGTTAGCTTCTGGTTTAGCTTCTGGGTTATATACTATCTCAGGATAGGTCAGGATAGGTGCAACCTCAGAGATGACGTACAGCGGTTCCAAACACCAAGCCCACACATCCTGTGCCAGACCTTCGGCCCCAAATACAAAGAACTTGTTGTTTTGTTCAGTACTAAGAACTTAGGACATTTGTTGTTACTTAGTTTTCCACCTTGAACTATTGGAGAGAACAATCTCCCCCTAGGAGGAGGTGACTGATGCACAGACACTGTGGAGACAAGTGATTGGTTCCCCATTACTCACGCCATCCCTTCACATGGTTTTCAATAAAGACATATAGTTCACATATGGAAACAATGTTTCCTTCTGACCTCCTTTGCCATACTCCTTGCTGATATTCTGCATAGCAACAGGGACATGTGATAGACAAGCTTGACTTCTCTCCTCTCTGGACCCCAGGTGACTGAGGCACATATGGGAGGAAGTACAGCTGCCAACTCCTGAGTCCGAAAGGAGACATTCTAATGTCAAGAGTTCAACAGTTCAATCGTATAAGCATATTCTGCAGATAAGACATCTTAATTATCTTTGTTACTCAGCTTATATGAGTTAGTTAAAGAATCTCAAGCCCAATGCCTAGGCTTAAAGAAGGATATTTTAGTACACAAACATTATTATTGTTTAACAGAAAATTTCCCTCACAACCTTCGCCCCAGTCTGAGGTCCTGAGCGCTTTAGAGCAGGTTTTCATCAAGGAACTCTCTGTATTTTGCTCTGTTCATCTTTCCCTCAATCCTGACTAGTCTCCCAGTCCTTGCTGCTGCCACCACCATGCTTCACCGTAGGGATGGTGCCAGGTTTCCTCCAGATGTGACGCTAGGCATTCAGGCCAAAGAGTTCAATCTTGGTTTCGTCAGACCAGAGAATCTTGTTTCTCATGGTCTGAGAGTCCTTTAGGTGCCTTTTGGCAAACTCCAAGTGGGCTGTCATGTGCCTTTTACTGAGGACTGGCTTCTGTCTGGCCACTAAATCATAAAGGCCTGATTGGCAGAGTGCTGCAGAGATGGTTGTGCTTCTGAAAGGTTCTCCCATCTCAAAAGAGGAACTCTGGAGCTCTATCAGAGTGACCATTGGGTTCTTGGTCACCTCCCTGACCAAGGCCCTTCTTCCCCAATTGCTCAGTTTGGCCGGGCGGCGAGCTCTAGGAAGAGTCGTGTTGGTTCCAAACTTCTTCTATTTAAGAATGATGGAAGCAACCAATGGGTCTGAATACTTTCAGAAAGCACTGTATATCAATGAATTGGTGAGGGCACTAAAAGTCTGCAGCACGCGGCCTCGTGTCCGAAAAAGGTCCAGTTGCCAGGACCACAAATAAAAATTATATTTTTGCACCGTTGCCCTATAGCACACAAGATGTACCTTAGCCTTAACATCAGCGCCAGTGGTAACTTCCACAAAGATGTGAACGATCTGAGAGACAAGGCAAGAAGGGCCTTCTACACCATCAAAAGGAACTTAAAATTCAACATCCCAATTAGGATCTGGCTAAAAATACTTGAATCAGTTATAGAACCCATTGCCCCTTATGGTTGTAATGTCTGCGATCCGCTCACCAACCAAGCATTCACAAAATGGGACAAACACCAAATGTCCTCTGTGTACAACGTAAAACACAAAATAATGCATGCAAATTAGGCAGATACCCGCTACTTATCAAAATTCAGAAAATAACCGTTAAATTGTACAACCACCCAAAAGGAAGCGATTCTCAAACCTCCCATAACAAAGCCATCACCTACAGAGAGATGAACCTGGAGAAGAGTCCCCTAAGCAAGCTGGTCCTGGGGCTCTGTTCACAAACACAAACAGACCCCACAGAGCCCCAGGACAGCAACACAATTATATCCAACCAAATAATGAGATAACAAAAATATAATTACTTGACACATTGGAAAGAATTAACAAAAACCTGAGCGAACTAGAATGCTATTTGGCCCTAAACAGAGAGGCTACAGTATGCTACAGACCCACAAAGAATTCTAAACCAAATCCAATTTCTTTAAACTCCCATATCTATTAGGTGAAATACCACAGTGTGCCATCACAGCAGCAAGATTTGTGACCGTTTGCCACAAGAACAGGGCAACCAGTGAAGAACAAACACCATTGTAAATACAACCCATATTTATGTTTATTTATTTTCCCTTTTGTACTTTAACTATTTGCACATCGTTACAACTATATATATTTGAAATGTCTTTATTCCTTTGGAGAGAGAGAGAGAGAGAGAGACAAGAGAGAGAGAGAGACAAGAGAGAGAGAGAGAGAGAGAGACAAGAGAGAGAGAGACACAAGACACGAGAGAGAGACAAGAGAGAGAGACACAAGAGATGAGACAGAGACACAAGAGACAAGAGAGAGAGAGAGACAAGAGAGAGACAAGAGAGAGAGACACAAGACGAGAGAGAGACGAGAGAGAAGAGAGAGAGAGACAAGAGAGAGAGAGACGAGAGAGAGCGACACAAGAGACAAGAGAGAGAGAGACAAGAGAGAGAGAGACAAGCGTGAAGAGAGAGAGAGACAAGAGACAAGAGAGAGAGAGACAAGAGACAAGAGAGATACAAGAGACAGACAATAGAGAGACAAGAGACAAGAGAGAGAGAGACAAGAGAGAGAGAGACAAGAGAGCGAGAGATGAGAGAGACACAAGAGACAAGAGACAAGAGAGACAAGAGAGAGAGAGACAAGAGAAAGAGACAAGAGAGAGACAAGAGAGAGAGAGACAATAGACAAGAGAGAGAGAGACAAGAGAGAGAGAGACGAGAGAGAGACGAGAGAGAGAGAGAGAGACAAGAGAGAGACAAGAGAGAGACAAGAGAGAGACAAGAGAGACGAGAGATAGAGATAGAGAGAGACAAGAGAGAGAGAGACAAGAGAGATTCAGAGAGTCAGAGAGAGAGAGAGAGAGACTCACTGATTAGGAGGAAAATACTGACTTTAAAAGCAGTTAGTTTAGCATGAGAGATTAGTCAATGAGTTTCCCATCTCTGTATGTAATACCTCAGATGCTATCAAAGTGTTTTCAGTTTCGCAATCTGTTAAGACAGACTGATGTATGCCAAGATATCAGTGTTGTATAATTTCTACTGCTGGTCTCGACTACACTTTCTCTCAGCCTATTGATAATCACCTGAATCATTTTCACCCTCCTAGTAACAACAGAACACTGGCTGACTCGTGTTTAAAAAACACTTTAAAAAGGTACTCAACTGCACGGTGTCCATATTAGGACAGCCTCAATCTCAGCAGAACTTCTAATATGGACTCTCTCTACCGCACCTGCTGTCTCTAACTCTGAATGATCGGCTTTGAAAAGCCAACTGACATTTACTCCTGAGGTGCTGACCTGTTGCACCCTCGACAACCACTGTGAATATTATTATTTGACCCTGCTGGTCATCTATGAACATTTGAACATCTTGGCCATGTACTGTTATAATCTCCACCTGGCACAGCCAGAAGAGGACTGGCCACCCCTCAGAGCCTGGTTCCTCTCTAGGTTTCTTCCTAGCTTCTGGCCTTTCTAGGGAGTTTTTCCTAGTCACTGTGCTTCAACATCTGCATTGCTTGCTGTTTGGGGTTTTAGGCTGGGTTTCTGTACAGCACTTTGTGACATCGGATGATGTAAAAAGGGCTTTATAAATACATTTGATTGATTGACATCATACCTTTATCTCCTTTTGTTTGATATGACGTAGTTTGTTCCTGTGTTGTTAGGTGAGGTCATGTCCCTGGTTTTTGCTCTATAACAGAGCCCTAGTGCTGTGCTCCTCTTTCCAAAATATAGACAGAGATTAAGTCCAGAGATGAAATCAATTTCTCAGTGTCTTCAAATGCCATGGCTCAGCAGTTTGGCACTGATATAGGGGAATGTGTTTGTTTACACTAGGGCTTGCATCAGCCTGAAAATACATATTTTACTATCCCTATGGTACACTAGCTTTCTTACTACTTGTTTTACACCAGTTATCCAATGTAACATAAACAAACAAATCAATATTCAAATATGGACAGTAACATATAGCGTGGATAATTGGCACCCTATTTCCCAATATAGTGCACTACTTTTCATCAGTGCCCTGTGCCAGGATTGCACCAAAAAAATGGAATAGGGTGCCATTTGGGAGGCATCCTTTCGATCATTGAAAGATAACTTTTTTTGGGAGTCCATATTGGTGTCGACTAAGACATGTGCACAGCTGTGAATATTTGTAGTTACATCCTGGCATCTATTGAATTGGCTGCTTCTACTCTCTGGCCATATTCAGGAATATGATGGGAGGCCAGGACAGGCCGAGGCGGCAGATGCCTGGGAACGCTCGGGCCCTGGAATACAGCCTCCGATATCACAGCCGAAGTAACACCTGCTCCTCACTCTAGAGGGAAAGAAAGAGTGTGTGAGAGAGAGAGAGAGAGAGAGAGACAGAGAGGGGAGAGAGAAAGAGAGAGAAAAGGGGTGGTGGGAGAAAGAGAGCAAGAGAAAGGGGAGAGGGGGGAGAGAAAGAGAGAGAAAAGGGGTGGTGGGAGAAAGAGAGCGACAGAAAGGGGAGAGGGGGGAGAGAAAGAGAGAGAAAAGGGGTGGTGGGAGAAAGAGAGCGAGAGAAAGGGGAGAGGGGGGAGAGAAAGAGAGAGAAAAGGGGTGGTGGGAGAAAGAGAGCGACAGAAAGGGGAGAGGGGGGAGAGAAAGAGAGAGAAAAGGGGTGGTGGGAGAAAGAGAGCGAGAGAAAGGGGAGAGGGGGGAGAGAAAGAGAGAGAAAAGGGGTGGTGGGAGAAAGAGAGCGACAGAAAGGGGAGAGGGGGGAGAGAAAGAGAGAGAAAGAAAAAGATTGACAGAGAGGAAAGCAAGTCTCTTTGATGATAACAAGTCCAGTCTTAGAGGGAGACGTGAAGGGAGACGTGAAGGGAGACGTGAAGGGAGACGTGAAGGGAGAGCGGTGGTGATAAGCAACTAGGAGGATGAGAGGGAGAGACACAAGCTTCTTATCAGATCTCCTCCTCTGTGTCTTAATTGTGGAAATGCGAAGCACAGTAATTAAATCACCCACAGGAGATCAGATTCTGATTGTCGTCTGCGTGTTCAGTGAGATACACATGAGAGAGTGAGGGAATGAATGTCGTCGTGTGTGTTTTTTGCTGAATAGAGTTGGTCTTATCAGATTGCAAATTGCGAGCAATTGCTCTTGTAGAATGATTCATCAAGGCTTTTTTTACTGTCCACACAAGACACTCGAAGGATATCTCCCTTTGATTCACTGCTGTCCGCGCTAAATTATTTTTTGCTTTCCGCTCTTATTCCAGTTTCCAATTGAAGTCACCAGAGGAGGCTGGTGGGAGGAGCTATAGGATGACAGTCTCAATCTAATGGCCGGAATGGAATCAATGGAACGTTATCAAACAAATCAAACATATGGAAACCACATGTTTGACTCAATTCCATTTATTCCATTCCAGCCAATACAATGAGCCCGTCCTCCTATAGCTCCACACCAACCTATTCAGCACGATGGACAGTGTGACTACAGCACTGTACAGTACGGCCTGACCTGGATTCTTTGTCAGCAACCAAACCATACTGCCTTGCTGCCTGTACATACAGATCGGTTGTGTGCATCACAGCATGGTGTAAAAGCACAGCACACTAACCTGGGTCAAAATCTAGGAAACATATTTGACTGCATTGGAGTTAAAACACACATTTCAATTCTCGTCATCACCAGGGAAATGAAATAAGTGTGTGTCTGCCTTTCTCTTACAGATTTTAACCAAGGCGAATGTGGCAAAACAAATTCTGAATCTGTATGATCAGCTAGACATTCAGAGAACCTCATTTCAAAGCTTTTAGAGACAACATAACCCATGATATGTTTAGGATAGAATTACCCTCTCCTCTCCTTGTTATTTCAACATGCTTCACTGCTCTAACAGAGAGGTGATTATCTGAAACTGACTGCTCTCTCCCGAGTGTCCCTTCCCTGACCCCTAGAATGAGATGTTCACACAGCATTGAATGGACCGTGAAGTCAATGCCGAGTAGAGGTGACAGCTGACCACCCAAGCTCTGACACGGGTCGGCGTGTATCCCACGGCAACAAACCACTGCTGCTACTGCGAACCACCAGGGTGTCATTAAGTCTCCAAGGCCACATTAATCTATCATCACATCAGAGATAGAGAGATCGAGAGGGAGGACAAAGGAGAGAAGTAGGAGAAAGAAAGAAAGATGATGTTTGAGAGAGGTCAAGAACTTGTTAGGGGGAGTGAAGGACTAAAATGGGAGGAGACACATGGAATGCCATAATCAACAACTAGGAAATTGTCTAATTTCAGGTAACGTGTGGAAAATTGTCTCAAATGCCAACGTGATCACTGGGGAGCACCGAGTTAGATTAGGGTAGAATTGAAAATGACAAATCTATGCTTCCTCATCTGGGCTCAGTGGCTAAAGGTTCTACAGTGCACTTCTTTCTCAGATGTTACCTGGTCAAGACTGCACGGTGTCCATATTAGGACAGCCTCAATCTCAGCAGGACTTGTTTTCAATCTCAGCATGACTTGTTTCAATCTCAGCATGACTTGTTTTCAATCTCAGAAGGACTTGTTTTCAATCTCAGAAGGACTTGTTTTCAATCTCAGCAGGACTTGTTTTCAATCTCAGCAGGACTTGTTTCAATCTCAGCATGACTTGTTTTCAATCTCAGCATGACTTGTTTCAATCTCAGCATGACTTGTTTCAATCTCAGCATGACTTGTTTCAATCTCAGTAGGTGTGAGGCATGTAACATTCACAACATTGTATAATTTAGTAAGCAGTATAAGAAATATTCCTCATTATTGAACGATTGATTATGTATACATTATGAACGTAAATAGTTTTCACCCCATTATGTTTTCCTTCTTAAATGACCCCTTTAGAGTAAAGTGGTGCCTGAGTATTGCATGTACAATAATAATGACACGCTTTTGTGTGAATGGCACTTGATAATTCCAATCTTTCTCTTCACACTGTTCTGTTGTCGCTCTGGGTTAAAGTTTCCCCTAGGTTCAGATCTGGAATCAGATTCCCCTCACCAATCCTAACCTTAACCATTAGTTGAGGAAAATGCTAAACTGACCCAGGATCTCACCATGTATATCTTGAACAGAACACATGGAAAAAGATCATTTTGAAGATCACTTTTGATAAATCTAATACTCATCTTTCAGAAAATCGCACACAGCAGGTGACGAAAAGGTAAAAGTTGTGAATTGTGTTCAGAAACCGTTGGTGGCAGGTGAAATGCTGTGTGTGAAATTCAGAAAACCTTGGTGACAGGTGAAGTGCTGTGTGTGAAATTCAGAAAACGTTGGTGACAGGCGAAGTGCTGTGTGTGAAATTCAGAAAACCTTGGTGACAGGTGAAGTGCTGTGTGTGAAATTCAGAAACATTTGGTGACAGGCGAAATGGTACGCGTGGGATTCCAAGAGGCATCCATGCAAGGTGGCAGCTTCTACTGCCCATACTGATTCTTACTGTACTGCCCATACTGATTCTCACTGTACTGCCCATACTGATTCTTACTCTACTGCCCATACTGATTCTCACTGTACTGCCCATACTGATTCTCACTGTACTGCCCATACTGCCCACTGTACTGCCCATACTGCCCATACTGCCCACTGTACTGCCCATACTGATTCTTACTGTACTGCCCATACTGCCCACTGTACTGCCCATACTGATTCTTACTCTACTGCCCATACTGATTCTTACTGTACTGCCCATACTGATTCTCACTGTACTGCCCATACTGATTCTTACTGTACTGCCCATACTGATTCTTACTGTACTGCCCATACTGCCCACTGTACTGCCCATACTGCCCACTGTACTGCCGATACTGCCCACTGTACTGCCCATACTGCCCACTGCACTGCCCATACTGATTCTTACTGTACTGCCCATACTGATTCTTACTGTACTGCCCATACTGCCCACTGTACTGCCCATACTGCCCATACTGCCCACTGTACTGCCCATACTGATTCTTACTGTACTGCCCGTACTGCCCACTGTACTGCCCATACTGCCCATACTGCCCACTGCACTGCCCATACTGCCCACTGTACTGCCCATACTGATTCTTACTGTACTGCCCATACTGATTCTTACTGTACTGCCCATACTGCCCACTGTACTGCCCATACTGCCCACTGTACTGCCCATACTGATTCTTACTGTACTGCCCATACTGATTCTTACTGTACTGCCCACTGTACTGCCCACTGTACTGCCCATACTGATTCTTACTGTACTGCCCATACTGATTCTTACTGTACTGCCCATACTGATTCTTACTGTACTGCCCATACTGCCCACTGTACTGCCCATACTGATTCTTACTCTACTGCCCATACTGATTCTCACTGTACTGCCCATACTGATTCTTACTGTACTGCCCATACTGATTCTCACTGTACTGCCCATACTGCCCACTGTACTGCCCATACTGCCCACTGTACTGCCCATTCTGATTCTCACTGTACTGCCCATACTGATTCTTACTGTACTGCCCATACTGCCCACTGTACTGCCCATACTGCCCATACTGCCCACTGTACTGCCCATACTGATTCTTACTGTACTGCCCGTACTGCCCACTGTACTGCCCATACTGCCCATACTGCCCACTGCACTGCCCATACTGCCCACTGTACTGCCCATACTGATTCTTACTGTACTGCCCATACTGATTCTTACTGTACTGCCCATACTGCCCACTGTACTGCCCATACTGCCCACTGTACTGCCCATACTGATTCTTACTGTACTGCCCATACTGATTCTTACTGTACTGCCCACTGTACTGCCCACTGTACTGCCCATACTGATTCTTACTGTACTGCCCATACTGATTCTTACTGTACTGCCCATACTGATTCTTACTGTACTGCCCATACTGCCCACTGTACTGCCCATACTGATTCTTACTCTACTGCCCATACTGATTCTCACTGTACTGCCCATACTGATTCTTACTGTACTGCCCATACTGATTCTCACTGTACTGCCCATACTGCCCACTGTACTGCCCATACTGCCCACTGTACTGCCCATTCTGATTCTCACTGTACTGCCCATACTGATTGTCACTGTACTGCCCATACTGATTCTCACTGTACTGCCCATACTGATTCTTACTGTACTGCCCATACTGATTCTTACTGTACTGCCCATACTGATTCTCACTGTACTGCCCATACTGATTCTCACTGTACTGCCCATACTGCCCACTGTACTGCCCATACTGCCCATACTGCCCAATGTACTGCCCATACTGATTCTTACTGTACTGCCCATACTGCCCACTGTACTGCCCATACTGCCCACTGTACTGCCCACTGTACTGCCCATACTGCCCACTGTACTGCCCATACTGATTCTTACTGTACTGCCCATACTGATTCTTACTGTACTGCCCATACTGATTCTTACTCTACTGCCCATACTGATTCTTACTGTACTGCCCATACTGCCCACTGTACTGCCCATACTGCCCACTGTACTGCCCACTGTACTGCCCATACTGCCCACTGTACTGCCCATACTGATTGTCACTGTACTGCCCATACTGATTCTCACTGTACTGCCCATACTGATTCTTACTGTACTGCCCATACTGATTCTTACTGTACTGCCCATACTGCCCACTGTACTGCCCATACTGATTCTTACTGTACTGCCCATACTGATTCTCACTGTACTGCCCATACTGATTCTCACTGTACTGCCCATACTGATTCTCACTGTACTGCCCATACTGATTCTCACTGTACTGCCCATACTGATTCTCACTGTACTGCCCATACTGATTCTCACTGTACTGCCCATACTGATTCTCACTGTACTGCCCATACTGATTCTTACTCTACTGCCCATACTGATTCTCACTGTACTGCCCATACTGATTCTTACTGTACTGCCCATACTGATGCTTACTGAGGCCTGTAAAAAAAGACCCATCATGCTACAGTGGACACACGTGGGGCTTGAAAGCCACAAAAGGTCACACACTCATACGTTCATATACACACACAGTGTACACGGGCCACTCATGTCACAAACGTACACACACACACACACACACACACACACACACACACACACCACACACACACACAAACACACATAACCGCCAGGACTCTGCTTTGTGCCCTCTCAGGTGTCTCCTGGCTGTGATACAGTGCTTGTGAATGGGAAGGAGATGCGGGGTAGACAGTCTCTGATGGTCAACTTCACCTACCTGTACCTGAGCACCCAGCTGGAGCTGACTGTGTGGGTTCCTCGTCTGCCGCTGCAGATGGACGTGTCTGACACGGAACTCAGTCAGGTCAAGGGATGGCGGGTGCCCATCTTTTCCAACAAGAGGTGAAAAGAGAGAGAGAGACACACAGAGAGACAGAGAGAGAGAGAGAGAGAGAGACAGAAGAGAGAGAGAGAGAGAGAGACAGACAGACAGACAGACAGACAGACAGACAGACAGACAGACAGACAGACAGACAGACAGACAGACAGACAGACAGACAGACAGACAGACAGACAGACAGACAGACAGACAGACAGACAGACAGACAGAGAGACCGAGAGAGACCGAGAGAGACAGAGAGAGAGACCGAGAGAGAGACAGAGAGAGAGACAGAGAGAGAGACAGAGAGAGAGAGACAGAGAGAGAGACAGAGAGAGAGAGAGAGAGAGCGAGAGAGAGAGACAGAGAGAGAGAGAGACAGAGAGAGAGAGACAGAGAGAGACAGATAGAGAGAGACAGAGTGAGAGAGAGAGAGAGAGAGACAGAGAGAGAGAGACAGAGTGAGAGAGAGAGAGAGAGAGACAGAGAGAGAGAGAGAGAGAGAGAGAGAGAGAGAGAGAGAGAGAGAGACACAGAGAGACACAGAGAGAGAGAGAGAGAGAGAGAGAGAGAGAGAGAGAGAGAGAGAGAGAGAGAGAGAGATGGTGCGTATGAGTGTGTATTCCTGTTCCATGTACTATTCTAAATGTTTTATCTGCATGTGGGTTTGGAAAATGATGTGTTGTATTGGGCATGGTGTGTAGGGGTCTGTATAGGGCTTTATTTTCTACTGCAGGATGTGGGTAGTAAGTGTGAAACAACATTATGGAAAAGAAGCCAGCGCTTACTGCTATTTCCTGCCAGGTCAAGGTTTTGACTGATATTGTTATTAAGGACTACTATTATTAGGTCATATTCTTGCATCACTCACTGCTCACAGCTTCTGTCATGCATGTACCTGCAGCAGACTAGGCATAGACTTACTGAATACATCTGTCAAGCCATGGCACATTGAAGCATTTGACGACTTCTTTCCCCATTTAGTCGCAAGTACATGTTATGGTCTCTCTCTCAAGGTTCCATTTCACTAGGTTTCATGTTGCTCTGTCATGTGACTCCATTTGGAGCCCGAGGTGTGAGGAGAGGAGGGTGCTGCTGTTGTTACCGCCGATGTCTGCCTGCCTGCCCAGCCAACGACCTTCACTCTCTCTGCAGGGCCCATTTTTCAATTTGGCCAATTTTTGTTTCCCTGCCTTTAAAGATGGCCCCCCCACCAGTCACCACACCGAGGCGCCTAGCCCTCTGGGAAATGGGGCAGGATTCCTGTAATCTCGCCAGTGTTTTAGACACAAGGGGGGTGGGGGGGGGGGTTGTTAAGAGATGTGTGTGCTCACATAGGTTTTCGTAAGTGGTTTTTCAGCTTCATTCCAATTACACAGAGATGAAAAAATGGCAGAAACTCCAGATGCCGTGGAGTGAAGATTCTAGACAACATCAAACCCTTACTGTGCTTTTTGAACAAACTAATCCAGTGGGTGAATGTTTTACCAGCCTTCTGCTATTAGCAGGAAAAACATGTGCTTCAGGGGCAGTTGGTTCATGACCAACATCTCTATGTCCCTCTTCCCCCTCCGTAGGCCCACCCGCGACAGTGAGGATGACGAGGATGATGAGAGGAAGGGCAAAGGCTGCACGCTACAGTACCAGTATGCCCTGGTGAGGGTGCTCACCCACTTTGTGGCGGAGCCAGCAGCCCCTGGCGGGGAGCTAGTCTACATGCTGGGGGTGGACTGGCAGGCAGACATCACAGACCTGGTTCTGGACTACCTGAAGGTGGAAGACCCACGCATTGCCCGACTGCTGGAGGGACGCGTCCTGATGGGCAAGGACATGGGCATCACCACCATCCAGGTACACACTGAGCCCATTGAGTTAAACCCTAGGCCTCATCACCATCCAGGTACACACTTAGCCCACTGAGCTAAACCCTGGGCCTCACCACCATCCAGGTACACACTGAGCCCACTGAGCTAAACCCTAGGTCTCACCACCATCCAGGTACACACTGAGCCCACTGAGCTAAACCCTGGGCCTCACCACCATCCAGGTACACACTGAGCCCACTGAGCTAAACCCTGGGTCTCACCACCATCCAGGTACACACTGAGCCCACTGAGCTAAACCCTGGGCCTCACCACCATCCAGGTACACACTGAGCCCACTGAGCTAAACCCTGGGCCTCACCACCATCCAGGTACACACTGAGCCCACTGAGCTAAACCCTGGGTCTCACCACCATCCAGGTACACACTGAGCCCACTGAGCTAAACCCTGGGTCTCACCACCATCCAGGTACACACTGAGCCCACTGAGCTAAACCCTGGGCCTCACCACCATCAGCGTGGTTCCCAAAACATCTTCCGCTACACTGAGACCATGCCGTCCAAACCAGATCTGAGAGCGACACGTTGTAGACTTAACCATTGAATGAGATCTGCAGGGAACTGTCTAAGTCACCAGCCATGGCCATCTCTGTCACCAGCCATGGTCGTCTCAGTCACCAGCCATGGTCGTCTCAGTCACCAGCCATGGCCGTCTCAGTCACCAGCCATGGTCGTCTCAGTCAATAGCCATGGTCGTCTCAGTCACCAGCCATGGTCGTCTCAGTCACCAGCCATGGTCGTCTCAGTCACCAGCCATGGTCGTCTCAGTCACCAGCCATGGTCGTCTCAGTCACCAGCCATGGCCGTCTCAGTCACCAGCCATGGTCGTCTCAGTCACCAGCCATGGTCGTCTCAGTCACTAGCCATGGCCGTCTCAGTCACCAGCCATGGCCGTCTCAGTCACCAGCCGTGGTCATCTCAATCAATAACCATTGTCGTCTCAATCATCAGCCATGGTCATCTCAGTCAATAGCCATGGTCATCTCAGTCAATAGCCATGGTCATCTCAATCATCAGCCATGGTCATCTCAGTCAATAGCCATGGTCATCTCAATCAATAGCCATGGTCATCTCAGTCAATAGCCATGGTCATCTCAATCAATAGCCATGGTCATCTCAGTCAATAGCCATGGTCATCTCAGTCAATAGCCATGGTCATCTCAATCAATAGCCATGGTCATCTCAGTCAATAGCCATGGTCATCTCAATCAATAGCCATGGCCGTCTCAGTCACCAGCCATGGCCGTCTCAGTCAATAGCCATGGTCATCTCAATCAATAGCCATGGTCATCTCAGTCAATAGCCATGGTCATCTCAGTCAATAGCCATGGCCGTCTCAGTCAATAGCCATGGTCATCTCAATCACCAGCCATGGCCGTCTCAGTCACCAGCCGTGGTCATTTCAGTCACCACATTTTACCCCAATTGAACATTTATGGGAAATGATGGAGTGGTGCCTGAGACAACATTTTCCACCACCATCAACAAAACACCAAATGATGGAATTTCTGGTGGACGAATGGTTTTGTATCCCTCCAATAGAGTTCCAGACACTTGTAGAATCTATGCCAAGGCGCATTGAAACCGTTCTGGCTCGTGGCGGCACAGTGCCATATTAAGACACTATGTTGGTGTTTTCTTTATTTTGGCAGTTACCTGTATACCAGTTCCTTTCCAAAACATCAGCTGTCTGTTTACATTTGCATATCATAATTTTTTGTGGAGTAATGGCATGATTTCCACAACGAAAAGTCAGATTGAAGGGCTTTTTTCCCCACAAACATAGCCATGTTGATTCATTCCCTTGCAGCGCGGCAGCCATAAGCTCTCACACAACATCATTATGAACTCAATTAGCTGTCAGATTTGGGCTGTAATCTCAGTGGTGATGGTATAATGCTGAGAGCACTGCATCATTCTTTGTGGCCTCATTACCGCATTTCAATAAGACAATACGACCAGCAAAGAATAAATAAATGAAGGCGACAAAACAATTTCCAGTCGTTTAGCTCTCACACCAGAAGCACTTTTGCCATTGGCCCATGAAAAGATGACGTCACACGTCCCATCCATCATCCTAATTACATTCTCTCAGCGAGAGATGACAACACTTCAAACTACTTTTATGGGTTAGCATATCTGCTGTTCCTTAATGGGATTATTTTGTCTGTGTGTTTTGTTTGTTTGTGTGTGTGTGTGTGTGTGTGTGTGTGTGTGTGTGCGTGCGTGCGTGCGTTCGTGCGCGCGTGTGTGTGTGTGTGAGCGCATGCTCACTTCAGTCTTCAGAAAGGATTTTACAGCTCAAATGAAATTGCACAACGATGAACAGGTAATCAACGTTGTTTCCAACTTGGAATAGACGTTTAATTGATGTCTGTGCCCAGTGAGAAGTGTGTTTAAGGAGGTAGCTGGGGGGGTTTCTGGAAACATCTGGGTGTGTGTCACACCCATCCAGCCAGGGACCGGCGCCTCAAACATCCACACAGCACAGAAATCCCACAGATGGCTCTCTAACACCAATATAATTGAAACTCCGAAGACTTGGGATGGGAATTTCTACTGAGTTGTCCCTCGTCGCTGGCTATAAGCCGTCAGGATTCTTTAGATTTTTTGATGTTTCAATTTCTCCTTCTCCTTCTCCCACTACCTTCTCTCTCTCTTTCTCGCTCACACGGAGAGAGAAGTCCCAGTGGTGTCAATCAACAAGTGGCGGCATGCCGTGGTGGTGAGGGGATTCAGCTTGACTCTGACATGTTTGTTCCCCGATATCTTTTTACACCAATCACATTCAGCTGTCTTCTGGTGCACAGCGATTTTGTTAAATGCTGTTCCTAATCTCTGGTCCCTGTCTATTCTTTAGGCTAAATTGTCTTGATTGAATGTTGACATGTTTAAGTATACAGTATGGCTGGTGAGTGTGAGACAGACAGGAAGTGGCTGCTGAATTATATGGCTGGTGCAGGGGCACAGAGTGTGAGACAGACAGGAAGTGGCTGCTGAAGTATATGGCTGGGGCAGGGACACAGAGTGTGAGACAGACAGGAAGTGCCTGCTGAAACGTGTACTGAAGTGACAGCAGCAGTGGATTATGAGAGGACTGTAAATAGTGATAGTGGATTAAGGATCGAAAGTGTTTCAGTAGCAGTATCTAAATTCCAAATATCACCCTATTCCCTAAATAGTGCACTACTTTTGACTAGAGCCCAATGGGTATTTAGGGATACGAGTGGTGGTGGTTTATAAAAGGCTCCAAGCTGAAGGTAGTCAAGAGGCATTTTTTTATTACTGCGCTGTTGTGTCTACTGTACATGATGACTGACCCTTCAGCCTGAAGAGAACCCCCTGCAGCCTGAAGAGAACATGATGACTACATGATGACTGACCCTGCAGCCTGAAGAGAACCCCCTGCAGCCTGAAGAGAACATGATGACTACATGATGACTGACCCTGCAGCCTGAAGAGACCCCCTGCAGCCTGAAGAGAACATGATGACTACATGATGACTGACCCTGCAGCCTGAAGAGACCCCCTGCAGCCTGAAGAGAACCCACAGTATTTCTTTGCATACTTTTTTCTACACAAAATATCATTTTGTGCTGTAGTTGTACTTTAAAGAATATATATTTTAAAGAATTTTGTATTTTATTGGACAGAGAAGAGATACTGGTAAAGCTAGACAGAGAGTTTGTGGGCCGGATTCGAAACCACGCCGACACCAGCTGATGTGCTGTAGATGGGGACGCTAACCTCTTACAGTGTTATCCAAATCAAATCAAACTTTGTCACATGCGCCGAATACAACAAGTGTAGACCTTACCGTGAAATGCTTACTTACAAACCCTTAACCAACAGTGCAGTTCAAGAAGAGTTAAGAAAATATTTACCAAATAAATATTAAAAAGTAACACAATAAATTCTCCATTTCTCTCCATGTAAAACAATATAACCAGTGTGGTTGTTTTTTGTTGTTGTGGTTGTTAGGTCCTGTCCCCTTTGTCCGACTCTATCCTGGCAGAGAAGACCTTGACGGTGAAGGACGACAAGGTGACCATCACAGACCTGGGGGTCCAGCTGGTAGCCTCTATAACCATGACCATGCAGTCAGGGAGCAACCAGGCCATCGCACTGACCACTACCGCCCAGGACCTGCTGCACAGCCCCAAACAGGTCACTGCACACACACTGCACACACTGCACACACACACACACACACACACACACACACACACACACACACACACACACACACACACACACGTGTGTGTGTGTGTGTGTGTGTGTGTGTGTGTGTGTGTGTGTGTGTGTTCATGTGTAGGTGTTTTGGTACCAGAAGTCCTCACAGGATAGTAAAACAAGGAAAAGTGGGGACATTTCTTTGGTCCCTACAAGGAAAAAGGCTATTTTAGGCTTGGGGTTATTGTTAGGGTTAGGGTTATTGTTAAGGGTTTGGGTATAAGGTTAGGGTTATTGTTAGGGGTTTGGGTATAAGGTTAGGGTTAGGGTTATTGTTAGGGGTTTGGGTATAAGGTTAGGGTTATTGTTAGGGGTTTGGGTATAAGGTTAGGGTTAGGGTTATTGTTAGGGGTTTGGGTATAAGGTTAGGGTTAGGGTTATTGTTAGGGGTTTGGGTATAAGGTTAGGGTTAGGGTTATTGTTAGGGGTTTGGGTATAAGGTTAGGGTTATTGTTAGGGGTTTGGGTATAGGGTTAGGGTTATTGTTAGGGGTTTGGGTATAAGGTTAGGGTTAGGGTTATTGTTAGGGGTTTGGGTATAAGGTTAGGGTTAGGGTTATTGTTAGGGGTTTGGGTATAAGGTTAGGGTTAGGGTTATTGTTAGGGGTTTGGGTATAAGGTTAGGGTTAGGGTTATTGTTAGGGGTTAGGGTTAGGGGTTAGGGTTAGGGTTATTGTTAGGGTTAGGGTTAGGGTTATTGTTAGGGGTTAGGGTTATTGTTAGGGTTAGGGTTAGGGTTATTGTTAGGGTTAGGGTTAGGGTTATTGTTAGGGGTTTGGGTATAAGGTTAGGGTTAGGGTTATTGTTAGGGGTTTGGGTATAAGGTTAGGGTTAGGGTTATTGTTAGGGGTTTGGGTATAAGGTTAGGGTTAGGGTTATTGTTAGGGGTTTGGGTATAAGGTTAGAATTAGGGTTATTGTTAGGGGTTAGGGTATAAGGTTAGGGTTAGGGTTATTGTTAGGGGTTTGGGTATAAGGTTAGGGTTAGGGTTATTGTTAGGGGTTAGGGTTAGGGGTTAGGGTTAGGGTTATTGTTAGGGTTAGGGTTATTGTTAGGGGTTAGGGTTATTGTTAGGGTTAGGGTTAGGGTTAGGGTTATTGTTAGGGGTTTGGGTATAAGGTTAGGGTTAGGGTTATTGTTAGGGGTTAGGGTTATTGTTAGGGTTAGGATTAGGGTTATTGTTAGGGGTTTGGGTATAAGGTTAGGGTTATTGTTAGGGTTAGGATTAGGGTTATTGTTAGGGGTTTGGGTATAAGGTTAGGGTTATTGTTAGGGGTTTGGGTATAAGGTTAGGGTTAGGGTTATTGTTAGGGGTTTGGGTATAAGGTTAGGGTTAGGGTTATTGTTAGGGGTTTGGGTATAAGGTTAGGGTTATTGTTAGGGGTTTGGGTATAAGGTTAGGGTTAGGGTTATTGTTAGGGGTTTGGGTATAAGGTTAGGGTTAGGGTTATTGTTAGGGGTTTGGGTATAAGGTTAGGGTTAGGGTTATTGTTAGGGGTTTGGGTATAAAGTTAGGGTTAGGGTTATTGTTAGGGGTTTGGGTATAAGGTTAGGGTTAGGGTTATTGTTAGGGGTTTGGGTATAAGGTTAGGGTTAGGGTTATTGTTAGGGGTTTGGGTATAAGGTTAGGGTTAGGGTTATTGTTAGGGGTTAG